>NC_092341.1:187046666-187665833 GCF_046630445.1 Rutidosis leptorrhynchoides
TCTTCCTATGATGATTATAGCTTGATTCTTGAAGTGATTTTTGATGAAGATGATGATTAACTACTGGAAAAATACATTCATAATAGTGTGTGTGTGTTGAGAGAGAATTAGAAAGAGAATTGGAAGTGAAATGGAGTGAATGATGAGTGGTAATTAGTGAGTGGTGAGTGGGGTTAAAAGGAGTTCTAGTTAGTTGACTAGCTCATGGTAGAAGTTAAAATTGATTAGTAATACATGACATAATCAAGAGTGGAATCCCATGCTAGTTCCTATTGGTATATACTCATAGTAAGTACGTTTTGAAGCTGTGTATAATACGGGTAAGAATACGACTAGAATTCTTGATGAAAGAAAAGAATGGAAAAGTAACTGTAACCATTTTCATTAAGTATGAGTGTTTTGATATATGTCTTGAAGTCTTCCAAAAGTATTTTAATACATCTAAATACACTACATGTATATACATTTTAACTGAGTCGTTAAGTCATCGTTAGTCGTTACATGTAAGTGTTGTTTTGAAACCTTTAAGTTAACGATCTCAATTAATGTTGTTAACCCATTGTTTATTATATCTAATGAGATGTTAAATTATTATATTATCATGATATTATGATATATTAATATATCTTAATATGATATATATACATTTAAATGTCGTTACAACGATAATCGTTACATATATGTCTCGTTTCGAAATCCTTAAGTTAGTAGTCTTGTTTATATGTATATAACTCATTGTTAATATACTTATGGAGATACTTACTTATCATAATCTCATGTTAACCATATGTATATCCATATATATATAGTCATGTCGTTTTTACAAGTTTTAACGTTCGTGAATCGCCGGTCAACTTGGGTGGTCAATTGTCTATATGAAACATATTTCAATTAATCAAGTCTTAACAAGTTTGATTGCTTAACATGTTGGAAACATTTAATCATGTAAATATCAATCTCAATTAATATATATAAACATGGAAAAGTTCGGGTCACTACACGTGGTATCTCTATCTTCAGGATTATCAGAATTCTCACTTGAAATATCATATCCGTAGGTAGCGTACACTGGATCAACATCTTGATCTGAATCTTGTGCTGGTTCAACAACTATAGGTAATGGAGTTAGAGTAGGTACAGACACTTCTGGCTCGTTCTTTAAATCAAACAGCATTTGTAACTCTACTTCATTCTCCGTCTGACCAGGAGCAAGATTAAATGAATCAATCAGCTCATCATAGTTGTAGATCCAAGGATGACTTTTGGTAGCAATCTTTGTGTAATTTCGTTGGACGTCAACTTCAGACCATTCTTCAACACATCTCATCTCATTGTTGAAAACTTGCTTGTTAGGAGAACTATACCCTAGAAACACTCCAGTAACCACTTTCGAATCAAACTTACTTCCCGGTTTTCTCTTCAAAATGGTACATGGGGCACCAAATGGTTCTAGATGCTTCAAAGAAGGTTTTCTCCCATGCAATAACTCATAGCACATTTTACCTAGTCGTTTAACAGTTAAAACTCGATTTATAGTTTAACAAGCATTTGCAACAGCTTCACCCTAAAAATGAACAGGTAAAGATGAATCAGCTAGCATAGTTCTAGCAGTCTCAATCAAAACCTTATTCTTTCTTTCAGTAACACCATTCATCTGTGGAGCGTATGCAGAACTGAATTGCATATTGATACCTTTTTCAATATAGAAACCTGCAAGATACCGATTCTTAAATTCTGTACCATTATCGCATCGAATCTTTCTAACTTTCAATTTAAAACCTGTCTCTAATCGATTGATTAGCACTTTCAAATTCTCAAACGTATCAGACTTCTCTTTCAAAAACATAACCCATGAGAATCTTGAATAATCATCAGTTACCACCAGACAATACTTACTACCATCAATGCTTTCAAAACGAATTGGACCAAATAGATCCATGTGCAACAACTCTAGCAGAGCAGAGATTGGATTATACTTCACCAACTTGTGTGCTTTCTTGCTCTGCTTATCCTTCTTACAAGGAAAACATGTGCCTGGAATCTGAAATGAACGAAGATTAACACCTTCTACGAGATTGTTGTGAACCAGATGGTTCATCTTCCGAAAACTTAAATGACCCATGCGTTTGTGCCATGTAATAGAATCTTGTTTAGTCGCTTTAGAAATAAAAGCTTGATGATGTTCAGTAGTTGAAGTAGCAACATTCATATCTAGCATGTATAAATCAGCTTGTCAAGGAGCCTTCATCAAAACCATTTCAGGAGAAATCACAAACTCTGGTTTCAAGATGTAGCTGAATTCGTCATCAAATGCTACTTTGAAGGATTTTTCATAGATTTGTGAAACTAATAACAAATTATTTGCAAGCTCTTGACAATAGTTCACTTTATCAAAACTGACTTTATCATTTTTCAATAAACCCTGAGTTGAAATATGACCACTCTTATCTCCAGCAAATGCAACATAACCTCCCTTAATTGGGTGTACATCCGAAAGAAGAGAAAGATGTCCAGTCATATGTCTTGAAGCGCCGCTATCCATAATCCAGGTGTTGTTTGCAGGTACCCTGGTTCCCTGCATATCACATTAAGAAAATTAATTGATAATGGGAACCCACGCCCGGACGGCAGTAGGTTGTCCATTAACACCCATAGCTTGAACTTCCATCCATTTCCCATTTAAGTCCGGTGGAATCTCATCATTAGAAACCATAAACTTAGACAGTTTAGAAGAAGCAACATTGCTCTTTTGGTTTTCCACATTTTGCTCATCTTCGGAGCGATTATCTCGTGGTCTGGTACGAGAAAAATATTTTCGACGACTAGCTTTTTGCGAAGTGCCTTTGACTCAAAAACTCTACTGTGATCAGTTGATATGGCAACTCTTGCCTCAGTATCCTATTTAGGAACCTTAATCTTCACAGGAGAAATTGACCTATTGACGTTCTTTCTCTTATACTCTCCATAGAAAACCTTTGTCTTATGATTTTTAACATGAACTTCATCATTAACAGGTGAACCTGTTTTATGAGCATAAGATGATCTTCTATCATCATATGTGAGGTCAATCTTCTGTCTTGGTGATCTATATCTTCTAGGATAATTTGCAGCAATGTGTCCAAAAATAACATAACTAAAACATTGACGAAACTCCCTATGTCCTCTAAATTCATACAAGTTATTAGAATTTGAAGATGACGGATCTTGTGTTCTTACTAACACAGGAGAATCATTTGTTTTATTTCTTGGAACAGGTGTCGGTGTAACAGGAGGAACCGGTCTATTAGCAAATCTAGGATTTCTCAAAATTTTAACAGGACCTTTCGGTGTTCTAACTCTACTTGTCTTAGAGTTATCTCCTAACCCAGTTTTCCTATCTTCCTCATGATCTAGAGCACCTTCAGCAGTATCATCAGAAGTTGTATTCTTAGTTGAACTACATTTTTTATTCTTTTCAACATAACCTTCATAACTAGGAGGGATACAATCTTCTGGTCAACCGTCAACTACGTTAGCATTAATAAATGTGTTCTGAAAAGGAGGAGATGCAGAACTATATCCAATACCCTTTCCCTTGGTGTCATTAAGTTCTACCATTAATGCATTCCATTGTGACGCACTTGCCCAACATTTCATTTTTATTGAAATTGCCTCTAAATCAGCTTTAACGCATTCATTTTCTTTCTTTAGTTCATTAATTGTGTCAACACGTTTAATTAAATCTTGATTTATGTCAAAGTTATAACATTTAAGATCGTGAAGTTGTTTTTTATAAACTTTGATTTGCTCTTTCAATTCATTTTCTTTCATCTCCGTATATTGTTACCTTAGATTCAGCACATTTAACACATTCAATAACAGTAGATGGATCAGAAGATACCTATTGAGCGTTATTTGATGAGGAAGTCTCAGCCATAAATGCAAAGAAATATGTCTTCTTCCCATCATCGAGCTCATCTTCTGATTCTGACGAGTCTGTAAGAAACTCTGATGAGCATCTTTACCCAAATGAATCTGCTCAAGTCTGTCCCATATATCCTTAGCTCTTGTCAAACCGGAAACCTTTTCAAGATCACTTTCTGATAAGCACATCTTCAGTAAATCTACTGCTTGCTTGTTCAATGCTTCAAACTCAGATTGATCTACTCCAATATGATCAGCTTTATCTTCAGCCTCTGATTCTGACGTCTTGTCCGAATCATCAACATCTGAACTTACACTCTCAAGATCTGAACCTTCACCCATAAGAACTAACATTTCCAATTCAGCAGCAAACATTTTACCCCATTTGTCTAGTTCCGTATCAGAATCAACCAATGTCTCTTCACTTTGATTAGCCTCTAGACTTTCTTCAAACATAGAGGTATCACCATAGTTAACCTTCCAACTCTTGAAGTAGTAGTCCTCTGACGATGTTGGTGA
This sequence comes from Rutidosis leptorrhynchoides, assembly GCF_046630445.1. Classification (NCBI taxonomy): domain Eukaryota; kingdom Viridiplantae; phylum Streptophyta; class Magnoliopsida; order Asterales; family Asteraceae; genus Rutidosis; species Rutidosis leptorrhynchoides. The sequence goes on from NC_092341.1 coordinate 187,051,089, forward strand.
AATACTTCCAGATTCAGGTCTACGAGGAACTGAATCACGTGCCTTCTTGAATTTATCGTTAACCATCTTTTGAATCTTCTCTTTTCGAATGATTCGTGATAACTTTTCAGCTCTTTCAGCACGAGCAGTCAGCTTCTCAATTATACTTTGACCGATAACACAGTTTTCTTTTTCTTTAGAAATCTTGGCCATGTTAGCTTTAGGTTGTTGATCATCAACATTCAATTTGATAGACCAATCATCATCGTCTCCATGAATGACAACTAAAGCTTTGTTCGGACCTTCAGCTGTTTCAGCTTCATTTACTTTATCAGTAATATAAATCTCATGCTTTGTAGGTTGACTCTGAGAACTGTAGTTCTGATTCTTGAATGGATTACGATTACCCTGCTTCTTCTGTTTTGTGCACTGTCTTGAAAAATGTCCTAATTCTCCATAGTTGTAACAAGTAACTGAATTCATATCAAAACCCAGTTTTGTATCTTTGGTTAGACTGAATGATTTTCCAGTTCGCTCTTCGTAATCTCTAGCTCGTCTCACAAGATTTGCCATACCCCACATAATATCCATCTTTTCTGCTTCATCTTTATCAAGCTGATGATAATCTTCTGTTGTTAGATGAATGTTACCCACACGACCATCAAGATAACGGTCATAAGAATTAACAAGGCTTGACAACAAAGCTATTTCTTCACTAATCTTTTCTTTTCCAGCTTTCCTCAAGTTCTCGATCTTAAGAGCAGAAAGAACATCTGATGCAGTCGGTGTAGATGACTCTGTAGTATTGAGAAAACATGGTGAAACTTGTGGTGGATACGAAGTTTGTTGAATAGGTGCACTGCTTACATTCAAACCACACATATTCTGATTGTTCGTAGCAAAATCTGTTTGAAATGGTGCATGAGCCGACTTAGGCGGTGTATAACCATTTGGACAATACATTTTCGTGTCTTGAACTTGTTTAGACCTCTTGACTTTGTTTAACAACTCTAGTTCTTTTTCCTGAAGTCTTTCAATAAACAAGTTCACTTTAGTAGTGGCTAATTATCCACTGGTCTTCATAGTTAATACGAAACTATTCCATTCTAACGGTAATGCTCCAGCTAGACGTGTTACTTTGTCTTTCTATTCAATGGTTTACATCATGCTTGTGTATTTCAGCCAGCAAATGACGATATCTTTCAACCAATTCTGTAATAGACTCTCCAACTTGCCAGTGAAAATGATCAAACTAAGCTTTCAGTTCTAACCCTTTTCTTGTTCTGTAAGATGAATTCCCTTCATTGAAGGTACGAAGTGCTTCCCATATCTTGATTGAGTTATCATGACACAGAAATTGATGAAAAATCGGACCATCAAGAGTACTTTTCAAGTTACAGTACATCTTCTTTTCCAAGTTATACTCATCATGTTCTTCCGAAGGCATATTATGTTCTTTCAAAGTCGGTTTCAATATACTTCCAAAGTTTCAACCAATTAACGTGGCCATTGAAATTCGGTTTCAATATACTTCCAAAGTTTCGTGTCCTGACCATCAGACCATATCTTAAATCTCAACTTCCATGTAGAATAATTATCCATATTCATTAATCTTAGACATTTCGTACCACTTCCGAATTCGTTTTCAGCAAGAAGTAATCATTGAGTCATACTCGTAATGCTTTGAACTAACGGTGCAGCTAACGCATAATCATTTGAATTAAACATCTTGAGAAATTACCAAAACTGGTAAACCGTGCGATTCAAGTTATCAACCGTGCGGTTTAGGATGTCAAGCGTACGTGTGACAGTCTCACTCGTACGTGTCACAACTCAAACGTACATGTCACTACTCAAACCAAAGTACCAAATCCAAAGTATCAAACGTGCAAGTCAGGATCACTCGTGTGATTACTCGTACGTGTCACAATCAACCGCTTGATCAGTCATGTAATCAGACTTGTAGTTTCTTAACCTAAAAGGTTATGCTTACCCGTGAGTGTGAGTTCACGAGTGATGTCAAGCGTCTGGTCAACCGTGCGTGTGATCAAAATTCTTGACCCACTCGTGTGAGCTGCTGTTCACACACAAATCACTCAAAAACCCTAGAAATTAAAGCTAAACCTCAATTTCTTCATTCACAAGTTGGATTAGCACTAAACTGACATAAACACACTCTCCAATCACAATTACACACGTAAAAATGATTTGTTTTTGCTAAAAATTACTCTAAACTCAAAAACCCAAACAAATAAACTCTTTAATCACCAAAAATCACTAGGATGATGTTGAAATCACAACCAACGCTCTGATACCAATGATGAAACATGACTAGGAACTTAGAAATCAACAGATTTAACTCACACAATGGCAGAATAAGTGAATCAAACCCTCTAGTGAATAGGTTAAGCTTTTTGGGATTAATTTAGTCAAACCACAACTAAATCAAGTGTGATTAGATTAACACCTAGAGCTATTATTCACCACCTGGGTGATTTGGGCTGAGAGTGTAATGACCCGGAATTTTTTGACCAAATTATACTTATGAGATTAATATTTACATAAATTAAACCATACCAACATGATAAGCAATCCAAATTGTTGAGACTTGTGTTTTTGAAAAGAGTTTTACACAACGTTTGACCGTCCAATATGACCGATGATATCACAAACTATATAACATATGATAATTATACGTTTGTGTATATATATGTATTTATATATATTTAACATGATTTAAGGATGGTTTAACATCTCATTGTGTACTAATGACAATGAGTTATAAGTATATTTTGAAACTACTAACTTAAGTTTTCAAAACGATAACTATACGTAACATTCTTTGATATATATACTTATAATCTATAATGCTTATACATGTATCGTATATATAATGTATTTAATCACTTTTTAAGGACTTAAATACATAAAACAATATAAGTATATTCACAAAAGATAGCTATATTTGAATTCTCGTTCCGTTTCCTCAAGATTTCTATACGTATATCTAGGGTATATGTACCTGTATCATACCCAGCTTCTATACGTATTTATTATTGGTATATACACATCAAATCAACATCCTAATCAACATTATTACTGCCCTAGATATGAGGTAACTAAGATTTGTCAAGTAGTATGAATTATTAGTAAGAAAACAAAATTAGGAATCCTTTTCTTTCTTTATAAACTAAAAACATTTTTATAAATGAACACCATTTCTTCACTCCATTTTCTCATATCTACACCCTCATTTATCTCTCAAAATACTCCTAACTTCATACTTTATCATCTCCAAGCATTTTCCCCATCATTTAGCTTCAATTACAAGCCTTAAACACCATAAGAAAACTCTTTCAAGAACATATCAAAATAACCACCCATTTGAAGAAGTTTAATTCCAACCTTTTGATCTAACTCCACCACTCTTTGATTCCAAGATTATTTCTTATCTTTTACAGTAACTTTTTCCAAGTAACTTGAGGTAGTAACCTTGTTCATAATCTTATTCAATTCATATTCATATAGCTATCTTATTTTGTGGTATAAAATTTTAACAACAAGAACATGGTTTGAATGATTACAAACTTGTTCGCAAACTAAATAGATCCTTCTAACTTGAATTTTAAAACACTTAAAGACCTGTAATATATCATAATGATATTCTAACCTAACAAAATATAACTTGGTTTTACAAAGAACATCTTAAAAACTGAATCTACGTCGTCAGAGTGCAACCGGGGGCTGTTTTGGGTTGGATACTTAAAAACCATCTTGAACTTTGAATTAGAAGTTCATGTTCTGGAAAAATGATATTTCTTATGAATATGTTAACACATAAAAAATTCATGGTTTAACTCAAAGTGTAAGTATTTTTAGAAAAATGATCATTAAATGTTGTTTTTATGATGGAAAATGATCACTTTCATAAGTTTCACCAAAGTTTGACCTATAACCTATGATTTTGAATACAAACTAAGGTATTTTTGGTTCATATTCTTAAAATTTGACTCGATCCAACGAAGTGGCAAGTTGAACCAACAAAAACGGAGTTGTAATGAAGAAACTACGACTAAAACAAGATTGGGTATCCGAAGCTAGTTTAGCTACGAAAATATTTGGAGAAAAAGTAAATTAATCATATCTTTTCTAATTAATATGATATTTTATATATAATTATTATGATTTGATTTTATATATTTCAGGACCACCCGTAAACACCACGAGAAGATTAATCATAAGATCTCATGATTGTACGCAACACGTCATTTGACAACATGGTACTTTATGTACGCAACACGTCATTTGACAACATGGTACCATGGGTCGAGATTAATTCTGATCAATACGAATACGATGGGGTCTTTATTTATTTTATTTAAGCAACTAATTGTGGACACTAACATCGGACTTCTAACTACGGACTAAAAAAATATTAAAAGTTTTAAAAGTATATATATATATATATTTAACGATTACTTAAAAAGAAAATATGTTGATATATTATATATATGGTTAGGTTCGTGATATCTATCGGAGACCAAGTCGAATTAAATACCTTCAAGGCAAAAGTGAGTTTCATTTGCTCCCTTTTTAATTGCTTTTGCAGTATATATTTTTGGGCTGAGAATACATGCGCTGCTTTTATAAATGTTTACAAAATAGACACAAGTACTTAAAAATATATTCTACGTTGAGTTGTACCACTGGCATATTTCCCTGTAGCTTGGTAACTACTGTTTACATGGGTATTGTAAACGCGAATCCTGTTGATAGATCTATCGGGCCTGACAACCCCAACCGGACTGGACGACCAGTATTCAACGGTTGCACAGTACTTCGTTTTGGTGACTACACTTGGTACGGTGTAGTGAGATTTCATAATAAAGGGAATATGCGACGTTGATTAAATGTTAAGTATGGTTACCAAGTGCTCAACCACTTAGAATGCTTTACATACACTTGCGAGTGTATTATGTTTATGATTATGAAATCTTGTGGTCTATTAACATATTGAAATGATTGTTATGATAAACCTATGAACTCACCAACCTTTTGGTTGACACTTTAAAGCATGTTTATTCTCAGGTACGAACTAAGTCTTCCGCTGTGCATTTGCTCAATATAAGGACATTACTTGGAGCCGATCATCGCAATGGGACCAAATGTTGATGACTTCGTCCATGTGGATTAGGACGGGTACTTTCAGTTGGTATCAGAGCGGTGGTCGTAGCGAACCAGGTCTTGCATTAGTGTGTCTAACTAGTAGTTGTTAGGATGCATTAATGAGTCTGGACTTCGACCGTGTCTACATGTCAAAAGTTTTGCTTATCATTTCTAGTCGGAAATCATCTGCTTATCATCCTTAGGAAATTACCTACTTATCATTCATAAGTCTAGACATGTTTTACTGCATTTACTGCATTGATAGTGTATAGACGAATTCTTATCTTAGCATGTCTGTTATTGCGAACATTGACTGATATCTTTTCAAAGATTCTCCGTAATTTACGGGATTTTGGTATTATATATACATATGTAAATTATGTATTGAAGAGTACCAAATCTAACTCCTATAACTATTCCATACCAAAAATTCATTTCCCCCATTATACAAGATGGATTCCGCATCTAGTTCGAATTCTTCAGATTCCGACAGTTATACCGATATGGATTTCCATTCGGGCTCCGAAAGCAGCGTCACCGGAATGGATCAACCAATTTCCCATCATCTATTCTGGATGAATTGGGGATGGGTTCATAATATACTAAATCACTGGAGACAAGAAGAAGGTGATCCATTCCATCCACCAAATTGCCCTCTTGGCGATGAACCTGAAACACTTACCGGCGAACCTATTCGAAACACCATTTTCTCTCTCATTTCTAGAGTATCTCGTTACGATTATTTACTATCCCATATTACAAATCTTGTTCATTCGCTCGCTCCAACCGCCAATCATCCCGGTGTACTAGCAGAAGTTAACGAACTTCGCGCTCGCGTGACGGCTTTTGTAACGACCCGGAAATTTCCGACCAAATTTAAATCTTATTCTCTATATGTCTCTGACACGATAAGCAAAATCTGTAATGTTGAGTCTAGAAAGTTTGAAATCTATATTCGGATAATCAGCTACCCTTTGACCATGCCTGACGATTCACGAACAATTAAATGTAAATAGTTATGTGTAATTAGTATTATCATATAAGAGATATTATGATTATTATTATTAATGTAATTATTATTAATTGGTATTATTATTATAAAAAAAAATTATTATATAAAATTATTATTAACATGATTTTATCATTAAAATTAATTTTTCTAGTATATTATTAGTATTTTCATTATTATTAATAGAATTATATTTATTAATATATTTATAGTAATCAATATAAATATATATGGATATAGTTAACAAATAAATAAATACAGCTAGATATTATACAGTTATATATATAAATTCTTATGTAGATATATTTACAATTATAAATACGATTTAACACTCACAAGGATCCAAATCAACTTTAAATCCCTTTCAAACTATAACAGATTAATAAACACTGTATCTAATTGTTGAAACCAAGATCAATACGTCCAATTTCTGGTAGCAGTCGCATCAAGGTTCATTTTTTTATTTAAATATCTGTACTAATCGATTATATATAATCAAACATTCTTATTTGGTCATAAGCAAAAGGGGTGTCGTGCTACTCTCTGAATCATTCACAAACTCATCCTTAATATCAGTTATCAACATATATTGTCATATTTATATAGATTAAACTGAAAAATATTCAAGAACCATGGTTGCCTATATACATGCTTCACCTTCACCACCGCCATATTCGACATCAACTTATGTTCTATTATAAATCTATCAATACTTATAACAAGACACCAACACGAACCATATACCCAATTTGATTTCCTGTCTTCCTTGGTGTCAAACTCAAACAACCACACTTTCGAATATCATCTCAAAGCCATGAACCATTGAAACCCAATACCAACGGATCACCACCTCCTATCGTGAACCTTTAATCTTCTTCCTATTTTTATGTATCATCGAACACACCAACAATTCAACTTCTTTTGTTTATGTTTCGTGATACAATTAACACCTAAACACCACACCGTATCCTTTCCATCTTTCTTTCTTGTTTGATTAATAAACAAAATGAAACACCCCAACATGGTTTACTACTCGTCTGTTTGTTGTCTCATGGGTTGCTTGAACCAAACTTGCATCACCTGTTACAACCAAATCACCACCATCCACAACCCACAATCAATTATTAACATACCTTTCTGTTGTACTGTTTTTGGAACCGAACCCAAACACACCTGCAACTCATTCTAGTTTCTATATTTTCGAAACTCTAATCATAACAACAACCATCATCACCTCCGCTGAAATAACCACACCACCACAACCTGCAAATTGTTCCCTCTCTAAAATTCTATCCCTGTATCGAATCACTAAACCCTCATCTTCTCCATAAAATCACTCAACAATCCTTCACCTGCAACGTTTATTTATTTACTTTTGTTTCTCTTACTCCTATTCGAAAACCACCATCACCGTGATAATCTTCTGCTGCTATTTCATTCTTTTCTGGTTCGATTGAGTCCCATCCCAAAAACGCACCCAAGACCCTTCCATAATGTTCGATGATGCTATTTTCCATCAGAACCCATTTATGAAGTTGTGAACATTGATAATGAAAAGAAAGATGATGATTTCAGGATAATTGAGATAACAATGGTCTCATGGTGACAACCTGATAAAACACGATTTTAAATAATTAAAAGTGTCGGTTAAGTGATCCTTTATAATTATTGATTGATAGTGGAACTTGAGCTGTAAAGTGGTGGCCAAAATTCTTGTTCTTTTATATCTGTTTCGGTTCAGGGATCCCGTAACATTTTTAGGGTATCGGTTCCTAATTATTTATGTAACATGGGCCGTGTTTGTTTAATAGTTGGGCCACAAAATGCTAGTCCATCAATTAATTTGGAGACGGTATAAAACGGGTTATAAAACAATTAAGGTGTAATTAAAAACATGAAAGCGGTTATAGAGGAGTGGTGCGTGGTGTTGTTGGGTGTTCGAGAGGTCAGGGGTTCCAGTCTCAACTAGGACAATTCTTTTTGGACAAAGTTTCTAAAGGGTTCGTGAATCCGATGCCAACCTTATACGTGTTCAATGATGTTATGTGTATTTTTACTACAAAATACAGTATGGTGAGTATATAGTTCCCTTTTAAACTATAAATATTTTGGGCTGAGAATACATGCGCTGTTTTTATAAATGATTTACGTTATGGACACAAGTGATTAAAAATGATATTCTGCGGATTGATGTGCTAGGTAATTTAGTTATATGTTATAATAGCATGTAAGCGCGAATCCTAAAGATAGATCTATCGGGTTTAACACCCCCATCCAGTAGGCTGCACTAGACATAAGAACTAGTGGGCGGATGTTTAGTACTTCGAGGATTATTTATACACTTGCGAGTGTACATATCCATCTTTGCGAAGATGACTTATTATATTATTGTTAAGGTTGGTTACTGAGGCCTCAACATAAGCAGAATGATTTTATACACTTGCGAGTGTATTATATTTTTATATATGAAATCTTGTGGTCCATAGTTATAACGCTGCTAGCATCAAACCTATATATCTCACCAACATTATGTTGACTTTTTAAAGCATGTTATTCTCAGGTACAAATTAAGTCTTCCGCTGTGCATTTGCTCATATTAAGGACATTACTTGGAGTCGATCATCGTAATGGAACCAAATATTGATGACTTCGTCCAGATGGATTGGGTCGGGTCGTCTCATGTGGTATCAGAGCGTTGGTCTTAGTGAACCAGGCCTTGCATTAGTGTGTCTAACTGGTAGTTGTTAGGATACATTAGTGAGTCTGGACTTTGACTGTGTCTGCCTGTCAAAAGTTTTGCTTATCATTTCTAGTCGGAAATCATCTGCTTATTATCCTTAGGAAATTGCCTGCCTATCATTCTTAGGTCTAGACACGTTCTACTGCATCTAGTGCATCGATAGTGTATAGACGAAATTCATATCTTAGCGTATGTGATAATTTCTATCTTGGAGTATCTGTAGATTTGCCTGTCATATGCCGTAGGTTCCTCTGTAGGCTACGAAATCTTTTGTATTATATGTAGATAATCTATGAAGTTAGAATATCATCCGATATCTGAAAATCATTTCACATCGAAGATCCCTCCCAATCACCAAATTGCTCACTTGGCGATGAACCTGAAGCACTTACCGGCGAACCTGTTCGAGAAACCTTTTTCTTTGTCATTTCTAGATTATCTCGTCACGATTATATACTATCCCATGTTTCGAATCTTATTCATCCGCTCGCTTCAATCGTCGATCATCCCGACATAATATAAGAAGTTAACGAACTACATGCTCGAGTAATGGCTTTGGAGAATCTAGTGCGGAGGTTACAAGCACCAACAGCATAATCCGTACCACCATCATCAACGCCGACAATACTCTTATCACCCCAACCACAATCACGTCATAAATCTCAACGTCACGATCTGTACCTCGGATATCAACATCACACACTTCAATATCATCATCTGTACTTCAAGTATACTCCTTGTTTTACATATCATTCTACATCGATTAATTTCGTTCTACGTATTGTTCTACTTCATTTACCTTCGTTCGGCATGGCAATTATGTAATCTCTAAAGCTTTAGAGATCATGTAATCAAGTGCTAACAATAAATCAAATGAGTATAAAATCTTATTGACTCATTAAATCCATAATTACATCTGAAGAAAATATATATGCAAGTATATTTTCATAAAGATCGTAATTAAAAATTCTTTCGTACAAACTGTTAATGATGAAAATATTTTAACGGGTGGGTAGTACCCGAGGAATATTTAGAATTCACATTAATAAGTTACACTGTACATTCTTCGAATCTGATTCAACGATCATTTACTATCCTACTTACAACTACCAATACACGTATCCGTTCACCACAGAATAACCATTTCTATTCAAATTTCATATTCGGATTTTGATCTATCAGAATCCAACAAGTGGCATAAAGAAGAAAACATTGGACAAAATAAAATTTGTTAGAAACAGACGAGTTAAATAAATTGAAATATTGTTAGGAATCCACGCTAACTGTTCCTAGCTAACTGTTCCCGGCTAACATTTAATTTATTGCAATTTACATTCTCGCAATTTTATTTATCGTCATTTAATTTCTGTTATTTACTTTTACGCACTTTAAATAACGGGACACGTATGCAAGGTTTCGACTTATCATATCGACCCATCTATATATATATTTCGGAACAACCGTAGACACTCTATATGTGAAGGTGGGAGTTGGCTATACAGGGTCGGAGTTGATTCCAAAATATATATATACTTTGAGTTGTGATCGACACCGAGACCGGTACACGGGTCACGAGACGTATAATTTAATTCGAATATTATATATTAAATTATATATGAATCATTGAACCATCGGACTATTGGACTGCTAACTTTGGACAATTAAAATGAATTAAATTAAAATATTGATTATAACATATGAAACTAAATAATTCTTCAAGCTTGCCACTTGATTTCATCTTAAACCTCATTTGTATCTCGACAATTACAATGCGTGTTCAAATCTTTCATGATTCTTGAAAACCCCTCAATCGAGAGGATGAACCAACCGCGTTTCATCTACGGAAGAAAAGACTTATGCTCCTGAAAGACTCTCGGAGACTGAGTCAACGTTTAACACGCAGCAGTGTTAATTTCTTTAGTGTTATTATTACCCAAAATAACTTTGCAATCCCTTTTCAAATTAGCCAATTTTGTCACAGCTCCAGCAAGTTAACCTCGACTTCTCAGAAAGGTTAGTTTCGATATATATACGCCGTCCTTTCGCCGTCGTTACCGGAGAACCTTTTTATTCCATTATATTACCATCAGCGTTTAATCATCTAAAAACACAAATCTTCTAAAACCACCTCGGTTTGATAACCGATGACTCTGATCCGTTAACTTTGAAAATGCTGACGAAGCAGCATGTGGTAGATGGTCTTAATGGTCAAAAGTTGATAGAAAATTTAAGTACCGAAAAGCGGATTATGCAAAACTATGAAGAAAGTCGTGGACAAATCACAAAGAATAAGTTTGACTTCAAAGAATTTAAAAGATTCAGTGCCTGCTGAAATCCGTAGTACATACCCTACTCCTTACTCTAAAACCTTTGCTGACACTATTCTTCATCATCATCCTTCGGCATTAGAAGTTCCAAGATATTATCATATCTTTTATTATAAATATCCTCAATGTTTCTGAAGATATTTTTATAACTATTCTTATCGGAAATCATCTATCTTCTCACGCTATCTGTATCACATCATAAAAGAAACTGTGTTAGTTTCTAAATTCTGAAACCTTCGAATTTAAAATATGAATGTTTTGAAGTAGTGTTAGGAACTGACGCATGAATTAGTATAATATAATGAAACTTGATCAACTTCATTATATTACAGTAAGTTATGTTAAGTTTCTAATGGAATGTGATGATTCACAGTACCATCATCATGTGCCATGTTACACGGCTCTTACATTCTATTCAATCTCCAAACATATCAAGAACATATCATCTTGATAGTTCTATCTTTCTGGATACTCTGGTAATTTGACAAATCAAAATCGTGCCATTTCCATTTCTTTCTAAGAGCATCAGCTATGTTCATTCCGAAATTTTATACCTACAAATTCCGGACCATTGCTCGCTTGACTCGAGGACGGGAAGAAGAAACAAAAGGGACAAGACCCCGAAATAGAAATTAGGACAAAAATTGCAGCAAATAGGAGGAGATATTAACTATGGATGACAATGATTATAGAAAACAGAAGTAGGGACATTGAAATATAAGTGAAGATATAAAACCCAATAGCAACCCTGAAACTACAAACCGTGCATATCAATACGTATTGCCACGTAAAGACACGGGAGAATTAATAACACTATAATCCCAAGAAAATAGTAGAAGTAAATAGATTCTTCTGGGGGTAAATGAAAAAGAAGAATGACAGATGTGAAAATTAAGAGTATATCAAGGATCAGAATGGGATGGAGCATTTTAAAGAATACTCTAAGGTATAAATTGAGGAAGAAAGGATAGAAAATGGGAGGTATGGAAGTAAGAAAGGGAAGGAAGTGGATTTATATTGAAATATCCGACAAAGAAATCGAAACAGGTCGCCGCACTAAATCAAAGAAGATCTTGATCGCCAAAGAACCAAATCTTATTACGTAAGATTTTCCATAAATTCCGGAAATCAATTCTAATCACGTTATCGGTTCAAACGAATCCATATTATTCATTTCACTCTTTTGTGATAGCTTCACTCGTGCGCTTCACATGATCGAATCATTTTATCCATATCTTCCAATAATGATAAAACTCTATTATACCTCATATTCGTCATGAAAACATTCCTATTGTTATTTATGACAACCTCTACCAAATTTCGGGGACGAAATTTCTTTAACGGGTGGGTACTGTAACGACCCGAAAATTTCCGACCAAATTTAAATCTTATTCTCTATATGTCTCCGACACGATAAGCAAAATCTGTAATGTTGAGTCTAGAAAGTTTGAAATCTATATTCGGATAATCAGCTACCCTTTGACCATGCCTGACGATTCACGAACAATTAAATGTAAATAGTTATGTGTAATTAGTATTATCATATAAGAGATATTATGATTATTATTATTAATGTAATTATTATTAATTGGTATTATTATTATAAAAAAAAATTTATTATATAAAATTATTATTAACATGATTTTATCATTAAAATTAATTTTTCTAGTATATTATTAGTATTTTCATTATTATTAATAGAATTATATTTATTAATATATTTATAGTAATCAATATAAATATATATGGATATAGTTAACAAATAAATAAATACAGCTAGATATTATACAGTTATATATATAAATTCTTATGTAGATATATTTACAATTATAAATACGATTTAACACTCACAAGGATCCAAATCAACTTTAAATCCCTTTCAAAATATAACAGATTGATAAACACTGTATCTAATTGTTGAAACCAAGATCAATACGTCTAATTTCTGGTAGCAGTCGCATCAAGGTTCATTTTTTTTATTTAAATATATGTACTAATCGATTATATATAATCAAACATTCTTATTTGGTCATAAGAAAAAGGGGTGTCGTGCTACTCTCTGAATCATTCACAAACTCATCCTTAATATCAGTTATCAACATATATTGTCATATTTATATAGATTAAACTGAAAAATATTCAAGAACCATGGTTGCCTATATACATGCTTCACCTTCACCACCGCCATATTCGACATCAACTTATGTTCTATTATAAATCTATCAATACTTATAACAAGACACCAACACGAACCATATACCCAATTTGATTTCCTGTCTTCCTTGGTGTCAAACTCAAACAACCACACTTTCGAATATCATCTCAAAGCCATGAACCATTGAAACCCAATACCAACGGATCACCACCTCCTATCGTGAACCTTTAATCTTCTTCCTATTTTTATGTATCATCGAACACACCAACAATTCAACTTCTTTTGTTTATGTTTCATGATACAATTAACACCCAAACACCACACCGTATCCTTTCCATCTTTCTTTCTTGTTTGATTAATAAACAAAATGAAACACCCCAACATGGTTTACTACTCGTCTGTTTGTTGTCTCATGGGTTGCTTGAACCAAACTTGCATCACCTGTTACAACCAAATCACCACCATCCACAACCCACAATCAATTGTTAACATACCTTTCTGTTGTACTGTTTTTGGAACCGAACCCAAACACACCTACAACTCATTCTAGTTTCTATATTTTCGAAACTCTAATCATAACAACAACCATCATCACCTCCGCTGAAATAACCACACCACCACAACCTGCAAATTGTTCCCTCTCTAAAATTCTATCCCTGTATCGAATCACTAAACCCTCATCTTCTCCATAAAATCACTCAACAATCCTTCACCTGCAACGTTTATTTATTTACTTTTGTTTCTCTTACTCCTATTCGAAAACCACCATCACCGTGATAATCTTCTGCTGCTATTTCATTCTTTTCTGGTTCGATTGAGTCCCATCCCAAAAACGCACCCAAGACCCTTCCATACTGTTCGATGATGCTATTTTCCATCAGAACCCATTTATGAAGTTGTGAACATTGATAATGAAAAGAAATATGATGATTTCAGGATAATTGAGATAACAATGGTCTCATGGTGAAAACCTGATAAAACACGATTTTAAATAATTAAAAGTGTCGGTTAAGTGATCCTTTATAATTATTGATTGATAGTGGAACTTGAGCTGTAAAGTGGTGGCCAAAATTCTTGTTCTTTTATATCTGTTTCGGTTCAGGGATCCCGTAACATTTTTAGGGTATCGGTTCCTAATTATTTATGTAACATGGGCCGTGTTTGTTTAATAGTTGGGCCACAAAATGCTAGTCCATCAATTAATTTGGAGACGGTATAAAACGGGTTATAAAACAATTAAGGTGTAATTAAAAACATGAAAGCGGTTATAGAGGAGTGGTGCGTGGTGTTGTTGGGTGTTCGAGAGGTCAGGGGTTCCAGTCTCAACTAGGACAATTCTTTTTGGACAAAGTTTCTAAAGGGTTCGTGAATCCGATGCCAACCTTATACGTGTTCAATGATGTTATGTGTATTTTTACTACAAAATACAGTATGGTGAGTATATAGTTCCCTTTTAAACTATAAATATTTTGGGCTGAGAATACATGCGCTGTTTTTATAAATGATTTACGTTATGGACACAAGTGATTAAAAATGATATTCTGCGGATTGATGTGCTAGGTAATTTAGTTATATGTTATAATAGCATGTAAGCGCGAATCCTAAAGATAGATCTATCGGGTTTAACACCACCATCCAGTAGGCTGCACTAGACATAAGAACTAGTGGGCGGATGTTTAGTACTTCGAGGATTATTTATACACTTGCGAGTGTACATATCCATCTTTGCGAAGATGACTTATTATATTATTGTTAAGGTTGGTTACTGAGGCCTCAACATAAGCAGAATGATTTTATACACTTGCGAGTGTATTATATTTTTATATATGAAATCTTGTGGTCCATAGTTATAACGCTGCTAGCATCAAACCTATATATCTCACCAACATTATGTTGACTTTTTAAAGCATGTTATTCTCAGGTACAAATTAAGTCTTCCGCTGTGCATTTGCTCATATTAAGGACATTACTTGGAGTCGATCATCGTAATGGAACCAAATATTGATGACTTCGTCCAGATGGATTGGGTCGGGTCATCTCAGCTTTGGAGAACATGGTGCGAAGGTTGCAAACACCAGCAGTAGCACCAGTAGCATAATCAGCACCACCATCAATAACATCAACAATACTATCATCACCACTAATAAACAACATCCGCATCACATGTCTCGACATCATAATCTGTCCCACAAACATCAACATCATACGCACCATAGATACCAAGGAGTACCAACAATAATGAACGATGAAGTATTGATCCATAACTTCATTGATATTCTGCGAAGAATATGTGGTCTCAAAAAGTTTTAGAGATTTCTTATTCTAGCTCAAACCGAAAAGCAAATGAGATTAATATCATATTAACTCATTAAATTCATGATTTCATCTGAAGAAAATATATATGTATATATGTTTTCATAAAGATTGTAATTAAAAGTTCTTTTGTACAAAATATTAATGGTGAAATTTTTTTTTAACGGGTAGGTAATACCCGAGGAATAATTAGATTTCATCTTAATAAGTTACATTGTACATTCATCGAAGCTGATTCAATAGTCATTTACTATCCAACTTACAACCACCGATATACGTGTCCGTTCACCGCAGAATAACCATTTTCATTCAATTTCATATTTGGATTTTGACTTCCCATAATCAAACAAGTGGCATATGAAAAAAACATATGACAAAATAAAATCTGTTAGAAACAAACAAATTAACTATGAAAAATTTTGTAAAGAATCCACGCTAACTATTCCAGCTAACTGTTCCTAGCTAACTGATTACATTTTATTTATCGCAGTTTATTTATCACAATTTAATTATAGCACTTTTATTTATCTTCATTTAATTTCTATAATTATTTTACGCACTTTAAATATCGGGACACGTATACAATGTTTTGACATATCATATCGACGCATCTATATATATTATTTGGAATCACCATAGACACTCTATATGCAGTAATGATCGAGTTCTCTATACAGGGTTGAGGTTGATTCTACAATAATATATATAGTTTGAGTTGTGATCGAGTCTGAGAGGTATACGGGTCACGACACGTATTTATTAATTCGTATATTATATATTAAACTATATATGAATTATTGGACTGTTACTGTGGACTATCGACTGTGGACTAATGACATTGGACAATTAAAATGAATTAAAATATTGATTATAACATATGAAACTAAACATTTCTTCAAGATTGCCACTTGATTTCATCTTAAACCTCATTGTATCTCGACGATTACAATCAGCGTTCAAATCTATCATGATTCTTAAAAACACCTCAATCGAGAGGATAAACCAACCGCACTTCATCTACGGAAGAAAAGATTGATGCATATAGTTATGCACCTGAAAAACCCTCGAAAACTGAGTAAACGTTTGACACGTATCTGTTCTAGTTCCTTTGACATTGTTATTACCGAAGATCGTTTTGCAATCCCTTTCCAAAGTAGCTAATTTTGTCACAGCTCCAGCAAGTCAACTCCGACTTTTCATCCGAAACAACTTTATTATAACCGCGATATATATGCGTACTCTTTATTGTTACTGGGGAACCTTTTATATTCCACAATATTACCATCAGCGATTAATCATTCTAAAAACACAATTCTCCTGAAACTACCTCGGTTTGATAACCGATGACCCAGATCAGTTAACTTTAAAAATGCTAACGAAGCAGCATGTTGTAGATGATCTTAATGGCTAAAAGTTTGATGATAAAAAACAGGAGTGTTAGGAACGCTCGATAGAAAATTTAGTACCGAAAAGCGAATTATGCGAAACTATGAAGAAAGCCGTGGACAAATCACAAAGAATAAGTTTGCCTTCAAAGAATCCAAATGATTCTGTACCTGCTGAAATCGTTGGCAAACATCTTATTTGTCATTCTAAACCTTCACAGACAAATCTTCTTCATCATCCATTGATATTAGAAATTCTAAGATATTCTCATATGTTCTATTATAAATATCCTCCATATTTCTGGCGATATTTTCACAACTATTCTTATCTGAGATCATTTATCTCTCCGTAATTTCTGCAACATAAAAGAAACTGTGTTAGTTTCTAAATTCTGAAACCTTCGAGTTTAAAATATGAATGTTTTGAAGTAGTGTTGGGAACTGAAGCATGGATTAGTATAATATAATGACACTTGATCAACGTCATTATATTACAGTAAGTCATGCTGAGTTTCTAATAAAGCATGATGATTCACAGTACCATCATCATGTGCCATTTACACGACCCTTACATTCTATCTAATCTCTAAACATATCAAGAGAATATTTTTCTGGATGACTCGGTCATCTCCAGGGTATTCTGGTAATTTAACAAATCAAAATCGTTCTATTACCATTTTCTTCTTAGAGCATTAGCTATGTTCATTCTGAATTTCATATCTAAGAATTCCGGACCATTACTCGCTTGACTCGAAGTCGGGAAGAGAAAATGGAAGCATGAAGCTCCGAAAAATAAGGAAGAATATAAACTCCTAAAATAACCCCGAAATTACAAACCGTGTATATCGATGTAGATAGCAATATAGAGACACGGGAGAATTAGAAACACTATAAACACAAGAGTATAGTAGAAGTAAATAGATTCTTCTGGTGGTAGATGAAAAAGAAGAATGACAGATATAAAAGTTAGGAGTATATCAAGAATCAGGACTGGATGGAGCATATTGATGAAAGCTTTAAAGTAAGAATCAAGGGAGAAAGAATAGAAGGTGTGAGTCGTGGAAAATAAGGAAACAAAGGGGTGAATTTATAGTGAAATATCCGACAGAGCAATCGAAACATATTATTGCATATAATCAAAGAAGATCCTGATTTCCTTAATCACCAAAGAACCAAATCTTATTACGTAATATTCTCTTTAAATCCCTTAAATCCCGGAAATCAATCATAACTACGTCATCGGTTAAGACGAATATATTTTACTCATCTCACTCTTTTACGATAGTCTCATTTATATTCTTCGCATAATCGAATCGTTTTATCTACATTACTCAATGATGATAAAACTCCATTATCACCTTATATTTGTCATGAAAACCTTCTTATTGTTATCCATAACAACCTCTATCAAATTTCGGAGACGAAATTTCTTTAACGGGTAGGTACTGTAATGAACCGGAATTTTTTGACCAAATTATACTTATGAGATTAATATTTACATAAATTAAACCATACCAACATGATAAGCAATCCAAATTGTTAAGACTTGTGTTTTTGAAAAGAGTTTTACACAACGTTTGACCGTCCAATATGACCGATGATATCACAAACTATATAACATACGATAATTATACGTTTGTGTATATATATGTATTTATATATATTTAACATGATTTAAGGATGGTTTAACATCTCATTGTGTACTAATGACAATGAGTTATTAGTATATTTTGAAACTACTAACTTAAGTTTTCAAAACGATAACTATACGCAACATTCTTTGATATATATACTTATAATCTATAATGCTTATACTTGTATCGTATATATAATGTATTTAATCACTTTTTAAGGACTTAAATACATAAAACAATATAAGTATATTCACAAAAGATAGCTATATTTGAATTCTCGTTCCGTTTCCTCAAGATTTCTATACGTATATCTAGGGTATATGTACCCGTATCATACCCAGCTTCTATACGTATTTATTATTGGTATATACACATCAAATCAACATCCTAATCAATATTATTACTGCCCTAGATATGAGGTAACTAATATTTGTCAAGTAGTATGAATTATTAGTAAGAAAACAAAATTAGGAATCCTTTTCTTTCTTTATAAACTAAAAACGTTTTTATAAATGAACACCATTTCTTCACTCCATTTTCTCATATCTACACCCTCATTTATCTCTCAAAATACTCCTAACTTCATACTTGATCATCTCCAAGCATTTTCCCCATCATTTAGCTTCAATTACAAGCCTTAAACACCATAAGAAAACTCTTTCAAGAACATATCAAAATAACCACCCATTTGAAGAAGTTTACTTCCAACCTTTTGATCTAACTCCACCACTCTTTGATTCCAAGATTATTTCTTATCTTTTACAGTAACTTTGTCCAAGTAAATTGAGGTAGTAACCTTGTTCATAATCTTATTCAATTCATATTCATATAGCTATCTTATTTTGTGGTATAAAATTTTAACAACAAGAACATGGTTTGAATGATTACAAACTTGTTCGCAAACTAAATAGATCCTTCTAACTTGACTTTTAAAACACTTAAAGACCTGTAATATATCATAATGATATTCTAACCTAACAAAATATAACTTGGTTTTACAAAGAACATCTTAAAAACTGAATCTACGTCGTCAGAGTGCAACCGGTGGCTGTTTTGGGTTGGATACTTAAAAACCATCTTGAACTTTGAATTGGAAGTTCATGTTCTGGAAAAATGATATTTCTTATGAATATGTTAACACATAAAAATTTCATGGTTTAACTCAAAGTGTAAGTATTTTTAGAAAAATGATCATTAAATGTTGTTTTTATGATGGAAAATGATCACTTTCATAAGTTTCACCAAAGTTTGACCTATAACCTATGATTTCGAATATAAACTAAGGTATTTTTAGTTCATATTCTTAAAATTTGACTCGATCCAAGGAAGTGGCAAGTTGAACCAACAAAAACGGAGTTGTAATGAAGAAACTACGACTAAAACAAGATTGGGTATCCGAAGCTAGTTTAGCTACGAAAATATTTGGAGAAAAAGTAAATTAATCATATCTTTTCTAATTAATATGATATTTTATATATAATTATTATGATTTGATTTTATATATTTCAGGACCACCCGTAAACAACACGAGAAGATTAATCATAAGATCTCATGATTGTACGCAACACGTCATTTGACAACACGGTACTTTATGTACGCAACACGTCATTTGACAACATGGTACCATGGGTCGAGATTAATTCTGATCAATACGAATACGATGGGGTCTTTATTTATTTTATTTAAGCAACTAATTGTGGACCACTAACATCGGACTGCTAACTACGGACTAAGAAAATATTAAAAGTATTAAAAGTATATATATATATGTAACGATTACTTAAAAAGAAAATATGTTGATATATTATATATATGGTTAGGTTCGTGATATCTATCGGAGACCAAGTCGAATTAAATACCTTCAAGGCAAAAGTGAGTTTCATTTGCTCCCTTTTTAATTGCTTTTGCAGTATATATTTTCGGGCTGAGAATACATGCGCTGCTTTTATAAATGTTTACAAAATAGACACAAGTACTTAAAAATATATTCTACATTGAGTTGTACCATTGGCATATTTCCCTGTAGCTTGGTAACTACTATTTACATGGGTATTGTAAACGCGAATCCTGTTGATAGATCTATCGGGCCTGACAACCCCAACCGGACTGGACGACCAGTATTCAACGGTTGCACAGTACTTCGTTTTGGTGACTACACTTGGTACGGTGTAGTGAGATTTCATAATAAAGGGAATATGCGACGTTGATTAAATGTTAAGTATGGTTACCAAGTGCTCAACCACTTAGAATGCTTTACATACACTTGCGAGTGTATTATGTTTATGATTATGAAATCTTGTGGTCTATTAACATATTGAAATGATTGTTATGATAAACCTATGAACTCACCAACCTTTTGGTTGACACTTTAAAGCATGTTTATTCTCAGGTACGAACTAAGTCTTCCGCTGTGCATTTGCTCAATATAAGGACATTACTTGGAGCCGATCATCGCAATGGGACCAAATGTTGATGACTTTGTCCAGGTGGATTAGGACGGGTCCTTTCAGAGAGAGAATCGGAGGAGCTCACTAGATCTGAGTGTGTATAACAAATGAGAGGCTTAAACTAAAATGAAGAACATAAGACTTTATATAGCCCTGCTGTTGACTCACCCGTACGAGTCATCCATCACACGTACGAGTTGGCTTCATCAGCCGTACGACTGATCACTCACTCGTGTCTTTTCATTTAGGTTATAATTGTGACTTAGCTCCGCATCAACCGTGCGTATGAGCCTGTCAGTCGTACGAGTGAGGCTTCACTCGTACGTCTGACTAAGTCTAACATAGTCAAACATCCAAATCTCGTTCCTGCAGTTCCTGTAACCACATACAAGCACGAATAAGATAATAACGAGCGATCATGGTGGCTGTAAACTATTGTACTTGCAATGGACGTGGGTAGATGTCTAGGGACTTGCATAAAATGCATCAACAAGTTTCGACCTTTTGCTCTTTATCAACCTTTCTCAATTAAAATTGCTCAAAATCACCCTTTAACTCCTTGCATGTCGACTTGGTAGCCTCTATGGACATTACAGTTTTAACTTGGTAGGGAATGAATGTTGCATCGTCCAAATCTTCTGAAAACTTGAATACCCCATAGTCGATAGTATCAATTTCTAACGCTTCATCAAAATCAAACTTGGCTCCTTCAATGTCAAACTTGAAAGCTTTAGGATATTCTGATTGATCCTCTTTGGTTGAATCAATCGAGTTCACTTGAGCATAAGTATTGGTAGGAATTGCTCGATTGATTTTGGGTTGGATTGGTAGTGTTGCTCTCGATCGGAATAACCCTCGTGTTATTTTGGTGGTTTTGGTGGTTGTTTCAGTTGTTGTTATAATTATTCGGGTTAACTTGAGTGTTTGAAGGTAAAGTTTCTTGTGGTCTTTCGACAACTTGATTTGAAATTCTTCCAACGGTCCTCTCAAGGTTTTGGAATGAGGCTTGTTAGTTTCGGAGTTGTTGCTTCAAGAGCTCATTCTCTTTCATTAGAAAAGCTTCGGTTGATTCTACCTTCTTGATGTAGTTTGCATGATTTCTTCTAAGCCCTTCGAAGGTTGAGATTGTTGATTGTTTTGTTGAGGTTGTTGATTTTAACCTTGGTTATTTTGTGATTGACTATAACCTTGGTTGTTTTGATAATTTGAATTGGCTTGATTGTTGTAAGGTTGGTTGTTCTAAGGTTGTTGGTTTTGGTATTGGAAATTGTTGTTTCGGTTTTGGTTATAGTTGTTGTAACCTTGATTTCAGTTTTGGTTTGTGAATCTGGGTGGTGTATTGCTTTGGTTGTTGAATGATACTTGTTTTTGATTAGGATTGTAGTAGCTTTGGTTAGATGTTCCCCCCCGTTGGTTGTTTTCATTACTCACGTAGTTCACATGAGCATTCGAAGTCATGGGAATATCATCTAGATCAACATGATTGCATTGAGTAATTTGAGGACAATTCTTCGTGAGATGTGGTCCCTTGCATCGTTGACAACCTACTTGCATTACAACTACCGTTTGTTGAATCTTCTTCAATTCTTTCCCAAATGTTTGAAATTGATTGTTCAAGCTTGCAAGCGTCACTTGCCCATTATCACTCTCGATTTGTGCTACACTTTTCCTTGTCAAATCTTGAGGTAAAGGCGCCATTCATACGTGTTGACCGAGATGTCTTCTAACATAATTTCGGCTGCATTTGGTGATTTGTACATAAATACCCCACCGGATGAAGAATCAAGATATTGCTTCGTAAAAGTATTACAACCCCGATAGAATGTGTTGATATACTCCTTCTTCGTCAAACCATACGGTGGGCAAGCTCTTAGTAGCTTCTTGAATCGAACACATGCATCATACAAACTCTCATCACCCCGTTGTGTGAACTCCTTAATCTCCATTCTAAGTCGCTATACTTTTGACGGTGGAAAAAATGATTGATAAAATCGTTTGTTAATTCTTGAAAAGACCTTATGGAATCGGATGGTAAACTTCGCATCCAAGATTTTGCGTCTCCTTGAAGTGTGAAGGGGAATGCCCTTAGCTTAAAAGCATCATAGGTGACGTTTTTGGTTTCGTAAATATCACAAAGATCATTAAAGTGTTGAATATGTTCGAACGGATTCTCATCTATCAACCCATGAAAGTATGTATCCTTGATCAACGTGAAAAAGTTACCCTCGATCTTCCAATTATCCGCTTCAATTGGTGGTTTTGTAATAGCCGGTGCTATCATTGTTGGTATAACTAATCTAGCGTTCCACGTTGGTGTGTCGTTTGGATCATTCAATAATTCTTTATTAACCGGAGGACCATTAGGATTGCTGATAGGTCAGATCATGTTGAGATTAGAAGAAAAGACAAGTTAGAATGAGATTCGGTAAGTGTAAAGGAGACTCGGTATGAGAGATAATCAATAAGATTTACATTCCACAGCTTCTAGAACTCAGTTACAATGTAATGGCTATCTAATTAGGACTACTTAGGTTCCTTATATAGCCCTCTTCTAAGGAACCATCATTTAAGCTTATTTCACATTAACACTATACAACTTCGGGGTCCTGAGAATCTCCCCCTTAGTGTTAAATGTGAACTTTACAATATAATCCTATTTAGTAATCTTGAGAGGTCCAAACGTTAGTTTCCATCGTGTGCCATCTGGTTTTTAAACTTCTACTTGATTTTTTGAAATTTGCTTAGAAGGTTTCCAGACGCCCCACGCTTTTCTTGGATCTCCCTCATGTAATGGATATTCATCCATTTCTTTGAAATACCTTCTCTTTCTCTGGCCACAAAGAATCTCAAACTGTCTTGTACGGATCCGGAGCTTCAGACGATCTCTGATATGCTTTATAAACTCTCCAAGACCCATTTTCATGTCAATGTCATCAAACTTGCTTTGACGAATTTTAAGATACTTCAGTGCAGCCTTGAGTGTACCATCTGAGTATTTATTCAACTCTTCAGTGCGGATGAACACTTTTTCTTTCTGAAAATTCACAAATACAAACCCATCGGGTTCGAATTGCATTTGAAACATTCTCATTTCCTTTAGTCCCTCTGTGTATTGATTCGGACAGGTTATTCAAATCTTTTTCCTATTCGCTTCGAGACCAATTTGAAAATCTTCACGTCTCATCAGTTCGATTGTCTCCATCATGTATCTTTTCACAGCTTCCAAAGCTTGAGCTGTAGCAAAAGGTCAAATGGTGATGATACTGAGGTAGTTGTAGATGTGAATGATATCAAGCATATCTAGATTGTGAAAATCTGCTTCTATGAACTTGTATTCCTTCTCATCTTCTTTAATAACGTGAAACTGACTGATGACGTCTCTTTTCTCGCTTATTTCTACTCCAACTCGAGTAATATTGAACACTTCTGAAATACCATATTTTCTTTGAAGCGACAAATCATCTTTGTTTACACCTATTTCCTTATGAGGTAAGGCTTAGTGTGTCAACACGATACTAGAAGTAATCTCGCTTTATGTGGGCGAGTATTGCCGATTGATGTTTACTCTTGGGAAATAATCCCTGCAGACCCGGTTCACAAGTGTAGAAATTTGTGGGCGGCTTAATCAATCTGTCGTCCGTAGAGCGTAAAGTGCTAGCTGGATGACTTCTAATGAGAGAAACTGTTAGAGAGAGAGATAGATGAAGTCTCAGCTCTCAAATTTGACAGAATGTCTGAACTGTGTAAAATGACGACCCAAGGGGTCTATTTATAGTGTCAGATCCACCAGATTGTTCGGGGACACGTGTCAGATGATGATACGTTCTGTTACTTGTGTTCCGAAATTTACGCTGAAAGTGGCGTTCTCCGACCAGGCTTACGCGCTAGGCGGCCTTCAGGGCTAACGCATGACGGAGCAGCCTGTACAGCGGAGAACGCTGGACGGACAGTCTCATAAAACCGTTGTTTCCAGTGCTTCTGATGGTAATTTTATGCGATCATTATGCCTTTTATGCGTGTATACGATAGGATACACCATTAAGTCCCCTCAGTTTAATGACTGAATCGTTTGAAAAGGATTTAGTTGTTAAACTTTTGATAACTCTTCCGAATTCCCTTTTGCATCGGGAATCACATTACAGGCATTAAATGATAGGCGAAATTTACTGACATTGTGATGATTGCTTTTTGCATGGCTACAATTCCCCACGCGCCTCTAGCTGTAAAAAGGCCTTTCGATGTACTCGCTTTTTAATCGTGTCCATACACGTGTGTGGTTGAAATTAAAACCCCCAAAATCACCACTAAACACAGCTGTTACAACTTTTTCCCCTTTTAACCACCTTAAACCCTAATCGAGCATTCACTTTCACAGCTTCCCTCTACAGTGTTCATCTCTTACCATCAATTCCCTCTTTACTTCCTGTTTCAGTAAAACTTTAATGGCAGCCTTAAAGGATGTTACAGCTATTCATAGCAGAGTAAATGAGAAGTATTTGGGCGAGCTACTACAATGTTTTCCTAGATTAGCTGGTGTTGAACCAACAATTCCTGCATTCAATGCCAGGGCCTGCTCACCACCCCCTGGCAAGGTTGCTATTTATTGCCATTCAATTTTCAACTTTTGTTTGCGACTGCCATTTACGCCGTTCTTTTTAGAAGTTTGCAAGTTCTACGGTGTTGCCGTTGCGCAATTCGAACCAGCATCAATTCGAAAGATTCTTATTTTTGAAATGTATTGCCACGCAAGGAATATAGAGCCATCTATTCGTATATTTTGCCATTTGGTGCGTATAGCATCCCACGAAAAAGGTTGGTTTACCTTCAACAAAGTTCATGGTTTTCTGAGACCTGCACTTGATCATCCCAGCAATGATTGGCATGCTTCATTTATCTTTATGAACGAAGATGCAATTGATGATAAATACTCAGCTGCCCGAGTTTGGCGCAAATACTTGCATACCGTATCAGTTACCTTTCCAAGACTAAAGAATAAGGAAAACATTTTGTTTAAGAGAATTAAAGCTGAACAGATCAACGACGTTAAATATGGAGAACACATGCTTTCGTTGACATTCGTAAGTCAGGATTGGGATATCACACAAAGTTATGCCTGTGTTCTTGCTGGGAGAAAGAGTAAGTGCTTACTTTTGCTATATATGATTAATAAGATTCTTCCCTTTATTTATCCAATTAACCACTGCGACTTTTAAACTTTTACAGAAATTACTCCGCTTACCGCCATGCGATCGTCGTCTTACTCGCAACTTACCTTTACCACTCGCTTACCGCCATGCGATCGTCGTCTTACTCGCAACTTACCTTTACCACTCAAAAAATTATTGACGATACTCCTGTTCCTGAAGAGGATGCTGTAAGGGAAGAGGAAGATGAAGAAGAAGAAGTAGAAGACATAGGTATGAACCGAGTTGCTTCTAGGGAACGTCGTGCCTCGGGTAATGAGAATGATAACACTGAATTTAATAAAGCACCAGACCACAACCTGTATTTGTTTTCTTTTAGGCCTAGTACTGGTGGATTTTATAATTCAGACCCTTCATTATACATTATGCCACCCTTGAAATCTTGTAAAGCATATTGGAAGTCTTTTATAAGTAACAATTTCCCTGTATCTCCAACAACTAGTGCATCACACCAAGACACTTCATTAGTGAATCTTCTGCCCTCCGCCAAGAGAAGAAGAACTGGTCAATCCTCCGTCACCCGCTCAACAAGAAGGTGGCACTAGTTCTTCTCAGCAACAAATTACGCTTCCCAATCTTGACGCAAATATACTTTCCTCCTTTTTAAAGGGACCACCACACTCTTACCAGGATTTCATGAATTTTTTGAACGCCATGGTGTGTCCTTCATTAGCCCAATTTTTTAGCAGCCTATCTGATGCAGATGCGAAGAAGGTTAAGGCACAAGGTATCATTCTTAACATTGCTTCTGGGTTAAATGACCTTCAACACCTATCTGAGTTGCAAAGTAATGAAATCACCACAAATAATGAACTATCTGCTGAAAAAGAGAAAGTAGCCAAGATTGAACAAGTAGCTACATCCTTAAAGAGGGAATATGAGACGATGAAGAGGCTTTATGATAATTGCAACAATCAGAGGGCGGAATATAAGGAACAAGTTAAAGAATTATCCTTCAGAGAAAAGCAACACTTGAGCAAAATTGATGAACTAGTAAAGGAGAATGAAAAAATACTTGAGCAGAATAACGCACTGAAAGAATAGCTTAAAGCTAAAGAAGAGAATGAAAGAAGTATGATATCTGGGATCCCTGCCCTTGTAGAGCGTATCTTTAATTGTCAAGCTCTGTCTCACAGGATACGCGAGTTCATCCGTATTGCGAAGTCTGCTGAACGACTAAATTTTTTCAACTTTATGAAAAAAAACTGACAGATTTTCCAAATCCAATGCCTGTTGTTATTTCATCGAAGATTAATGAAAACGCCATGAAAGAAGCTGATGCAGCTGGTGCACTAATAGAAAATATGAAGTTTGCTGATCTTGAAAATCTTTGTAAAAGACCAAATGTAACAATCGACGATGTACTGAATTATACTCCTCAAGATGAATGAAATACTATGTTTATATTTATATGCTTTGCATAACATTTAATATGGTACTTGGTTGTAATTATTAGAAAGATGCTGCAAGTTAGTAAGATTTTTGGAGTGAACAATGCACAAGATATTGATATTGTACTTTGCAACCATTATGGTTGTAAATATTGAAATTATATTCTCCGTTATATGCTTTTCGTCATAAAACTTGTGAGGAAAAGTTATGAATTATTTTCGTCTTTAAATGTTTTGCTGGACGCCATGGTCCGTTATCCGTTTTGCTCTGCATTTTGTGTATAGTAGTTGTGTCATGACATTTTTTGTAGATTTGTTTCATCGTTTCGATGCTTTAGCGAGTTCTACATGTCTCACTATCGATACAACCATTTTGAGTATGATTGCACTTCTACCACCGAAAGGCTATCTTTCTTTCTGCGGGTAGGGATGACACACAGCTATGTGACACCTGGGCTAAAAAATCCTTGGCCGGATAAAATTTATGAAAAATATTGCCATAAGAATAATTGCTATTATTCATATTCTTAAAGAAATCTTTACATTTATGACTATATCTCATGCATTTGACAGTTGATCAAGCTGTCCATGCATATAGTGCTACGCGTAAAATTTCTTTAAATTCATTGCATTCCAAGCTCTTTCGTATTGCTCGCCGGAAGGCGCAGCAAGCATGTATGATCCATTCTGATTTACTTTTGTGACCTTATAAGGTCCTTCCCATTTTGGGACTAGCTTTCCAAATTTGATTTGCATGCTTGCCTCATTATCACGCAGCACCAGATCACCTACTTCAAACTGCACATGCTGCACTTTCTTGTTGTAATATTTTGCCATTTTATGCTTGTGATCTGCTTGCCGAAAGGCGGCCATCAACCTTCTTTCCTCCAATAAGTTGAGATTCTCCCTTAATGCTTCAGAATTAGCCTCAACATCAAATGCCATAATGTGTTGCGTTGGCACACATATGTCGGCCGGTATTACTGCCTCTGTACCATACACTAGACTGAAAGGTGTTGCCCCCATGCTCCGCTTTGGCGTTGTCCGGTGTGCCCACAACACATTTGGCAGCTCGTCCACCCATCCAGTTTGACTCAGACCCAACCGTGCCTTAATGCTAGCAACGATTTCCTTATTGGTAACCTCCACTTGTCCGTTCGCTTGAGGATGAGCAACAGATGTAAAGTTTTGCTTTATGCCCAGCTCTTCACACCAACTCCGAAATGGATTTTCTGCAAATTGCTTGCCGTTATCACTGACTATTTCATTTGGCACCCCATAACGGCACACGATATCATGCCAGACAAACTTCTTGACATTTTATCCTGTGATTTTTGCTAAAGCCTTTGCTTCAACCCATTTTGTGAAAAAATCAATTACTACCACCAAGAACTTAGCATTACCAGTGCTTCTATTGAATGCCCCACAATATCGATAGCCCATTTGCAGAACGGCCAAGCGGATGACACGGTATCAAGTCATACTTTGGGAGACGCTGAATTGTACCATGCCTCTGACAATTCTCACATGTTTTTATGATTTCTACAACATCTCGATAAAGGGAAGGCCAAAAATACCCTTGTCGCAAGATCCGTGATGCCACAGTATGGAAGCCGGAGTGTTGAGAACAAACTCCTTCGTGCATTTCTTTGACCACCTTTAATGCTTCATCTTCGGTTAAACATCTTAACAACAGACCATTGTAAGATTTTCGATAAAGGATATCATTAACAATTTCATACATTGGTGCTGTCACTCTTATTCTTCTTGCTTCCGCCTTATCAACAGGTAACCATCTGTCATGCAAATATATCAAATATGGAGTCATCCAAGTTTCCTTAGCAACTTCAACTATTGCCATAATTGGTTTTTCATGTATTTATTTCTCCTTAAGCTCTTCAACCAACACTCGTTTGTGCAAATGATCAAAGGTTAAAGTAGCTAACTTGCTCATGACATCAGCCTTTTTATTCTTATTTCGTGTAATTTGCACGACTTCAAGGTTATAAAATTTCTTAGAAATTGCCTCTACCAACTTTACATATTGCCTCATGGATGTATCCCTTGCATCAAACGTTCCATTAACCTGCTGGGCAATGATTTGAGATTCAACATATGCTCGTAAATTTGTTATGCCCATTTCTGTCGCTATGCGGAGGCCGGAGAGTAATGCCTCATATTCTGCTTCATTGTTTGAAGCATAAAAACAAAATTTCAATGCATAGGTATACTCTTCTCCGTCTGGACATGTTAAAACTAGTCCTGCACCTGTTCCCTCTTCACTGGATGCTCCATCAGTGTGTAACTCCCACACATGCTGTTGTGGTGTCATTTTGCTGTCATACTCTACTTTTTCATTTGTTTCCAAGAGGAAATCTGCCAAAATTTGTCCTTTAACTGCATTCCGGGGAGCAAAATTGATTTCATACTCCCCGAACTCGATGGCCCATTTTGCTAAACGACTAGATGATTCCGGATGCCAGAGTATTTGCTTTAACGGCTGATCTGTTAACACTAAGATTGGATGACATTGAAAATATCTTCATAAACGCCGTGCAGTTTGCACAAGGGCATAAACTATGCGGTGAAGTGGTGGATAATTTGTTTTACTAAGCTGCAACACTTTGTTAACAAAATATATGGGCATTTGCAAGCCGTTCCGTTCTTCGATTAAAACATAACTTATCGCTTCTTTTGAGACAGCTATGTACAAAATTAAGGTTTCCCCTTCTTTTGGTGCTGTTAATGTAGGCAATGTTTTTAGCAACTGCTTGACCTCTTGGAATGCATTTTCGGCTTCCACCGTCCATACAAAATCTTCTTTATTTAAACAGCCTTTTAACACCTTCATGAATGGAAGCGACTTTTCAGCTGCTCTGGACAAGAATCTTGTTAATGCTGCTAGACATCCATGCAACCGTTGAACATCTTTCTTGCTAGTTGGCGACTTCATGTCTTCAATTGCTTGAATTTTCTTAGGATTAGCTTTAATACCACGTTCGGTGACAATATGACCTAAGAATTTTCCCTCTTCCACACCAAACGTGCACTTCTTGGGATTTAATATCATATTGATTTTTCATAGAGATGCAAAAGTCTCCTGTATATCTCGTAACATCTTTTCTTCAGTATGACTTTTGATGACAATGTCATCAACATAAGCTTCTAAATTAAGTCCAATTTGATCCTTAAACGCCATATCAATAAGTCGTTGATATGTTGCCCCTGCATTCTTCAAACCAAAAGGCATTTTCATGTAACAGAATATGCCTTCCGTCATGTGAAAAGCCGTTTTGTCTTCATCTTTTAAGGACATAGGTATTTGATGATACCCCTTAGCTGCATCTAAGAAACATTTGAATCGATATCCTGCCAATGATTTAACCTTCCAATCAATTTCACGTAAAGGATAATTATCCTTTGGACATGCTTTATTGATATCCGTGAAATCCACACACATCCGCCATGAATTATCCGGCTTCCTAACCATGACTAGATTGGCCACCCATGTCTGATATTTGACCTCTCGCAAGATCCCAGCATCCACCAAACTGCGTACCTCATCACGGAGGAATTTGCTTCTGTCTGGCGCCATGCCTCACTTCTTCTGACAAACAGGATGTATGTTGGGATTCACGTTTAGCCTATGATCAGCAACTTCCCTTGGAACACCTGTCATATCAGATGGTTGCCATGCAAAAACGTCTAAATTTGTTGTCAAAATGTTGTATAATTTTTCTCTACATTCTGCGGATAACGTGTGCCCAATTATGATTTTCTGATCTGGAAATTTAAGATTCGGTGAAATTGACCCATCATCGTGTATGATTGGCTTAATTATTGCCTTTGTTACTTAAGAACACTCAATTGACTTCTGTCGTTCTGTATATAACGTTGCTACTCCGCCTGGCATTGGAAACTTCATCATGCCATGTACAGTTGATGTTACAGCTCCAAACATCATTAAAGCAGTTCTTCCCAAAATTATGTTGTACTGTGAAGTTGCTTTAACCACCAGGAACTCAATGTTGGCTGTGTGTCTTAGGGGTGGCTTGCCCAAGGTTACTTCAAGCAGAATACTTCCTTCAGACCAGGACAGTTCACGTATAAAACTTGCTAACGGCACATATGTTTCCTTCATTTTTTCTTGTACATCTTTGGGAAGCTGTATGAAGCAATGTTCATACATAATGTCTGCTCCAGCTCCTGTGTCCGTATAAATGTTGCGTACTAAGCAATTAGCAACTCGTGCCTCTATAACCACTTGACCATCGGATGGATTTATGTTAAACATAGAAGGAAATGATATTAATTGCTCTTCCCAATCTTCTAACACTTCTGCCTTCCTCCGTTGTCCAGCTTTCCATGGATTTATCATTCCTACTTCTATGGGTACCAATTTGTTACCCTCGCCTTCTTTGTCAGTGTTGGTGAGATGATTTGTCTTAATAATGGATGGTGCCATTGTTAACACCTATTTCCTTATGGCGCCACGTGGTCGTGGGTTCGAGTGAAATGTCCCGTTCTTATTGATTAAAAACATTCCATATTAATTGATTTCGTTGCGAGGTTTTGACCTCTATATGAGACGTTTTTCAAAGACTGCATTCATTTTTAAAACAAACCATAACCTTTATTTCATAGATAAAGGTTTTAAAAAGCTTTACGTAGATTATCAAATAATGATAATCTAAAATATCCTGTTTACACACGACCATTACATAATGGTTTACGATACAAATATGTTACAACAAAATCAGTTTCTTGAATGCAGTTTTTACACAATATCATACAAGCATGGACTCCATATCTCGTCCTTATTTAAGTATGCGACAGCGGAAGCTCTTAATAATCACCTGAGAATAAACATGCTTAAAACGTCAACAAAAATGTTGGTGAGTTATAGGTTTAACCTATATATATATATATATCAAATCATAATAATAGACCACAAGATTTTATATTTCAATACACATCCCATACATAGAGATAAATATCATTCATATGGTGAACACCTGGTAACCGACATTAACAAGATGCATATATAAGAATATCCCCATCATTCCGGGACACCCTTCGGATATGATATAAATTTCGAAGTACTAAAGCATCCGGTACTTTGGATGGGGTTTGTTAGGCCCAATAGATCTATCTTTAGGATTTGCGTTAATTAGGGTGTCTGTTCCCTAATTCTTAGATTACCAGACTTAATAAAAAGGGGCATATTCGATTTCGATAATTTAACCATAGAATGTAGTTTCATGTACTTGTGTCTATTTTGTAAATCATTTATAAAACCTGCATGTATTCTCATTCCAAAAATATTAGATTTTAAAAGTGGGACTATAACTCACTTTCACAGATTTTTACTTCATCGGGAAGTAAGACTTGGCCACTGGTTGATTCACGAACCTATAACAATATATACATATATATCAAAGTATGTTCAAAATATATTTACAACACTTTTAATATATTTTGATGTTTTAAGTTTATTAAGTCAGCTGTCCTCGTTAGTAACCTACAACTAGTTGTCCACAGTTAGATGTACAGAAATAAATCGATAAATATTATCTTGAATCAATCCACGACCAAGTGTATATGTATCTCAGTATTGATCACAACTCAAACTATATATATTTTGGAATCAACCTAAACCCTGTATAGCTAACTCCAACATTCACATATAGAGTGTCTATGGTTGTTCCGAAATATATATAGATGTGTCGACATGATAGGTCGAAACATTGTATACGTGTCTATGGTATCTCAAGATTACATAATATACAATACAAGTTGATTAAGTTATGGTTGGAATAGATTTGTTACCAATTTTCACGTAGCTAAAATGAGAAAAATTATCCAATCTTGTTTTACCCATAACTTCTTCATTTTAAATCCGTTTTGAGTGAATCAAATTGCTATGGTTTCATATTGAACTCTATTTTATGAATCTAAATAGAAAAAGTATAGGTTTATAGTCGGAAAAATAAGTTACAAGTCGTTTTTGTAAAAGTAGTAATTTCAGTCGAAAGAACGACGTCTAGATGACCATTTTAGAAAACATACTTCTACTTTGAGTTTAACATAATTTTTGGATATAGTTTCATGTTCATAATAAAAATCATTTTCTCAGAATAACAACTTTTAAATCAAAGTTTATCATAGTTTTTAATTAACTAACCCAAAACAGCCCGCGGTGTTACTACGACGGCGTAAATCCGGTTTTACGGTGTTTTTCGTGTTTCCAGGTTTTAAATCATTAAGTTAGCATATCATATAGATATAGTACATGTGTTTAGTTGATTTTAAAAGTCAAGTTAGAAGGATTAACTTTTGTTTGCGAACAAGTTTAGAATTAACTAAACTATGTTCTAGTGATTACAAGTTTAAACCTTCGAATAAGATAGCTTTATATGTATGAATCGAATGATGTTATGAACATCATTACTACCTTAAGTTCCTTGGATAAACCTACTGGAAAAGAGAAAAATGGATCTAGCTTCAACGGATCCTTGGATGGCTTGAAGTTCTTGAAGCAGAATCATGACACGAAAACAAGTTCAAGTAAGATCATCCCTTGAAATAAGATTGTTATAGTTATAGAAATTGAACCAAAGTTTGAATATGATTATTACCTTATATTAGAATGATAACCTACTGTAAGAAACAAAGATTTCTTGAGGTTGGATGATCACCTTACAAGATTGGAAGTGAGCTAGCAAACTTGAATGTATTCTTGATTTTATGTAACTAGAACTTGTAGAATATATGAAGAACACTTAGAACTTGAAGATAGAACTTGAGAGAGATCAATTAGATGAAGAAAATTGAAAAATGAAAGTGTTTGTATGTGTTTTTGGTCGTTTGTGTATGGATTAGATATAAAGGATATGTAATTTTGTTTTCATGTAAATAAGTCATGAATGATTACTCATATTTTTGTAATTTTATGAGATATTTTATGCTAGTTGCCAAATGATGGTTCCCACATGTGTTAGGTGACTCACGTGGGCTGCTAAGAGCTGATCATTGGAGTGTATATACCAATAGTACATACATATAAAAGCTGTGTATTGTACGAGTACGAATACGGGTGCATACGAGTAGAATTGTTGATGAAACTGAACGAGGATGTAATTGTAAGCTTTTTTGTTAAGTAGAAGTATTTTGATAAGTGTATTGAAGTCTTTCAAAAGTGTATAAATACATATTAAAACACTACATGTATATACATTTTAACTGAGTCGTTAAGTCATCGTTAGTCGTTACATGTAAGTGTTGTTTTGAAACCTTTAGGTTAACGATCTTGTTAAATGTTGTTAACCCAATATTTATAATATCAAATGAGATTTTAAATTATTATATTATCATGATATTATCATGTATGAATATCTCTTAATATGATATATATACATTAAATGTCTTTACAACGATAATCGTTATATATATGTCTCGTTTAAAAATCATTAAGTTAGTAGTCTTGTTTTTACATATGTAGTTCATTGTTAATATACTTAATGATATGTTTACTTATCATAGTATCATGTTAGCTACATATATATCCATATATATGTCATCATATAGTTTTTACAAGTTTTAACGTTCGTGAATCACCGGTCAACTTGGGTGGTCAATTGTCTATATGAAACATATTTCAATTAATCAAGTCTTAACAAGTTTGATTGCTTAACATGTTGGAAACATTTAATCATGTAAATATCAATCTCAATTAATATATATAAACATGGAAAAGTTCGGGTCACTACAGTACCTACCCGTTAAATAAATTTTGTCCCGAAATTTTAAGCTGTTGAAGGTGTTGACGAATCTTCTGGAAATAGATGCGGATATTTCTTCTTCATCTGATCTTCACGCTCCCAGGTGAACTCGGGTCCTCTACGAGCATTCCATCGAACCTTAACAATTGGTATCTTGTTTTGCTTAAGTCTTTTAACCTCACGATCCATTATTTCGACGGGTTCTTCGATGAATTGAAGTTTTTCGTTGATTTGGATTTCATCTAACGGAATAGTGAGATCTTCTTTAGCAAAACATTTCTTCAAATTCGAGACGTGGAAAGTGTTATGTACAGCCGCGAGTTGTTGAGGTAACTCAAGTCGGTAAGCTACTGGTCCGACACGATCAATAATCTTGAATGGTCCAATATACCTTGGATTTAATTTCCCTCGTTTACCAAATCGAACAACGCCTTTCCAAGGTGCAACTTTAAGCATGACCATCTCTCCAATTTCAAATTCTATATCTTTTCTTTTAATGTCAGCGTTGTAGTGACCCGAACTTTTCTATGTTTATATATATTAATTGAGATTGATATTTACATGATTAAATGTTTCCAACATGTTAAGCAATCAAACTTGTTAAGACTTGATTAATTGAAATATGTTTCATATAGACAATTGACCACCCAAGTTGACCGGTGATTCACGAACGTTAAAACTTGTAAAAACTATATGATGACATATATATGGATATATATATATATATATATATATATATATATATATATATATATATATATATATATATATATATATATAGTTAACATGATACTATGATAAGTAAACATATCATTAAGTATATTTAACAATGAACTACATATGTAAAAACAAGACTACTAACTTAATGATTTTAAACGAGACATATATGTAACGATTATCGTTGTAAAGACATTTAATGTATATATATCATATTAATAGATATTCATACATGATAATATCATGATAATATAATAATTTAAAATCTCTTTTGATATTATAAACATTGGGTTAACAACATTTAACAAGATCGTTAACCTAAAGGTTTCAAAACAACACTTACATGTAACGACTAACGATGACTTAACGACTCAGTTAAAATGTATATACATGTAGTGTTTTAATATGTATTTATACACTTTTGAAAGACTTCAATACACTTATCAAAATACTTCTACTTAACAAAAATGCTTACAATTACATCCTCGTTCAGTTTCATCAACAATTCTACTCGTATGCACCCGTATTCGTACTCGTACAATACACAGCTTTTAGATGTATGTACTATTGGTATATACACTCCAATGATCAGCTATTAGTATCCCATGTGAGTCACCTAACACATTTAGGAACCATCATTTGGCAACTAGCATGAAATATCTCATAAAATTACAAAAATATGAGTAATCATTCATGACTTATTTACATGAAAACAAAATTACATATCCTTTATATCTAATCCATACACCAACGACCAAAAACACCTACAAACACTTTCATTCTTCTATTTTCTTCATCTAATTGATCTCTCTTAAGTTCTATCTTCAAGTTCTAAGTGTTCTTCATAAATTCTACAAGTTCTAGTTACATAAAATCAAGAATACTTTCAAGTTTGCTAGCTCACTTCCAATCTTGTAAGGTGATCATCCAACCTCAAGAAATCTTTGTTTCTTACAGTAGGTTATCATTCTAATACAAGGTAATAATCATATTCAAACTTTGGTTCAATTTCTATAACTATAACAATCTTATTTCAAGTGATGATCTTACTTGAACTTGTTTTCGTGTCATGATTCTGCTTCAAGAACTTCGAGCCATCCAAGGATCCGTTGAAGCTAGATCCATTTTTCTCTTTTCCAGTAGGTTTATCCAAGGAACTTAAGGTAGTAATGATGTTTATAACATCATTCGATTCATACATATAAAGCTATCTTATTCGAAGGTTTAAACTTGTAATCACTAGAACATAGTTTAGTTAATTCTAAACTTGTTCGCAAACAAAAGTTAATCCTTCTAACTTGACTTTTAAAATCAACTAAACACATGTTCTATATCTATATGATATGCTAACTTAATGATTTAAAACCTGGAAACACGAAAAACACCGTAAAACCGGATTTACGCCGTCGTAGTAACACCGCGGGCTGTTTTGGGTTAGTTAATTAAAAACTATGATAAACTTTGATTTAAAAGTTGTTATTCCGAGAAAATGATTTTTATTATGAACATGAAACTATATCCAAAAATTATGGTTAAACTCAAACTGGAAGTATGTTTTCTAAAATGGTCATCTAGACGTCGTTCTTTCGACTGAAATGACTACCTTTACAAAAACAACTTGTAACTTATTTTTCTGACTATAAACCTATACTTTTTCTGTTTAGATTCATAAAATATAGTTCAATATGAAACCATAGCAATTTGATTCACTCAAAACGGATTTAAAATGAAGAAGTTATGGGTAAAACAAGATTGGATAATTTTTCTCATTTTAGCTACGTGAAAATTGGTAACAAATCTATTCCAACCATAACTTAATCAACTTGTATTGTATATTATGTAATCTTGAGATACCATATACACGTATACAATGTTTTGACCTATCATGTCGGCACATCTATATATATTTCGGAACAACCATAGACACTCTATATGTGAATGTTGGAGTTAGCTATACAGGGTTGAGGTTGATTCCAAAATATATATAGTTTGAGTTGTGATCAATACTGAGATACGTATACACTGGGTCGTGGATTGATTCAAGATAATATTTATCGATTTATTTCTGTACATCTAACTGTGGACAACTAGTTGTAGGTTAGTAACGAGGACAGCTGACTTAATAAACTTAAAACATCAAAATATATTAAAAGTGTTGTAAATATATTTTGAACATACTTTGATATATATGTATATATTGTTATAGGTTCGTGAATCAACCAGTGGCCAAGTCTTACTTCCCGACGAAGTAAAAATCTGTGAAAGTGAGTTATAGTCCCACTTTTAAAATCTAATATTTTTGGGATGAGAATACATGCAGGTTTTATAAATGATTTACAAAATAGACACAAGTACGTGAAACTACATTCTATGGTTGAATTATCAAAATCGAATATTCCCCTTTTTATTAAGTCTGGTAATCTAAGAATTAGGGAACAGACACCTTAATTGACGCGAATCCTAAAGATAGATCTATTGGGACTAACAAATCCCATCCAAAGTACTGGATGCTTTAGTACTTCAAAATTTATATCATATCCGAAGGGTGTCCCGGAATGATGGGGATATTCTTATATATGCATCTTGTTAATGTCGGTTACCAGGTGTTCACCATATGAATGATTTTTATCTCTATGTATGGGATGTGTATTGAAATATGAAATCTTGTGGTCTATTATTATGATTTGATATATATAGGTTAAACCTATAACTCACCAACATTTTTGTTGACGTTTTAAGCATGTTTATTCTCAGGTGATTATTAAGAGCTTCCGCTGTCGCATACTTAAATAAGGATGAGATTTGGAGTCCATGCTTGTATGTTATTGTGTAAAAACTGCATTCAAGAAACTTATTTTGTTGTAACATATTTGTATTGTAAACCATTATGTAATGGTCGTGTGTAAACAGGATATTTTAGATTATCATTATTTGATAATCTACGTAAAGATTTTTAAACCTTTATTGATGAAATAAAGGTTATGGTTTGTTTTAAAATGAATGCAGTCTTTGAAAAACGTCTCATATAGAGGTCAAAACCTCGCAACGAAATCAATTAATATGGAACGTTTTTAATCAATAAGAACGGGACATTTCAGTTGGTATCCGAGCGTTGGTCTTAGAGAACCAGAATTTTTCATTAGTGTGTCTTATCGAGTTTGTTAGGATGCATTAGTGAGTCTGGACTTCGACCGTGTTTACTTGAAAAATGATTGCTTAACAAATTTTGTTGGAAACTATATATTTTTAACATGTGAATATTATGTGATATATTAATCTCTTAACGCGTTTGATATTATGTGATAGATGTCTACCTCTAGAATAAGTCCCATTGACTCACCTAATAATAATGAAGAGTCAAATGTAAATTGGAATGATTCGTGGACTGATTCACAAGTTCCCGAAGAGAAACCGGCAGAAGAGTCGGAACCGGAAGAAGAATCGGAACCGGAAGAAGAATCGGAACCGGATGAAGAAATAGAACCGGTGGGGGAAATAATAAAACGGTTAAGTAAAAGAAAATCCTCAACCAACCGACCAAGGTTAATTATGGTCAATGGTGTTTCCGCCAAGGAAGCAAAATATTGGGAGGATTACCAATTCTCCGATGAATCGGATTCCGACGAGAATTCCGATGATGTTATAGAAATTACCCCAACTGAATTTAAAAAGGCAAAAGAAAATAATAAGGGAAAGGGCATAAAAATAGAGAAATCTAATTCCAACCCCGATGAACTTTATATGTATCGTCAACCCCCGAAGTCCTTAAGTTGTAACAATGACCCGGGAACCTCTAAACCACCAGGTTTTTCTAAACCAATGTGGAAAACGACGGCTCGTATTAGGGGAACATCATATATCCCTAGAAACTTGGCAAAACGAACCAAAACCGAAGAAGAAGAAGAAACAAGCGAGTCGGAATAAGATAGTTGTATTCGTGTGGTGTAATATATGTAATATAGTGTGCTTATGCTTTATGATATATGTAAAAATTGCTTGTATTAATAAGTATTTTTTTTATGAATCTAACTCTTGTCTATTTTACAGTATAAAAACACAAAATGGATAGACAACCCAATATTTTAAAAGACCTACCCGGAGACATGATTGATGAAATCTTGTCTAGAGTCGGTCAGAATTCTTCGGCACAACTATTTAAGGCGAGATCAGTTTGTAAGACATTCGAAGAACGTTCTAAGAATGCCTTGGTTTATAAAAGGCTTTCGTTCGAAAGATGGGGGATATCACATTGGGAAATCCATAAGTTACGATGTGTTTACTTTGACGCATATATTGCGGGGAACCCAAATGCTATTTTACGCAATGGGTTAAGAAATTATTTTGACTCAATATATCCGAATATTGGACTTCATGATTTAGAAAAAGCGGCTAACATGCAACATAAAGAAGCATGTTATGCTTACGGATTAGTAATGTTCGCTTCTCACCAAAGTGAGAACAAGAACATCGGGCTACAACTATTAAACAAAACGTTCCCACAAGTGACGGAGTCGGTAATTGGGGTAAGAAATGAGGTTTTTAGATTGTTACGGGACTGTTGGACATTACATAACCCTCGTCCCTTTGACGACGTTACAATACGCTGTCTTATCAACGGCCATAACGGTTATGTTCCACAAGACCAAGGATGTGAAGTAATCCTAGTAAAACCAGAATGCATGACTTGTTTCTGGACGTATGAATTACGTGTCTTTATTTCCTTTGCTGAACGACTTGTGTACTAGCTAGAATTATCTTCACAACCATCTTGTATAAAATTTATTGTGTGCTATATTTCATGCTATATGTAAAATAAGCGGTATTGTAAGTTTGTAAAATATTGTGTAAAAGTTTGAACGCGAAATATTATTATAATCAGTTTTTCATATAGAATTGTAGTAGTTGAATTGTATATTAGCTACTAAGTATGAACTTAACTGGTAGGTACTACCCGAATTTAAACTTATAAAACGCTAATATGAAGAAAAAGCTTTTATAAATGAGTTCATATTATGCTACGAAATACAATTAACTACTCTTAATATTCTGTATGATTAACTTGTTCCATTTGACTATTTTGAAGGAAATGGCACCGACTACTCGACACACCGTGAATATGAATGAAGAGGAATTACGTACTTTCCTAGCTTCAAACATAGCCACAGTACAGGCTGCGCTACATACCAACAATAACCTTGGATCTAGCAGTACAGGAAATCGTGTAGGATGCACCTACAAAGAATTCACTGCCTGCAAACCTTTGGAATTTGATGGAACCGAAGGACCGATCGGATTGAAACGGTGGACCGAGAAGGTCGAATCGGTGTTTGCCATAAGTAAGTGTACTGAAGAGGACAAAGTGAAGTACGCTATGCATACCTTCACAGGTTCTGCATTAACATGGTAGAATACCTATCTAGAGCGAGTGGGACAAGATGATGCGTACGCACTACCGTGGTCAGCATTCAAGCACTTGATGAACGAGAAATACCGTCCCAGAACCGAGGTCAATAAGCTCAAGACAGAACTTAGAGGGTTACGAACCCAAGGATTTGATATTACCACGTACGAAAGACGATTCACAGAATTGTGCCTATTGTGTCCGGGTGCATTCGAAGATGAGGAAGAGAAGATCGACGCATTTGTGAAAGGATTACCGGAAAAAATCCAAGAAGATATAAGTTCACACGAGCCCGCCTCCATACAACAGGCATGTAGAATGGCTCACAAACTAGTGAACCAGATTGAAGAAATAATTAAAGAACAGACTGCTGAAGAGGCCAATGTGAAGCAAGTCAAAAGAAAGTGGGAGGAAAACGGTGATAAGAATCACCAATACAACAACAACAGCAATTACAACAATAATCGCAACAATTATCCCAACAATCGCAACATCAATCGCAACTACAACAAACGGCCCAACAACAACAACAACAACAACAACAACAACAACAACAACAACAACAACAACAACAGCAACTACAACAATCATCCCAACAACAATAATAACCGCAACAACAACAACAATCAGAAGCAGCTATGCCAAAGGTGTGAAAAGTATCACTCGGGGTTCTGCACCAAATTTTGCAACAAGTGTAAAAGAAATTGTCATAGCGCGGCAAAGTGTGAGGTCTACGGACCAAGGGTTAATAGAACGAAAGGAACAAATGGTGTCGGAACGAGTAATGGCGGAGCAAGTAGTGTCGGAGCAAGTTATGCCAATGAAGTTTGTTATAAATGTGGAAAACCGGGCCACATTATTAGAAATTGCCCGAACCAGGAGAACACGAATGGACAAGGCCGCGGAAGAGTTTTCAATATTAATGTGGCAGAGGCACAGGAAGACCCGGAGCTTGTTACGGGTACGTTTCTTATTGACAATAAATCTGCTTACGTTTTATTCGATTCGGGTGTGGATAGAAGCTATATGAGTAGAGATTTTTGTGCTAAATTAAGTTGTCCATTGACGCCTTTGGATAGTAAATTTTTACTCCAATTAGCAAATGGTAAATTAATTTCAGCAGATAATATATGTCGGAATCGAGAAATTAAACTGGTTAGCGAAACATTTAAGATTGATTTGATACCAGTAGAGTTAGGGAGTTTTGATATGATAATCGGTATGGACTGGTTGAAAGAAGTGAAAGCAGAGATCGTTTGTTACAAAAATGCAATTCGCATTATACGAGAAAAAGGAAAACCCTTAATGGTGTACGGAGAAAAGGGCAACACGAAGCTACATCTTATTAGTAATTTGAAGGCACAAAAACTAACAAGAAAAGGTTGGTATGCTATTCTAGCACACGTCGAGAAAGTACAAACTGAAGAAAAGAGCATCAATGATGTTCCCATTGCAAAAGAATTTCCCGATGTATTTCCGAAAGAATTACCGGGATTACCCCCACATCGATCCGTTGAATTTCAAATAGATCTTGTACCAGGAGCTGCACCAATAGCTCGTGCTCCTTACAGACTCGCACCCAGCGAGATGAAAGAACTGCAAAGCCAATTACAAGAACTTTTAGAGCGTGGTTTCATTCGACCAAGCACATCACCGTGGGGAGCTCCTGTTTTGTTTGTCAAGAAGAAAGATGGTACATTCAGGTTGTGTATCGACTACCGAGAGTTGAACAAACTTACCATCAAGAACCGCTACCCACTACCGAGAATCGATGACTTATTTGATCAACTACAAGGCTCGTCTATTTATTCAAAGATTGACTTACGTTCCGGGTATCATCAAATGCGGGTGAAAGAAGATGATATTCCAAAAACTGCTTTCAGAACACGTTACGATCATTACGAGTTTATGGTCATGCCGTTTGGTTTAACTAATGCACCAGCTGTGTTCATGGACCTTATGAACTGAGTGTGTGGACCATACCTTGATAAGTTTGTCATTGTTTTCATTGATGACATACTTATTTACTCAAAGAATGACCAAGAACACGGTGAACATTTGAGAAAGGTGTTAGAAGTATTGAGGAAGGAAGAATTGTACGCTAAGTTTTCAAAGTGTGCATTTTGGTTGGAAGAAGTTCAATTCCTCGGTCACATAGTGAACAAAGAAGGTATTAAGGTGGATCCGGCAAAGATAGAAACTGTTGAAAAGTGGGAAACCCCGAAAACTCCGAAACACATACATCAGTTTTTAGGACTCGCAGGTTACTACAGAAGGTTCATCCAAGACTTTTCCAGAATAGCAAAACCCTTGACTGCATTAACGCATAAAGGAAAGAAATTTGAATGGAATGATGAACAAAAGAAAGCATTTCAGTTATTGAAGAAAAACCTAACTACGGCACCTATATTGTCATTGCCTGAAGGGAATGATGATTTTGTGATTTATTGTGA
This sequence comes from Rutidosis leptorrhynchoides, assembly GCF_046630445.1. Classification (NCBI taxonomy): domain Eukaryota; kingdom Viridiplantae; phylum Streptophyta; class Magnoliopsida; order Asterales; family Asteraceae; genus Rutidosis; species Rutidosis leptorrhynchoides. The sequence goes on from NC_092341.1 coordinate 187,095,191, forward strand.
CGCGTCAAAGCAAGGTCTCGGTTGTGTATTAATGCAGTGAACGAAGGTGATTTCTTATGCGTCTAGACAATTGAAGATTCACGAACAAAATTATACGACGCATGATTTGGAATTAGGCGCGGTTGTTTTTGCATTAAAGACTTGGAGGCACTACTTATATGGGGTCAAAAGTATTATATATACCGACCACAAAAGTCTTCAACACATATTTAATCAGAAACAACTGAATATGAGGCAGCGTAGGTGGATTAAATTATTGAATGATTACGACTTTGAGATTCGTTACCACCCGGGGAAGGAAAATGTGGTAGCCGATGCCTTGAGCAGGAAGGACAGAGAACCCAATCGAGTAAAATCTATGAATATAATGATTCATAATAACCTTACTACTCAAATAAAGGAGGCGTAACAAGGAGTTTTAAAAGAGGGAAATTTAAAGGATGAAATACCCAAAGGATCGGAGAAGCATCTTAATATTCGGGAAGACGGAACCCGGTATAGGGCTGAAAGGATTTGGGTACCAAAATTTAGAGATATGAGAGAAATGGTACTTAGAGAAGCTCATAAAACTAGATACTCAATACATCCTGGAACGGGGAAGATGTACAAGGATCTCAAGAAACATTTTTGGTGGTCGGGTATGAAAGCCGATGTTGCTAAATACGTAGGAGAATGTTTGACGTGTTCTAAGGTCAACGCTGAGCATCAAAAACCATCAGGTCTACTTCAACAACCCGAAATCCAGGAATGGAAATGGGAAAACATTACCATGGATTTCATCACTAAATTGCCAAGGACTGCAAGTGGTTTTGATACTATTTGGGTAATAGTTGATCGTCTCACCAAATCAGCACACTTCCTGCCAATAAGAGAAGATGACAAGATGGAGAAGTTAGCACGACTGTATTTGAAGGAAGTCGTCTCCAGACATGGAATACCAATCTCTATTATCTCTGATAAGGATGGTAGATCTATTTCAAGATTCTGCCAGACATTACAGCAAGTATTAGGAACTCGTCTAGACATGAGTACTGCCTATCATCCACAAACTGATGGGCAGAGCGAAAGGACGATATAAACGCTTGAAGACATGCTACGTGCATGTGTTATTGATTTCGGAAACAGTTGGGATCGACATCTACCGTTAGTAGAATTTTCCTACAACAACAGCTACCATTCAAGCATTGAGATAGCGCCATTTGAAGCACTTTATGGTAGAAAGTGCAGGTCTCCGATTTGTTGGAGTGAAGTGGGGGATATACAGATTACGGGTCCGGAGATTATACAAGAAACTACCGAGAAGATCATCCAAATTCAACAACGGTTGAAAACCGCCCAAAGTTGACAAAAGAGCTCTTTTGTCGACTTTGGGCAGTTTTCAACCGTTGTTGAATTTGGATGATCTTCTCGGTAGTTTCTTGTATAATCTCCGGACCCGTAATCTGTCTATCCCCCACTTCACTCCAACAAATCGGAGACCTGCACTTTCTACCATAAAGTGCTTCAAACGGCGCCATCTCAATGCTTGAATGGTAGCTGTTGTTGTAGGAAAATTCTGCTAACGGTAGATGTCGATTCCAACTGTTTTCGAAATCAATAACACATGCTCGTAGCATGTCTTCAAGCGTTTGTATCGTCCTTTCACTCTGCCCATCAGTTTGTGGATGATAGGCAGTACTCATGTCTAGACGAGTTCCTAATGCTTGCTGTAATGTCTGCCAGAATCTTGAAATAAATCTGCCATCCCTATCAGAGATAATAGAGATTGGTATTCCATGTCTGGAGACGACTTCCTTCAAATACAGTGGTGCTAACTTCTCCATCTTGTCATCTTCTCTTATTGGCAGGAAGTGTGCTGATTTGGTGAGACGATCAACTATTACCCAAATAGTATCAAAACCACTTGCAGTCCTTGGCAATTTAGTGATGAAATCCATGGTAATGTTTTCCCATTTCCATTCCGGGATTTCGGGTTGTTGAAGTAGACCTGATGATTTCTGATGCTCAGCTTTGACCTTAGAACACGTCAAACATTCTCCTACGTATTTAGCAACATCGGCTTTCATACCCGGCCACCAAAAATGTTTCTTGAGATCCTTGTACATCTTCCCCGTTCCAGGATGTATTGAGTATCTGGTTTTATGAGCTTCTCTAAGTACCATATCTCTCATATCTCCAAATTTTGGTACCCAAATCCTTTCAGCCCTATACCGGGTTCCGTCTTCCTGAATATTAAGATGCTTCTCCGATCCTTTGGGTATTTCATCCTTTAAATTTCACTTTTTTAAAACTCCTTGTTGCGCCTCCTTTATTTGAGTAGTAAGGTTATTATGAATCATTATATTCATAGATTTTACTCGAATGGGTTCTCTATCCTTCCTGCTCAAGGCATCGGCTACCACATTTGCCTTCCCCGGGTGGTAACGAATCTCAAAGTCATAATCATTCAATAATTCAATCCACCTACGCTGCCTCATATTCAGTTGTTTCTGATTAAATATGTGTTGAAGACTTTTGTGGTCGGTATATATAATACTTTTGACCCCATATAAGTAGTGCCTCCAAGTCTTTAATGCAAAAACAACCGCGCCTAATTCCAAATCATGCGTCGTATAATTTTGTTCGTGAATCTTCAATTGTCTAGACGCATAAGCAATCAACTTCGTTCATTGCATTAATATACAACCGAGACCTTGCTTTGATGCGTCACAATAAATCACAAAATCATCATTCCCTTCAGGCAATGACAATATAGGTGCCGTAGTTAGCTTTTTCTTCAATAACTGAAACGCTTTCTCTTGTTCATCATTCCATTCAAATTTCTTCCCTTTATGCGTTAATACAGTCAAGGGTTTTGCTATTCTGGAAAAGTCTTAGATGAACCTTCTGTAGTAACCAGCTAGTCCTAAAAACTGGCGTATGTGTTTCGGAGTTTTCGGGGTTTCCCACTTTTCAACAGTTTCTATCTTTGCCGGATCCACCTTAATACCTTCTTTGTTCACTATGTGACCGAGGAATTGAACTTCTTCCAACCAAAATGCACACTTTGAAAACTTAGCGTACAATTCTTCCTTCCTCAATACTTCTAACACCTTTCTTAAATGTTCACCGTGTTCTTGGTCATTCTTTGAGTAAATAAGTATGTCATCAATGAAAACAATGACAAACTTGTCAAGGTATGGTCCACACACTCGGTTCATAAGGTCCATGAACACAGCTGGTGCATTAGTTAAACCAAACAGCATGACCATAAACTCGTAATGACCGTAACGTGTTCTGAAAGTAGTCTTTGGAATATCATCTTCTTTCACCCGCATTTGATGATATCCGGAACGTAAGTCAATCTTTGAATAAACAGACGAGCCTTGTAGTTGATCAAATAAGTCGTCGATTCTCGGCAGTGGGTAGCGGTTCTTGATGGTAAGTTTGTTCAACTCTCGGTAGTCGATACACAACCTGAATGTACCATCTTTCTTCTTGACAAACAAAACAGGAGTTCCCCACGGTGATGTGCTTGGTTGAATGAAACCACGCTCTAAAATTTCTTGTAATTGGCTTTGCATTTCTTTCATCTCGCTGGGTGCGAGTCTGTAAGGAGCACGAGCTATTGGTGCAGCTCCTGGTACAAGATCTATTTGAAATTCAACGGATCGATGTGGGGGTAATCCCGGTAACTCTTTCGGAAATACATCGAGAAATTCTTTTGCAATGGGAACATCATTGATGCTCTTTTCTTCAGTTTGTACTTTCTCGACGTGTGCTAGAATAGCATAGCAACCTTTTCTTATTAGTTTTTGTGCCTTCAAATTACTAATAAGATGTAGCTTCGTGTTGCCCTTTTCTCCGTACACCATTAAGGGTTTTCCTTTTTCTCGTATAATGCGAATCGCATTTTTGTAACAAACGATCTCTGCTTTCACTTCTTTCAACCAGTCCATACCGATTATCACATCAAAACTCCCTAACTCTACTGGTATCAAATCAATCTTAAATGTTTTGCTAACCAGTTTAATTTCTCGATTCCGACATATATTATCTGCTGAAATTAATTTACCATTTGCTAATTCGAGTAAAAATTTACTATCCAAAGGCGTCAATGGACAACTTAATTTAGCACAAAAATCTCTACTCATATAGCTTCTATCCGCACCCGAATCAAATAAAACGTAAGCAGATTTATTGTCAATAAGAAACGTACCCGTAACAAGCTCCAGGTCTTCCTGTACCTCTGCCACATTAATATTGAAAACTCTTCTGCGGCCTTGTCCATTCGAGTTCTCCTGGTTCGGGCAATTTCTAATAATGTGGCCCGGTTTTCCACATTTATAACAAACTACATTGGCATAACTTGCTCCGACACTACTTGCTCCGCCATTACTCGTTCCGACACCATTTGTTCCTTTCGTTCTATTAACCCATGGTCCGTAGACCTCACACTTCACTGCACTATGACCATTTCTTTTACACTTGTTGCAAAATTTGGTGCAGAACCCCGAGTGATACTTTTCACACCTTTGGCATAGCTGCTTCTGATTGTTGTTGTTGTTGCGGTTATTATTGTTGTTGGAATGATTGTTGTAGTTGCTGTTGTTGTTGTTGTTGTTGTTGTTGGGCCGTTTATTGTAGTTGCGATTGATATTGCGATTGTTGGGATAATTGTTGCGATTATTGTTGTAATTGTTGTTGTTGTTGTATTGGTGATTCTTATCACCGTTTTCCTCCCACTTTCTTTTGACTTGCTTCACATTGGCCTCTTCAGTAGTCTGTTCTTTAATTCTTTCTTCAATCTGGTTCACTAGTTTGTGAGCCATTCTACATGCCTGTTGTATGGAGGCGGGCTCATGTGAACTTATATCTTCTTGGATTCTTTTCGGTAATCCTTTCACAAACGCGTCGATCTTCTCTTCCTCATCTTCAAATGCTCCCGGACACAATAGGCACAATTCTGTGAATCGTCTTTCGTACGTGGTAATATCAAATCCTTGGGTTCGTAACCCTCTAAGTTCTGTATTGAGCTTATTGACCTCGGTTCTGGGACGGTATTTCTCTTTCATCAAGTGCTTGAATGCTGACCACGGTAGTGCGTACGCATCGTCTTGTCCCACTTGCTCTAGATAGGTATTCCACCATGTTAACGCAGAACCTGTGAAGGTATGCGTAGCGTACATCACTTTGTCCTCTTCAGTACACTTACTTATGGCAAACACCGATTCGACCTTCTCGGTCCACCGTTTCAATCCGATCGGTCCTTCGGTTCCATCAAATTCCAAAGGTTTGCAGGCAGTGAATTCTTTGTAGGTGCATCCTACACGATTTCCTGTACTGCTAGATCCAAGGTTATTGTTGGTATGTAGTGCAGCCTGTACTGCGGCTATGTTTGAAGCTAGAAAAGTACGGAATTCCTCTTCATTCATATTCACGGTGTGTAGAGTAGTCGGTGCCATTTCCTTCAAAATAGTCAAATGGAACAAGTTAATCATACAGAATATTAAGAGTAGTTAATAGTATTTCGTAGCATAATATGAACTCATTTATAAAAGCTTTTTCTTCATATTAGCGTTTTATAAGTTTAAATTCGGGTAGTACCTACCCGTTAAGTTCATACTTAGTAGCTAATATACAATTCAACTACTACAATTCTATATGAAAAACTGATTATAATAATATTTCGCGTTCAAACTTTTACACAATATTTTACAAACTTACAATACCGCTTATTTTACATATAGCACACAATAAATTTGATACAAGATGGTTGTGAAGATAATTCTAGCTAGTACACAAGTCGTTCAGCAAAGGCAATAAAGACACGTAATTCATACGTCCGGAAACAAGTCATGCATTCTGGTTTTACTAGGATTACTTCCCATCCTTGGTCTTGTGGAACATAATCGTTATGGCTGTTGATAAGACAGCGTGTTGTAACGTCGTCAAAGGGACGAGGGTTACGTAATGTCCAACAGTCCCGTAACAATCTAAAAACCTCATTTCTTACCCTAATTACCGACTCCGTCACTTGTGGAAACGTATTGTTTAATAGTTGTAGCCCGATGTTCTTGTTCTCACTTTGGTGAGAAGCGAACATTACTAATCCGTAAGCATAACATGCTTCTTTATGTTGCATGTTAGCCGCTTTTTCTAAATCACGAAGTCTAATATTCGGATATATTGAGTCAAAATAATTTCTTAACCCATTGCGTAAAATAGCATTTGGGTTCCCCGCAATATATGCATCAAAGTAAACACATCGTAACTTATAGATTTCCCAATGTGATATCCCCCATCTTTCGAATGAAAGCCTTTTATAAACCAAGGCATTCTTGGAACGTTCTTCGAATGTCTTACAAACTGATCTCGCCTTAAATAGTTGTGCCGAAGAATTCTGACCGACTCTAGACAAGATTTCATCAATCATATCTCCGGGTAGGTCTCTTAAAATATTGGGTTGTCTATCCATTTTGTGTTTTTATACTGTAAAATAGACAAGAGTTAGATTCATAAAAAAAAATACTTATTAATACAAGCAATTTTTACATGTATCATAAAGCATAAGCACACTATATTACATATATTACACCACACGAATACAACTATCTTATTCCGACTCGCTTGTTTCTTCTTCTTCGGTTTTGGTTCGTTTTGCCAAGTTTCTAGGGATATATGATGTTCCCCTAATACGAGCCATCGTTTTCCACATTGGTTTAGAAAAACCTGGTGGTTTAGAGGTTCCCGGGTCATTGTTACAACTTAAGGACTTCGGGGGTTGACGATACATATAAAGTTCATCGGGGTTGGAATTAGATTTCTCTATTTTTATGCCCTTTCCCTTATTATTTTCTATTGCCTTTTTAAATTCAGTTGGGGTAATTTCTATAACATCATCGGAATTCTCGTCGGAATCCGATTTATCGGAGAATTGGTAATCCTCCCAATATTTTGCTTCCTTGGCGGAAACACCATTGACCATAATTAACCTTGGTCGGTTGGTTGAGGATTTTCTTTTACTTAACCGTTTTATTATTTCCCCCACCGGTTCTATTTCTTCATCCGGTTCCGATTCTTCTTCCGGTTCCGATTCTTCTTCCGGTTCTGACTCTTCTTCCGGTTCCTCTTCGGGAACTTGTGAATCAGTCCACGAATCATTCCAATTTACATTTGACTCTTCATTATTATTAGGTGAGTCAATGGGACTTGTTCTAGAGGTAGATATCTATCACATAATATCAAACGCGTTAAGAGATTAATATATCACATAATATTCACATGTTAAAAATATATAGTTTCCAACAAAATTTGTTAAGCAATCATTTTTCAAGTAAACACGGTCGAAGTCCAGACTCACTAATGCATCCTAACAAACTCGATAAGACACACTAATGCAAAATTCTGGTTCTCTAAGACCAACGCTCGAATACCAACTGAAATGTCCCGTTCTTATTGTGACAACCCGGAAATTTCCAATCAAATTAAACTTTATCTTTATATTATTCCGACACGATAAGCAAAGTTTGTTAAGTTAAATCTCAAGAATTTTAAATTGTGTTCATACATTCATTATAACCTCGACCAAATTCAGACGATTCACGAACCGTTATATATAAATAAATATGTATATATATGTATATATATATATATATATATTATAACTTGAGAATATTAATAAAGTATTAAACGTATAATACTTTACATGATCGTATTTGTTTCAATATGTTTATCGATGGAATTAGAAGATAATATCAAATTGTTGATTTATCAGATACATTATGATATGATTACGGGTCTATGTTATGAGGTCCACTGTGATTTAAGAAATCTATTCTTTTTGACAACATTCGGAAAATGGTAAAGTGATTTATAAGTAAGAACGTGAAGTGTAAATAACTTAGATGTTGGATATCGACAAGTTAAGTAACTCGACATTTTTCATTAAGATGATTTCATACGTTTATTTAACCTTTGAACTTTATCCCATGCTTCACCAACAAACTGTAATTTAAAAACTTGAAACCTATTATGAATATATATGATTCTACTTTTTTAAAACATTTTATGATATAACGATTTCCATTATTTTAACCTTTAAACAAAATGATTCTTAAAAATATATTTGGTTTTGGAAAACAAAATTATTATATTTATTTGATTTAGTTTCAAACGTACAAAAACGTTTTCAGTTTAAAAAGAACTTTATTATTAAAACGTATATAACTTTTATAAATATCTAGAACCACTTTTGACAACTCATTACTTAACCAGTATGATAAAGATAACGATATTTATATTTTATTTTATTAAATATATATAACGATTTAAATTAATATTATATATATTTATACGCGTATTATACGTACATAGTTTTATACTTTTACTATACTTAAACTTTACCTTTACTTTATTTTTACTTTACTTTAACTTTAATAATTCACTTTAATAATTCACTTTAATAATTTATACTTTAATAATTCACTTTAATAATTCAAAAATCTATTATAAATAGAATTCAATAGGTTTCATTATTTCATAGAAACTTGAAAATATTTTTCTCTAAACTCTCTCAATCGATTTACATATATATATTTACTCCATATTATTTCAAGATATTATTAGTATACATAAAATATTACGTCAGAGTGCTGTCCGAGTGATTTCAAAATTGTTTTTCGAGTGGGATTGGATTAAGGAAATTATGGGTTATAGCTATGGAGGTGATTGGTATGGTTCATGGGTATGCTCGTGAGGTCAATATAGTGTTTATCATCTCCGTTGCGTCTACATACCTTTCCTGCAATATTGAATCTCAATATTGATACGTGAGTACTCATAATTTAACTTTTACATACTAATAGTGTATCCCTGACTAGTGCTCGAGTATATAGGATTATGCATGTTTGTACTTTTGATATTGCCTTTAGTTAGGTTATGTTGAATCCTGAATTAGTTATATATGCGACTGAGATAAGGTATAAGATATGCATGTCGTTGGAAAGCTAGCGAAAAATTAAGAACTTTTCATTTAGATATCGAATGATTTCGATGAACGGATTTGAAGTTATAGTCCATCGAATTTTTGTATTATTATTAAAAATGATTATTATTATCGTCGTTATTATCGTCGTTCTAGTTTTATCTTATTATTATTATTATTATCTTTATCAATAAAAGGATTTATCATTAAAAATTGTTATTTTTTTTATTATTACTATCGTTATTATCGTTAAAGTTATAATTAGTATTATTATTATTATCCAATTATTATTATTATTATTATTATTATTATTATTATTATTATTATTATTATTATTATTATTATTATTATTATTATTATTATTGGTATTATTATTATTATTATCATTATTAATATATATATCATTATTTAAAAATGGTTATTGTTATTGTTATTATTATTATTATTACTATATTATCATTTAAGATAATTATTAGTATTATCATTAATAATGTTATAGTAACTATCATTATTAATATTAGTGTAATTAAAACAAATATTTGTAACACCTAATTATTTTGATTACTATTATTATCATTATTACGAACACGATATAAAAGACGATTAAAAGCTATTAAACAAAACGATTAGGAAATAATGGGTAAGAGTATCATGATGAAATTAAAATATTATAAGATATTGATTTAGATAAAATTATCGTTCTTATTATTTTTATTATTACTATTATTATTAAAATTATCGTTAGTATTAAAACTATTATTTTAACAAAAATTATCATTTTAATAGAAATGTCATTGTTACTATAAAATATCATTATTATTATTATTTTAAATAGAATTATTATTTTAAAGATAATATTAAAAATTATCGTAAATATTAAAGTTATCATAATTAGAATTATCGTTTTATCATAATGTCATCTTAGTAATTATAAATATTGATATTTTTATAATAATAATTATTATTACAAAATAATACAACTTTTACTTACTATCATAATAGATATTATTTTATCAAATAAATATTTGATACAAACATATTTTACTACGTGTAATAACTTACTTTAATAATACGTATCATATTATCTTTATAATATTAAATGAACCCTATAAATTTTATTACTTAATATATATAAAAGTATATTTTATTATATAAATATAATATAAAATTTTATTTATTGATAAATAAATTATATTATTTACTCTAATAAATCTTTTAAAAATATTTAAAAATATAAAACGACGATATTTAAATTATATATTAATCATGTATAAATTTTTGGAAATTATTTTGAGTCAAATTTACTTTTGTTGACTTTTGCATATTAGTCTCGAGCATTAGGATTGTGGTACACTATGACTTGACCTAATTTGTTAGACAAATATTGACCAACACATAAATATATATAATTAATTTAGGTTCGTGAATCCGAGGCCAACCTTGCACTTGTTCAATGACGTTATACGTATTTTTACTACGAAATACAGTATGGTGAGTTTCATTTGCCTTTTTACCCTTTATATTTTTGGGACTGAGAATACATGCACTTTTATAAATGTTTGACGAAATAGACACAAGTAATTGAAACTACATTCTATGGTTGAAATATTGAAATCGAATATGCCCCTTTTTATTAAAGTCTGGTAATCTAAGAATTAGGGAACAGACACCCTAATTGACGCGAATCCTAAAGATAGATCTATTGGGCCTAACAAACCCCATCCAAAGTACCGGATGCTTTAGTACTTCGAAATTATATCATGTCCGAAGGAGGATCCCGGAATGATAGGGGATATTCTTATATGTATCTAGTTAATGTCGGTTACCAGATGTTCACCATATGAATGATTATTTTTTGTCTCTATGCATGGGACGTATATTTATGAGAACTGGAAATGAAATTCTTGTGGTCTATTAAAATGATGGAAATAAATGATTACAATAAACTAATGAACTCACCAACTTTTGGTTGACACTTTAAAGCATGTTTATTCTCAGGTGTTAAAGAAATCTTCCGCTGTGCATTTGCTCATTTTAAAGATATTACTTGGAGTCTTTCATAGCATATTTCGAAGAATGTTGCATTCGAGTCATTGAGTTCATCAAAGATTATTATTAAATCAATTTATAGTTGGATAGTGGATATTATGAAATGGTATGCATGCCTGTCAATTTTTTGATGTAAAGAAAGATTGTCTTTTAAAAACGAATGCAATGTTTGTAAAATGTATCATATAGAGGTCAAATACCTCGCAATGTAATCAACTATTGTGAATCGTTTATAATGTATATGAACGGGTCCTTTCACTTATTGATTAAAAACTTTCCATATTAATTGATTTCGTTGCGAGGTTTTGACCTCTATATGAGACGTTTTTCAAAGACTGCATTCATTTTTAAAACAAACCATAACCTTTATTTCATAGATAAAGGTTTTAAAAAGGTTTACGTAGATTATCAAATAATGATAATCTAAAATATCCTGTTTACACACGACCATTACATAATGGTTTACAATACAAATATGTTACAACAAAATCAGTTTCTTGAATGCAGTTTTTACACAATATCATACAAGCATGGACTCCAAATCTCGTCCTTATTTAAGTATGTGACAGCGGAAGCTCTTAATAATCACCTGAGAATAAACATGCTTAAAACGTCAACAAAAATGTTGGTGAGTTATAGGTTTAACCTGAAATGTCCCGTTCTTATTGATTAAAAACGTTCCATATTAATTGATTTCGTTGCGAGGTTTTGACCTCTATATGAGACGTTTTTCAAAGACTGCATTCATTTTTAAAACAAACCATAACCTTTATTTCATAGATAAAGGTTTTATAAAGCTTTACGTAGATTATCAAATAATGATAATCTAAAATATCCTGTTTACACACGACCATTACATAATGGTTTACAATACAAATATGTTACAACAAAATAAGTTTCTTGAATGCAGTTTTTACACAATATCATACAAGCATGGACTCCAAATCTCGTCCTTATTTAAGTATGCGACAGCGGAAGCTCTTAATAATCACCTGAGAATAAACATGCTTAAAACGTCAACAACAATGTTGGTGAGTTATAGGTTTAACCTATATATATCAAATCATAATAATAGACCACAAGATTTCATATTTCAATACACATCCCATACATAGAGATAAAAATCATTCATATGGTGAACACCTGGTAACCGACATTAACAAGATGCATATATAAGAATATCCCCATCATTCCGGGACACCCTTCGGATATGATATAAATTTCGAAGTACTAAAGCATCCGGTACTTTGGATGGGGTTTGTTAGGCCCAATAGATCTATCTTTAGGATTCGCATCAATTAGGGTATCTGTTCCCTAATTCTTAGATTACCAGACTTAATAAAAAGGGGCATATTCGATTTCGATAATTCAACCATAGAATGTAGTTTCACGTACTTGTGTCTATTTTGTAAATCATTTATAAAACCTGCATGTATTCTCATCCCAAAAATATTAGATTTTAAAAGTGGGACTATAACTCACTTTCACAGATTTTTACTTCGTCGGGAAGTAAGACTTGGCCACTGGTTGATTCACGAACCTATAACAATATATACATATATATCAAAGTATGTTCAAAATATATTTACAACACTTTTAATATATTTTGATGTTTTAAGTTTATTAAGTCAGCTGTCCTCGTTAGTAACCTACAACTAGTTGTCCACAGTTAGATGTACAGAAATAAATCGATAAATATTATCTTGAATCAATCCACGACCCAGTGTATACGTATCTCAGTATTGATCACAACTCAAACTATATATATTTTGGAATCAACCTCAACCCTGTATAGCTAACTCCAACATTCACATATAGAGTGTCTAAGGTTGTTCCAAAATATATATAGATGTGTCGACATGATAGGTCGAAACATTGTATACGTGTCTATGGTATCTCAAGATTACATAATATACAATACAAGTTGATTAAGTTTTGGTTGGAATAGATTTGTTACCAATTTTCACGTAGCTAAAATGAGAAAAATTATCCAATCTTGTTTTACCCATAACTTCTTCATTTTAAATCCGTTTTGAGTGAATCAAATTGCTATGGTTTCATATTGAACTCTATTTTATGAATCTAAACAGAAAAAGTATAGATTTATAGTCGGAAAAATAAGTTACAAGTCGTTTTTGTAAAGGTAGTCATTTCAGTCGAAAGAACGACGTCTAGATGACCATTTTAGAAAACATACTTCCACTTTGAGTTTAACCATAATTTTTGGATATAGTTTCATGTTCATAATAAAAATCATTTTCTCAGAATAACAACTTTTAAATCAAAGTTTATCATAGTTTTTAATTAACTAACCCAAAACAGCCCGCGGTGTTACTACGACGGCGTAAATCCGGTTTTACGGTGTTTTTCGTGTTTCCAGGTTTTAAATCATTAAGTTAGCATATCATATAGATATAGAACATGTGTTTAGTTGATTTTAAAAGTCAAGTTAGAAGGATTAACTTTTGTTTGCGAACAAGTTTAGAATTAACTAAACTATGTTCTAGTGATTACAAGTTTAAACCTTCGAATAAGATAGCTTTATATGTATGAATCGAATGATGTTATGAACATCATTACTACCTTAAGTTCCTTGGATAAACCTACTGGAAAAGGGAAAAATGGATCTAGCTTCAACGGATCCTTGGATGGCTCGAAGTTCTTGAAGCAGAATCATGACACGAAAACAAGTTCAAGTAAGATCATCACTTGAAATAAGATTGTTATAGTTATAGAAATTGAACCAAAGTTTGAATATGATTATTACCTTGTATTAGAATGATAACCTACTGTAAGAAACAAAGATTTCTTGAGGTTGGATGATCACCTTACAAGATTGGAAGTGAGCTAGCAAACTTGAAAGTATTCTTGATTTTATGAAACTAGAACTTTTGAAATTTATGAAGAACACTTAGAACTTGAAGATAGAACTTGAGAGAGATCAATTAGATGAAGAAAATTGAAGAATGAAAGTGTTTGTAGGTGTTTTTGGTCGTTGGTGTATGGATTAGATATAAAGGATATGTAATTTTGTTTTCATTTAAATAAGTCATGAATGATTACTCATATTTTTGTAATTTTATGAGATATTTCATGCTAGTTGCCAAATGATGGTTCCCACATGTGTTAGGTGACTCACATGGGATGCTAAGATCTGATCATTGGAGTGTATATACCAATAGTACATACATCTAAAAGCTGTGTATTGTACGAGTACGAATACGGGTGCATACGAGTAGAATTGTTGATGAAACTGAACGAGGATGTAATTGTAAGCATTTTTGTTAAGTAGAAGTATTTTGATAAGTGTCTTGAAGTCTTTCAAAAGTGTATGAATACATGTTAAAACACTACATGTATATACATTTTAACTGAGTCGTTAAGTCATCGTTAGTCGTTACATGTAAATGTTGTTTTGAAACCTTTAGGTTAACGATCTTGTTGAATGTTGTTAACCCATTGTTTATTATAACAAATGAGATGTTAAATTATTATATTATCATGATATTATGATATATAATATATCTTAGTATGATGTATATACAGTTAAATGTCGTTACAACGATAATCGTTACATATATGTCTCGTTTCGAAATCATTAAGTTAGTAGCCTTATTTTTACATATGTATTTCATTGTTAATACACTTAATAATATATTTACTTATCATTTACCATAATTAACCAAGTGTATCAATATCTTAATATGATTCATATGTACCTAGTAAGACGTTGTTATAACGATAATCGTTATATATATCGTTTTCGAGTTTCTTAAATTAATAGTCTCATTTTTATGTATATAACTCATTGTTAAAATACCTAATGAGATACATACTTATAATAAAAACATTTTAACTATATATATAACCATATATATGTCATCGTATAGTTTTTATAAGTTTTAACGTTCGTGAATCACCGGTCAACTTGGGTGGTCAATTGTCTATATGAAACATATTTCAATTAATCAAGTCTTAACAAGTTTGATTGCTTAACATGTTGGAAACATTTAATCATGTAAATATCAATCTTAATTAATTTATATAAACATGGAAAAGTTCGGGTCACTACAGTACCTACCCGTTAAATAAATTTCGTCCCGAAATTTTAAGCTGTTGAAGGTGTTGACGAATCTTCTGGAAATAGATGCGGGTATTTCTTCTTCATCTGATCTTCACGCTCCCAGGTGAACTCGGGTCCTCTACGATCATTCCATCGAACCTTAACAATTGGTATCTTGTTTTGCTTAAGTCTTTTAACCTCACGATCCATTATTTCGACGGGTTCTTCGATGAATTGAAGTTTTTCGTTGATTTGGATTTCATCTAACGGAATAGTGAGATCTTCTTTAGCAAAACATTTCTTCAAATTCGAGACATGGAAAGTGTTATGTACAGCCGCGAGTTGTTGAGGTAACTCAAGTCGTAAGCTACTGGTCCGACACGATCAATAATCTTGAATGGTCCAATATACCTTGGATTTAATTTCCCTCGTTTACCAAATCGAACAACGCCTTTCCAAGGTGCAACTTTAAGCATGACCATCTCTACAATTTCAAATTCTATATCTTTTCTTTTAATGTCAGCGTAGCTCTTTTGTCGACTTTGGGCGGTTTTCAACCGTTGTTGAATTTGGATGATCTTCTCGGTAGTTTCTTGTATAATCTCCGGACCCGTAATCTGTCTATCCCCCACTTCACTCCAATAAATCGGAGACCTGCACTTTCTACCATAAAGTGCTTCAAACGGCGCCATCTCAATGCTTGAATGGTAGCTGTTGTTGTAGGAAAATTCTGCTAACGGTAGATGTCGATCCCAACTGTTTCCGAAATCAATAACACATGCTCGTAGCATGTCTTCAAGCGTTTGTATCATCCTTTCGCTCTGCCCATCAGTTTGTGGATGATAGGCAGTACTCATGTCTAGACGAGTTCCTAATGCTTGCTGTAATGTCTGCCAGAATCTTGAAATAAATCTGCCATCCCTATCAGAGATAATAGAGATTGGTATTCCATGTCTGGAGACGACTTCCTTCAAATACAGTCGTGCTAACTTCTCCATCTTGTCATCTTCTCTTATTGATAGGAAGTGTGCTGATTTGGTGAGACGATCAACTATTACCCAAATAGTATCAAAACCACTTGCAGTCCTTGGCAATTTAGTGATGAAATCCATTGTAATGTTTTCCCATTTCCATTCCGGGATTTCGGGTTGTTGAAGTAGACCTGATGGTTTCTGATGCTCAGCTTTGACCTTAGAACACGTCAAACATTCTCCTACGTATTTAGCAACATCGGCTTTCATACCCGGCCACCAAAAATGTTTCTTGAGATCCTTGTACATCTTCCCCGTTCCAGGATGTATTGAGTATCTGGTTTTATGAGCTTCTCTAAGTACCATTTCTCTCATATCTCCAAATTTTGGTACCCAAATCCTTTCAGCCCTATACCGGGTTCCGTCTTCCCGAATATTAAGATGCTTCTCCGATCCTTTGGGTATTTCATCCTTTAAATTTCCCTCTTTTAAAACTCCTTGTTGCGCCTCCTTTATTTGAGTAGTAAGGTTATTATGAATCATTATATTCATAGATTTTACTCGAATGGGTTCTCTGTCCTTCCTGCTCAAGGCATCGGCTACCACATTTGCCTTCCCCGGGTGGTAACGAATCTCAAAGTCGTAATCATTCAACAATTCAATCCACCTACGCTGCCTCATATTCAGTTGTTTCTGATTAAATATGTGTTGAAGACTTTTGTGGTCAGTATATATAATACTTTTGACCCCATATAAGTAGTGCCTCCAAGTCTTTAATGCAAAAACAACCGCGCCTAATTCCAAATCATGCGTCGTATAATTTTGCTCGTGAATCTTCAATTGTCTAGATGCATAAGCAATCACCTTCGTTCGTTGCATTAATACACAACCGAGACCTTGCTTTGATGCGTCACAATAAATCACAAAATCATCATTCCCTTCAGGCAATGACAATATAGGTGCCGTAGTTAGCTTTTTCTTCAATAACTGAAACGCTTTATCTTGTTCATCCTTCCATTCAAATTTCTTCCCTTTATGCGTTAATGCAGTCAAGGGTTTTGCTATTCTGGAAAAGTCTTGGATGAACCTTCTGTAGTAACCAGCTAGTCCTAAAAACTGGCGTATGTGTTTCGGAGTTTTCGGGGTTTCCCACTTTTCAACAGTTTCTATCTTTGCCGGATCCACCTTAATACCTTCTTTGTTCACTATGTGACCGAGGAATTGAACTTCTTCCAACCAAAATGCACACTTTGAAAACTTAGCGTACAATTCTTCCTTCCTCAATACTTCTAACACCTTTCTCAAATGTTCACTGTGTTCTTGGTCATTCTTTGAGTAAATAAGTATGTCATCAATGAAAACAATGACAAACTTGTCAAGGTATGGTCCACACACTCGGTTCATAAGGTCCATGAACACAGCTGGTGCATTAGTTAAACCAAACGGCATGACCATAAACTCGTAATGACCGTAACGTGTTCTGAAAGCAGTCTTTGGAATATCATCTTCTTTCACCCGCATTTGATGATACCCGGAACGTAAGTCAATCTTTGAATAAACAGACGAGCCTTGTAGTTGATCAAATAAGTCATCGATTCTCGGTAGTGGGTAGCGGTTCTTGATGGTAAGTTTGTTCAACTCTCGGTAGTCGATACACAACCTGAATGTACCATCTTTCTTCTTGACAAACAAAACAGGAGCTCCCCACGGTGATGTGCTTGGTCGAATGAAACCACGCTCTAAAAGTTATTGTAATTAGCTTTGCAGTTCTTTCATCTCGCTGGGTGCGAGTCTGTAAGGAGCACGAGCTATTGGTGCAGCTCCTGGTACAAGATCTATTTGAAATTCAACGGATCGATGTGGGGGTAATCCCGGTAATTCTTTCGGAAATACATCGGAAAATTCTTTTGCAATGGGAACATCATTGATGCTCTTTTCTTCAGTTTGTACTTTCTCGACGTGTGCTAGAACAGCATAGCAACCTTTTCTTATTAGTTTTTGTGCCTTCAAATTACTAATAAGATGTAGCTTCGTGTTGCCCTTTTCTCCGTACACCATTAAGGGTTTTCCTTTTTCTCGTATAATGCGAATTGCATTTTTGTAACAAACGATCTCTGCTTTCACTTCTTTCAACCAGTCCATACCGATTATCACATCAAAACTCCCTAACTCTACTGGTATCAAATCAATCTTAAATGTTTCGCTAACCAGTTTAATTTCTCGATTCCGACATATATTATCTGCTGAAATTAATTTACCATTTGCTAATTCGAGTAAAAATTTACTATCCAAAGGCGTCAATGGACAACTTAATTTAGCACAAAAATCTCTACTCATATAGCTTCTATCCGCACCCGAATCAAATAAAACGTAAGCAGATTTATTGTCAATAAGAAACGTACCCGTAACAAGCTCCGGGTCTTCCTGTGCCTCTACCGCATTAATATTGAAAACTCTTCCGCGGCCTTGTCCATTCGTGTTCTCCTGGTTTGGGCAATTTCTAATAATGTGGCCCGGTTTTCCACATTTATAACAAACTACATTGGCATAACTTGCTCCGACACTACTTGCTCCGCCATTACTCGTTCCGACACCATTTGTTCCTTTCGTTCTGTTAACCCCTGGTCCGTAGGCATCACACTTCGCCGCGCTATGACCATTTCTTTTACACTTGTTGCAAAATTTGGTGCAGAACCCCGAGTGATACTTTTCACACCTTTGGCATAGCTGCTTCTGATTGTTGTTATTGTTGCGGTTATTATTGTTGTTGGGATGATTGTTGTAGCTGCTGTTGTTGTTGTTGTTGTTGTTGTTGGGCCGTTTGTTGTAGTTGCGATTGATGTTGCGATTGTTGGGATAATTGTTGCGATTATTATTGTAATTACTGTTGTTGTTGTATTGGTGATTCTTATCACCGTTTTCCTCCCACTTTCTTTTGACTTGCTTCACATTGGCCTCTTCAGCAGTCTGTTCTTTAATTCTTTCTTCAATCTGGTTCACTAGTTTGTGAGCCATTCTGCATGCCTGTTGTATGGAGGCGGGCTCGTGTGAACTTATATCTTCTTGGATTCTTTCCGTTAATCCTTTCACAAACGCGTCGATCTTCTCTTCCTCATCTTCGAATGCTCCCGGACACAATAGGCACAATTCTGTGAATCGTCTTTCGTACGTGGTAATATCAAATCCTTGGGTTCGTAACCCTCTAAGTTCTGTCTTGAGCTTATTGACCTCGGTTCTGGGACGGTACTTCTCGTTCATCAAGTGCTTGAATGCTGACCACGGTAGTGCGTACGCATCGTCTTGTCCCACTTGCTCTAGATAGGTATTCCACCATGTTAACGCAGAACCTGTGAAGGTATGCGTAGCGTACTTCACTTTGTCCTCTTCAGTACACTTACTTATGGCAAACACCGATTCAACCTTCTCGGTCCACCGTTTCAATCTGATCGGTCCTTCGGTTCCATCAAATTCCAAAGGTTTGCAGGCAGTGAATTCTTTGTAGGTGCATCCTACACGATTTCCTGTACTGCTAGATCCAAGGTTATTATTGGTATGTAGCGCAGCCTGTACTGCGGCTATGTTTGAAGCTAGAAAAGTATGGAATTCCTCTTCATTCATATTCACGGTGTGTCGAGTAGTCGGTGCCATTTCCTTCAAAATAGTTAAATGGAACAAGTTAATCATACAGAATATTAAGAGTAGTTAGTAGTATTTCGTAGCATAATATGAACTCATTTATAAAAGCTTTTTCTTCATATTAGCGTTTTATAAGTTTAAATTCGGGTAGTACCTACCCGTTAAGTTCATACTTAGTAGCTAATATACAATTCAACTACTACAATTTTATATGAAAAACTGATTATAATAATATTTCGCGTTCAAACTTTTATACAATATTTTACAAACTTACAATACCGCTTATTTTACATAAAGCATGAAATATAGCACACAATAACTTTGATACAAGATAGTTGTGAAGATAATTCTAGCTAGTACACAAGTCGTTCAGCAAAGGCAATAAAGACACGTAATTCATACGTCCAGAAACAAGTCATGCATTCTGGTTTTACTAGGACTACTTCCCATCCTTGGTCTTGTGGAACATAACCGTTATGGCCGTTGATAAGACAGCGTGTTGTAACGTCGTCAAAGGGACGAGGGTTACGTAATGTCCAACAGTCCCGTAACAATCTAAAAACCTCATTTCTTACCCCAATTACCGACTCCGTCACTTGTGGAAACGTTTTGTTTAATAGTTGTAGCCCGATGTTCTTGTTCTCACTTTGATGAGAAGCGAACATTACTAATCCGTAAGCATAACATGCTTCTTTATGTTGCATGTTAGCCGCTTTTTCTAAATCACGAAGTCTAATATTCGGATATATTGAGTCAAAATAATTTCTTAACCCGTTGCGTAAAATAGCATTTGGGTTCCCCGCAATATATGCGTCAAAATAAACACATCGTAACTTATGGGTTTCCCAATGTGATATCCCCCATCTTTCAAATGAAAGTCTCTTATAAACCAAGACATTCTTGGAACGCTCTTCGAATGTCTTACAAACTGATCTCGCCTTAAATAGTTGTGCCGAAGAATTCTGACCGACTTTAGACAAGATTTCATCAATCATGTCTCCGGGTAGGTCTCTTAAAATATTGGGTTGTCTATCCATTTTGTGTTTTTATACTGTAAAATAGACAAGAGTTAGATTCATAAAAAAAAAATACTTATTAATACAAGCAATTTTTACATATATCATAAAGCATAAGCACACTATATTACATATATTACACCACACGAATACAACTATCTTATTCCGACTCGCTTGTTTCTTCTTCTTCAGTTTTGGTTCGTTTTGCCAAGTTTCTAGGGATATATGATGTTCCCCTAATACGAGCCGTCGTGATCCACATTGGTTTAGAAAAACCTGGTGGTTTAGAGGTTCCCGGTTCATTGTTACAACTTAAGGACTTCGGGGGTTGACGATACATATAAAGTTCATCGGGGTTGGAATTAGATTTCTCTATTTTTATGCCCTTTCCCTTATTATTTTCTTTTGCCTTTTTAAATTCAATTGGGGTAATTTCTATAACATCATCGGAATTCTTGTCGGAATCCGATTCATCGGAGAATTGGTAATCCTCCCAATATTTTGCTTCCTTGGCGGAAACACCATTGACCATAATTAACCTTGGTCGGTTGGTTGAGGATTTTCTTTTACTTAACCGTTTTATTATTTCCCCCACCGGTTCTATTTCTTCATCCGGTTCCGATTCTTCTTCCGGTTCCGATTCTTCTTCCGGTTCCGACTCTTCTTCCGGTTCCTCTTCGGAAACTTGTGAATCTGTCCACGAATCATTCCAATTTACATTTGACTCTTCATTATTATTAGGTGAGTCAATGGGACTTGTTCTATAGGTAGACATCTATCACATAATATCAAACGCGTTAAGAGATTAATATATCACATAATATTCACATGTTAAAAATATATAGTTTCCAACAAAATTTGTTAAGCAATCATTTTTCAAGTAAACACGGTCGAAGTCCAGACTCACTAATGCATCCTAACAAACTCAATAAGACACACTAATGCAAAATTCTGGTTCTCTAAGACCAACGCTCTGATACCAACTGAAATGTCCCGTTCTTATTGATTAAAAACGTTCCATATTAATTGATTTCGTTGCGAGGTTTTGACCTCTATATGAGACGTTTTTCAAAGACTGCATTCTTTTTTAAAACAAACCATAACCTTTATTTCATAGATAAAGGTTTTATAAAGCTTTACGTAGATTATCAAATAATGATAATCTAAAATATCCTGTTTACACACGACCATTACATAATGGTTTACAATACAAATATGTTACAACAAAATAAGTTTCTTGAATGCAGTTTTTACACAATATCATACAAGCATGGACTCCAAATCTCGTCCTTATTTAAGTATGCGACAGCGGAAGCTCTTAATAATCACCTGAGAATAAACATGCTTAAAACGTCAACAAAAATGTTGGTGAGTTATAGGTTTAACCTATATATATCAAATCATAATAATAGACCACAAGATTTCATATTTCAATACACATCCCATACATAGAGATAAAAATCATTCATATGGTGAACACCTGGTAACCGACATTAACAAGATGCATATATAAGAATATCCCCATCATTCCGGGACACCCTTCGGATATGATATAAATTTCGAAGTACTAAAGCATCCGGTACTTTGGATGGGGTTTGTTAGGCCCAATAGATCTATCTTTAGGATTCGCGTCAATTAGGGTGTCTGTTCCCTAATTCTTAGATTACCAGACTTAATAAAAAGGGGCATATTCGATTTCGATAATTCAACCATAGAATGTAGTTTCACGTACTTGTGTCTATTTTGTAAATCATTTATAAAACCTGCATGTATTCTCATCCCAAAAATATTAGATTTTAAAAGTGGGACTATAACTCACTTTCACAGATTTTTACTTCGTCGGGAAGTAAGACTTGGCCACTGGTTGATTCACGAACCTATAACAATATATACATATATATCAAAGTATGTTCAAAATATATTTACAACACTTTTAATATATTTTGATGTTTTAAGTTTATTAAGTCAGCTGTCCTCGTTAGTAACCTACAACTAGTTGTCCACAGTTAGATGTACAGAAATAAATCGATAAATATTATCTTGAATCAATCCACGACCCAGTGTATACGTATCTCAGTATTGATCACAACTCAAACTATATATATTTTGGAATCAACCTCAACCCTGTATAGCTAACTCCAACATTCACATATAGAGTGTCTATGGTTGTTCCGAAATATATATAGATGTGTCGACATGATAGGTCGAAACATTGTATACGTGTCTATGGTATCTCAAGATTACATAATATACAATACAAGTTGATTAAGTTTTGGTTGGAATAGATTTGTTACCAATTTTCACGTAGCTAAAATGAGAAAAATTATCCAATCTTGTTTTACCCATAACTTCTTCATTTTAAATCCGTTTTGAGTGAATCAAATTGCTATGGTTTCATATTGAACTCTATTTTATGAATCTAAACAGAAAAAGTATAGGTTTATAGTCGGAAAAATAAGTTACAAGTCATTTTTGTAATGGTAGTCATTTCAGTCGAAAGAACGACGTCTAGATGACCATTTTAGAAAACATACTTCCACTTTGAGTTTAACAATAATTTTTGGATATAGTTTCATGTTCATAATAAAAATCATTTTCTCAGAATAACAACTTTTAAATCAAAGTTTATCATAGTTTTTAATTAACTAACCCAAAACAGCCCGCGGTGTTACTACGACGGCGTAAATCCGGTTTTACGGTGTTTTTCGTGTTTCCAGGTTTTAAATCATTAAGTTAGCATATCATATAGATATAGAACATGTGTTTAGTTGATTTTAAAAGTCAAGTTAGAAGGATTAACTTTTGTTTGTGAACAAGTTTAGAATTAACTAAACTATGTTCTAGTGATTACAAGTTTAAACCTTCGAATAAGATAGCTTTATATGTATGAATCGAATGATGTTATGAACATCATTACTACCTTAAGTTCCTTGGATAAACCTACTAGAAAAGGGAAAAATGGATCTAGCTTCAACGGATCCTTGGATGGCTCGAAGTTCTTGAAGCAGAATCATGACACGAAAACAAGTTCAAGTAAGATCATCACTTGAAATAAGATTGTTATAGTTATAGAAATTGAACCAAAGTTTGAATATGATTATTACCTTATATTAGAATGATAACCTACTGTAAGAAACAAAGATTTCTTGAGGTTGGATGATCACCTTACAAGATTGGAAGTGAGCTAGCAAACTTGAAAGTATTCTTGATTTTATGAAACTAGAGCTTTTGAAATTTATGAAGAACACTTAGAACTTGAAGATAGAACTTGAGAGAGATCAATTAGATGAAGAAAATTGAAGAATGAAAGTTTTTGTAGGTGTTTTTGGTCGTTGGTGTATGGATTAGATATAAAGGATATGTAATTTTGTTTTCATGTAAATAAGTCATGAATGATTACTCATATTTTTGTAATTTTATGAGATATTTCATGCTAGTTGCCAAATGATGGTTCCCACATGTGTTAGGTGACTCACATGGGCTGCTAAGAGCTGATCATTGGAGTGTATATACCAATAGTACATACATCTAAAAGTTGTGTATTGTACGAGTACGAATACGGGTGCATACGAGTAGAATTGTTGATGAAACTGAACGAGGATGTAATTGTAAGCATTTTTGTTAAGTATAAGTATTTTGAGAAGTGTCTTGAAGTCTTTCAAAAGTGTATGAATACATGTTAAAACACTACATGTATATACATTTTAACTGAGTCGTTAAGTCATCGTTAGTCGTTACATGTAAATGTTGTTTTGAAACCTTTAGGTTAACGATCTTGTTGAATGTTGTTAACCCATTGTTTATTATAACAAATGAGATGT
This sequence comes from Rutidosis leptorrhynchoides, assembly GCF_046630445.1. NCBI lineage: Eukaryota > Viridiplantae > Streptophyta > Magnoliopsida > Asterales > Asteraceae > Rutidosis > Rutidosis leptorrhynchoides. Next base: position 187,119,712 of record NC_092341.1, read on the forward strand.
TAAATTATTATATTATCATGATATTATGATATATAATATATCTTAGTATGATGTATATACAGTTAAATGTCGTTACAACGATAATCGTTACATATATGTCTCGTTTCGAAATCATTAAGTTAGTAGCCTTATTTTTACATATGTATTTCATTGTTAATACACTTAATAATATATTTACTTATCATTTAACATAATTAACCAAGTGTATCAATATCTTAATATGATTCATATGTACCTAGTAAGACGTTGTTATAACGATAATCGTTATACATATCGTTTTCGAGTTTCTTAAATTAATAGTCTCATTTTTATGTATATAACTCAATGTTAAAATACCTAATGAGATACATACTTATAATAAAAACATGTTAACTATATATATAACCATATATATGTCATCGTATAGTTTTTATAAGTTTTAACGTTCGTGAATCACCGGTCAACTTGGGTGGTCAATTGTCTATATGAAACATATTTCAATTAATCAAGTCTTAACAAGTTTGATTGCTTAACATGTTGGAAACATTTAATCATGTAAATATCAATCTTAATTAATTTATATAAACATGGAAAAGTTCGGGTCACTACATAACCTATATATATATCAAATCATAATAATAGACCACAAGATTTTATATTTCAATACACATCCCATACATAGAGATAAAAATCATTCATATGGTGAACACCATATATAAGAATATACCATTATTCCAGGACACCCTTCGGATATGATATAAATTTCAAAGTACTAAAGCATCCGGTACTTTGGATGGGGTTTGTTAGGCCCAATAGATCTATCTTTAGGATTCGCGTCAATTAGGGTGTCTGTTCCCTAATTCTTAGATTACCAGACTTAATAAAAAGGGGCATATTCGATTTCGATAATTCAACCATAGAATGTAGTTTCACGTACTTGTGTCTATTTTGTAAATCATTTATAAAACCTGCATGTATTCTCATCCCAAAAATATTAGATTTTAAAAGTGGGACTATAACTCACTTTCACAGATTTTTACTTCGTCGGGAAGTAAGACTTGGCCACTGGTTGATTCACGAACCTATAACAATATATACATATATATCAAAGTATGTTCAAAATATATTTACAACACTTTTAATATATTTTGATGTTTTAAGTTTATTAAGTCAGCTATCCTCGTTAGTAACCTACAACTAGTTGTCCACAGTTAGATGTACAGAAATAAATCGATAACTATTATCTAGAATCAATCCACGACTCAGTGTATACGTATCTCAGTATTGATCACAACTCAAACTATATATATTTTGGAATCAACCTCAACCCTGTATAGCTAACTCCAACATTCACATATAGAGTGTCTATGGTTGTTCCGAAATATATATAGATGTGTCGACATGATAGGTCGAAACATTGTATACGTGTCTATGGTATCTCAAGATTACATAATATACAATACAAGTTGATTAAGTTATGGTTGAAATAGATTTGTTACCAATTTTCACGTAGCTAAAATGAGAAAAATTATCCAATCTTGTTTTACCCATAACTTCTTCATTTTAAATCCGTTTTGAGTTAATCAAATTGCTATGGTTTCATATTGAACTCTATTTTATGAATCTAAACAGAAAAAGTATAGGTTTATAGTCATAAAAATAAGTTACAAGTCATTTTTGTAAAGGTAGTCATTTCAGTCGAAAGAACGACGTCTAGATGACCATTTTAGAAAACATACTTCCACTTTGAGTTTAACCATAATTTTTGGATATAGTTTCATGTTCATAATAAAAATCATTTTCTCAGAATAACAACTTTTAAATTAAAGTTTATCATAGTTTTTAATTAACTAACCCAAAACAGCCCGCGGTGTTACTACGACGGCGTAAATCCGGTTTTACGGTGTTTTTCGTGTTTCCATGTTTTAAATCATTAAGTTAGCATATCATATAGATATAGAACATGTGTTTAGTTGATTTTAAAAGTCAAGTTAGAAGGATTAACTTTTGTTTGCGAACAAGTTTAGAATTAACTAAACTATGTTCTAGTGATTACAAGTTTAAACTTTCAAATAAGATAGCTTTATATGTATGAATCGAATGATGTTATGAACATCATTACTACCTTAAGTTCCTTGGATAAACCTACTGGAAAATAGAAAAATGGATCTAGATTCAACGGATCCTTGGATGGCTCGAAGTTCTTGAAGCAGAATCATGACACGAAAACAAGTTCAAGTAAGATCATCACTTGAAATAAGATTGTTATAGTTATAGAAATTGAACCAAAGTTTGAATATGATTATTACCTTGTATTAGAATGATAACCTTCTATAAGAAACAAAGATTTCTTGAGGTTGGATGATCACCTTACAAGATTGGAAGTGAGCTAGCAAACTTGAAAGTATTCTTGATTTTATGTAACTAGAACTTGTAGAATATATGAAGAACACTTAGAACTTGAAGATAGAACTTGAGAGAGATCAATTAGATGAAGAAAATTGAAGAATGAAAGTGTTTGTAGGTGTTTTTGGTCGTTGGTGTATGGATTAGATATAAAGGATATGTAATTTTGTTTTCATGTAAATAAGTCATGAATGATTACTCATATTTTTGTAATTTTATGAGATATTTTATGCTAGTTGCCAAATGATGGTTCCCACATGTGTTAGGTGACTCACATGGGCTGCTAAGAGCTGATCATTGGAGTGTATATACCAATATTACATACATCTAAAAGCTGTGTATTGTACGAGTACGAATACGGGTGCATACGAGTAGAATTGTTGATGAAACTGAACGAGGATGTAATTGTAAGCATTTTTGTTAAGTAGAAGTATTTTGATAAGTGTATTGAAGTCTTTCAAAATTGTATAAATACATATTAAAACACTACATGTATATACATTTTAACTGAGTCGTTAAGTCATCGTTAGTCATTACATGTAAGTGTTGTTTTGAAACCTTTAGGTTAACGATCTTGTTAAATGTTGTTAACCCAATATTTATAATATCAAATGAGATTTTAAATTATTATATTATCATGATATTATCATGTATGAATATCTCTTAATATGATATATATACATTAAATGTCTTTACAACGATAATCGTTACATATATGTCTCGTTTAAAAATCATTAAGTTAGTAGTCTGGTTTTTACATATGTAGTTCATTGTTAATATACTTAATGATATGTTTACTTATCATAGTATCATGTTAACTACATATATATCCATATATATGTCATCATATAGTTTTTACAAGTTTTAACGTTCGTGAATCACCGGTCAACTTGGGTGGTCAATTGTCTATATGAAACATATTTCAATTAATCAAGTCTTAACAAGTTTGATTGCTTAACATGTTGGAAACATTTAATCATGTAAATATCAATCTCAATTAATATATATAAACATGGAAAAGTTCGGGTCACTACATCGAGTCCCATGGATGGCGCCATTGTTAACACCTATTTCCTTATGAGGTAAGGCTTAGTGTGTCAATACGATACTAGAAGTAATCTAGCTTTATGTGGGCGAGTGTTGCCGATTGATGTTTGCTCTTGGGAAATAATCCCTGCAGACCCGGTTCACAAGTGTAGAAACTTGTGGGGTGGCTTAATCAATCTGTCGTTCGTAGAGCGTAATGTACTAGCCGGATGACTTCTAGTGAGAGAAAGTGTTAGAGAGAGATAGATGAAGTCTCAGCTCTCAAATTTGACAGAATGTCTGAACTGTGTAAAATGACGACCCAAGGGGTCTATTTATAGTGTCAGATCCACCAGATTGTTCGGGGACACATGTCAGATGATGATACGTTCTGTTACTTGTGTTCCGAAATTTACGCTGAAAGTGGCGTACTCCGGCCAGGACTTACGCGCTAGGCTGCCTTCAGGGCTCACGCATGACGGAGCAGCCTGTACAGCGGAGAACGCTGGACGGACAGTCTCATAAAACCGTTGTTTCCAGTGCTTCTGATGGTAATTTTATGCGATCTTTATGCCTTTTATGCGTGTATACGATAGGATACACCATTAAGTCCCCCTAATTTAATGACTGAATCGTTTGAAAAATGATTTAGTTGTTAAACTTTTGATAACTCTTCTGAATTCCCTTTTGCATCGGGAAGCACATTACATGCATTAACATTGTGATGATTACTTTTTGCATGGCTACAATACCCCCACGCGCCTCTAGCTATAAAAAGGCCTTTCGATGTACTCGCTTTTTAATCGTGTCCATACACGTGTGTGGTTGAAATTAAAACCCCCAAAATCACCACTAAACACAGCTGTTACAACTGTGATCACCCGGGAATTTTCGACCAAAATTTAAACTTAATCTGTAAATGTTTTCGACACGATAAGCGAAGTCTGTAATGTTGAGTCACCAAAAATTTTGAACTGTTTACATGGATTCATTTAACTTTTGACTACTCCCGACGATTCACGAATAATTGTGTGCAAATAAATACGTATATATAAATAAATATAAATATAAGTGTATAGATACTACTGTGAATTAATAATGTATAATTTAATCAATAGGAATAAAAAAATGTAAAATAGTAAATAGAATACTTAAGTTATTATCAAAATGAATAATAAGATATAAATATATATACATTATTATAAATCTAAATAGGATTTCTATTAATAATTATTATTATATTGTAAAGTAAAAATATTCCATATATGATATTATATATATGTATTATATATAATTATTAAATATTACATGAGTAATAAATTGTAATATTAATATATAAAATTACAAATTAAATTATAGTTATCTTCATTATCAATATTAATATAAATATTATTAACAGAAATACTATTAGTATTACTATCATTATTATCACTAATGTTAATATAAATATATTATTTGTATTATTAATATTATTATGATATATAATATATATATAGATATAAAAATAAAAACATGTAACATATTAGTACTAGTATTATTATAATGTATTATCATTAAAAGTCATATTTATCATTATTAACAGAAATACTATATTATGATTATTAAATAATATTTCAGTATTAATGTTATTGATTATTACTAAAAATTATTATTATTAATTATTAATATATATAATTCTTAGTTAAAAAAAAAATGATACCAACGATTTTTGTCAAGGGGATTAGTTTCAATCTCTTTCTAACTGTTTACAATTCTTGTATTTATCTACCAAATTGATTCCTTTACAACAAAACTGATCCAAAATCTGTTAAAGGTTAAAATTACTTTTTATTTTTTTATAAATAATCCGTATTTGATTTAAACTGTATATGACGAATCAATTAATCAATTCAAACCATTACAATCTGAGTTTTAGTATTACCAATTCCTTATTACTCAGACACAACCTAATTCACAAAGAAAAAGTCGAATTTTTTTTTACAAAAAACGCTGAGCCGAGTTATACCTCTGTTCGTGTGTCATTCAATTCAAATCTCAAATTCGAATGCCATTTCAAAATGTATTAATGTAGTTTTGTTAAGATTTATTCACTAAATCTTTCTGTAAAATCTCAATCCCCGATTCCTTAGAACGAGCACGTATTATTGAGTCAAAGTTCTTGAAAAATAAAGTCAACATTTGTTCTTGAGGAAAATTCGAGCATGTTTTGCTGTTTTGAGTTAAATTGATCATCCAGATAGTTTATAAATAAGATTTAGAACATATTTTGTATTAAGATTTTTGTCTAAAACGTTCTCGAATTCTATATCAATTTTTTTTTTTAAATATACGAACAGCAGCAGTGATGTTCTTTTTTATTTAATTTTTTTTTTGGCTGTCGAGTTAACCTTCTAAACACAGGTCGTGTTAATAAAATTCCAAGTCATATGTTTTTTTGGAATTCGTTTTTACAGAGATGGTGACCTAGTCGACTTGTTTAGATGTAAGAAGAAGAAGATATTAGAAACAGAAATAAATGTTGGTTAAATATAATTGGGTCTTGGATTATATATCAGAAAAACTGATTTGGTCGATCGGTTTAGGTGTGTGTGGTGGTAACAGAGGGTCAAGGGTTCGATTCTAGCATGGGTGCAATTCTTTTTAAGGGCTTTCTAAGGTAGTTTTATTACCATATTTATTATTATTATTATTATTATTATTATTATTATTATTATTATTATTATTATTATTATTATTATTATTATTATTATTATTATTATTATTATTATTATTATTATTATTATGATTATTATTGCTTGTATTAATTATTAATGTTAAAATTGTTATTATTACTAATATTATTATCATTACGTAATAATATTACTATCATTATTATTGATATTAACATATGTATTATTATTATTATTATTTATATTATTGTTATTGTTATTATTATTATTATAACTATTATAACTATTATTATTATTAATATTATTATTATTATTATTATTGCTACATGTATCAAGTATCATTTATAATTAAAATTTTCAGTACCACCAAAAGTATCATTAGTATAAGGATTATTATGTTAATATATTATTATTATCATTATAATTATAATTATTACTATAAATAAATAAAATGACTAGTATTACTATCAAAATTAATATCGACATTATTAAAAACTAATTATTATTATTATTAACAATATTTTAGTATTAGTAACGTCATTATTTTAACAAACCAAAATTTATTTATATAAAAAATATATCAAATACATAGATAATAACTACACAAACATTACAATACTATTTTAAATAAGTAATGTATAATTATTATATACAAACAGATTTGATTATTATTACATGTTAACTATATTTGTTAATATATATACAAATGATATAGGTTCGTGAATCTAAGGCCAACCCTGCATTGTTAAATGTCGTCATATGTATTTTTACTACAAAATACATTAGGTGAGTTTCATTAATCCCTTTTTAAATGCTTTTGCAATATATATTTTTGGGACTGAGAATACATGCGCTGTTTTTATAATTGTTTTACGAAATAGACACAAGTAATTGAAACTACATTATATGGTTGAATGATCGAAATCGAATATGCCCCTTTTTATTGAGTCTGATAATCTAAGAATTAGGGAACAGACACCCTAATTGACGCGAACTCTAAAGATAGATCTATCGGGCCCAACAAGCCCATCCAAAGTACCAGATGCTTTAGTATTTCGAAATTTATATCATGTCCGAAGGAGGATCCCGGAATGATGGGGATATTCTTATATGCATATTATGAATGTCGGTTACCAGGTGTTCAATCTACATGAATGATATTTTTGTCTCTATGCATGGGACGTATATTTATGAGAAATGAAAATCTTGTGGTCTATTAAAATGATGGAAATGATTATTTATGTTAAACTAATGAACTCACCAACCTTTTGGTTGACACTTTAAAGCATGTTTATTCTCAGGTATGAAAGAAATCTTCCGCTGTGCATTTGCTCATTTTAGAAGTATTATTTGGGGTCATTCATGACAGATTTCAAAAGACGTTACATTCGAGTCGTTGAGTTCATCAAGATTATTACTAACTCATTTATAGTTTGGATATAGTATGAAATTGAAATGTCCCGTTCTTATTGATTAAAAACGTTCCATATTAATTGATTTCGTTGCGAGGTTTTGACCTCTATATGAGACGTTTTTCAAAGACTGCATTCATTTTAAAACAAACCATAACCTTTATTTCATCAATAAAGGTTTAAAAAGCTTTACGTAGATTATCAAATAATGATAATCTAAAATATCCTGTTTACACACGACCATTACATAATGGTTTACAATACAAATATGTTACAACAAAATAAGTTTCTTGAATGCAGTTTTTACACAATATCATACAAGCATGGACTCCAAATCTCGTCCTTATTTAAGTATGTGACAGCGGAAGCTCTTAATAATCACCTGAGAATAAACATTCTTAAAACGTCAACAAAAATGTTGGTGAGTTATAGGTTTAACCTATATATATCAAATCATAATAATAGACCACAAGATTTCATATTTCAATACACATCCCATACATAGAGATAAAAATCATTCATATGGTGAACACCTGGTAACCGACATTAACAAGATGCATATATAAGAATATCCCCATCATTCCGGGACACCCTTCGGATATGATATAAATTTCGAAGTACTAAAGCATCCGGTACTTTGGATGGGGTTTGTTAGGCCCAATAGATCTATCTTTAGGATTCGCGTCAATTAGGGTGTCTGTTCCCTAATTCTTAGATTACCAGACTTAATAAAAAGGGGCATATTCGATTTCGATAATTCAACCATAGAATGTAGTTTCACGTACTTGTGTCTATTTTGTAAAACATTTATAAAACCTGCATGTATTCTCATCCCAAAAATATTAGATTTTAAAAGTGGGACTATAACTCACTTTCACAGATTTTTACTTCGTCGGGAAGTAAGACTTGGCCACTGGTTGATTCACGAACCTATAACAATATATACATATATATCAAAGTATGTTCAAAATATATTTACAACACTTTTAATATATTTTGATGTTTTAAGTTTATTAAGTCAGCTGTCCTCGTTAGTAACCTACAACTAGTTGTCCACAGTTAGATGTACAGAAATAAATCGATAAATATTATCTTGAATCAATCCACGACCCAGTGTATACGTATCTCAGTATTGATCACAACTCAAACTATATATATTTTGGAATCAACCTCAACCCTGTATAGCTAACTCCAACATTCACATATAGAGTGTCTATGGTTGTTCCGAAATATATATAGATGTGTCGACATGATAGGTCGAAACATTGTATACGTGTCTATGGTATCTCAAGATTACATAATATACAATACAAGTTGATTAAGTTATGGTTAGAATAGATTTGTTACCAATTTTCACGTAGCTAAAATGAGAAAAATTATCCAATCTTGTTTTACCCATAACTTCTTCATTTTAAATCTGTTTTGAGTGAATCAAATTGCTATGGTTTCATATTGAACTCTATTTTATGAATCTAAACAGAAAAAGTATAGGTTTATAGTCGGAAAAATAAGTTACAAGTCGTTTTTGTAAAGGTAGTCATTTCAGTTGAAAGAACGACGTCTAGATGACCATTTTAGAAAACATACTTCCACTTTGAGTTTAACCATAATTTTTGGATATAGTTTCATGTTCATAATAACAATCATTTTCTCAGAATAACAACTTTTAAATCAAAGTTTATCATAGTTTTTAATTAACTAACCCAAAACAGCCCGCGGTGTTACTACGACGGCGTAAATCCGGTTTTACGGTGTTTTTCGTGTTTCCAGGTTTTAAATCATTAAGTTAGCATATCATATAGATATAGAACATGTGTTTAGTTGATTTTAAAAGTCAAGTTAGAAGGATTAACTTTTGTTTGCGAACAAGTTTAGAATTAACTAAACTATGTTCTAGTGATTACAAGTTTAAACCTTCGAATAAGATAGCTTTATATGTATGAATCGAATGATGTTATGAACATCATTACTACCTTAAGTTCCTTGGATAAACCTACTGGAAAAGAGAAAAATGGATCTAGCTTCAATGGATCCTTGGATGGCTCGAAGCTCTTGAAGCAGAATCATGACACGAAAACAAGTTCAAGTAAGATCATCACTTGAAATAAGATTGTTATAGTTATAGAAATTGAACCAAAGTTTGAATATGATTATTACCTTGTATTAGAATGATAACCTACTGTAAGAAACAAAGATTTCTTGAGGTTAGATGATCACCTTACAAGATTGGAAGTGAGCTAGCAAACTTGAAAGTATTCTTGATTTTATGTAACTAGAACTTGTAGAATATATGAAGAACACTTAGAACTTGAAGATAGAACTTGAGAGAGATCAATTAGATGAAGAAAATTGAAGAATGAAAGTGTTTGTAGGTGTTTTTGGTCGTTGGTGTATGGATTAGATATAAAGGATATGTAATTTTGTTTTCATGTAAATAAGTCATGAATGATTACTCATATTTTTGTAATTTTATGAGATATTTCATGCTAGTTGCCAAATGATGGTTCCCACATGTGTTAGGTGACTCACATGGGCTGCTAAGAGCTGATCATTGGAGTGTATATACCAATAGTACATACATCTAAAAGCTGTGTATTGTACGAGTACGAATACAGGTGCATACGAGTAGAATTGTTGATGAAACTGAACGAGGATGTAATTGTAAGCATTTTTGTTAAGTAGAAGTATTTTGATAAGTGTCTTGAAGTCTTTCAAAAGTGTATGAATACATATTAAAACAATACATGTATATACATTTTAACTGAGTCGTTAAGTCATCGTTAGTCGTTACATGTAAATGTTGTTTTGAAACCTTTAGGTTAACGATCTTGTTGAATGTTGTTAACCCATTATTTATTATAACAAATGAGATGTTAAATTGTTATATTATCATGATATTATGATATATAATATATCTCAGTATGATGTATATACAGTTAAATGTCGTTACAACGATAATCGTTACATATATGTCTCGTTTCGAAATCATTAAGTTAGTAGTCTTATTTTTACATATGTATTTCATTGTTAATACACTTAATAATATATTTACTTATCATTTAACATAATTAACCAAGTGTATCAATATCTTAATATGATTCATATGTACCTAGTAAGACGTTGTTATAACGATAATCGTTATATATATCGTTTTCGAGTTTCTTAAATTAATAGTCTCATTTTTATGTATATAACTCATTGTTAAAATACCTAATGAGATACATACTTATAATAAAAACATTTTAACTATATATATAACCATATATATGTCATCGTATAGTTTTTACAAGTTTTAACGTTCGTGAATCACCGGTCAACTTGGGTGGTCAATTGTCTATATGAAACATATTTCAATTAATCAAGTCTTAACAAGTTTGATTGCTTAACATGTTGGAAACATTTAATCATGTAAATATCAATCTCAATAAATATATATAAACATGGAAAAGTTCGGGTCACTACAGTACCTACCCGTTAAATAAATTTCGTCCCGAAATTTTAAGCTGTTGAAGGTGTTGACGAATCTTCTGGAAATAGATGCGGATATTTCTTCTTCATCTGATCTTAACGCTCCCAGGTGAACTCGGGTCCTCTACGAGCATTCCATCGAACCTTAACAATTGGTATCTTGTTTTGCTTAAGTCTTTTAACCTCACGATCCATTATTTCGACGGGTTCTTCGATGAATTGAAGTTTTTCGTTGATTTGAATTTCATCTAACGGAATAGTGAGATCTTCTTTAGAAAAACATTTCTTCAAATTCGAGACGTGGAAAGTGTTATGTACAGCCGCGAGTTGTTGAGGTAACTCAAGTCGGTAAGCTACTGGTCCGACACGATCAATAATCTTGAATGGTCCAATATACCTTGGATTTAATTTCCCTCGTTTACCAAATCGAACAACGCCTTTCCAAGGTGCAACTTTAAGCATGACCATCTCTCCAATTTCAAATTCTATATCTTTTCTTTTAATGTCAGCGTAGCTATTTTGTCGACTTTGGGCAGTTTTCAACCGTTGTTGAATTTGGATGATCTTCTCGGTAGTTTCTTGTATAATCTCCGGACCCGTAATCTGTCTATCCCCCACTTCACTCCAACAAATCGGAGACCTGCACTTTCTACCATAAAGTGCTTCAAACGGCGCCATCTCAATGCTTGAATGGTAGCTGTTGTTGTAGGAAAATTCTGCTAACGGTAGATGTCGATCCCAACTGTTTCCGAAATCAATAACACATGCTCGTAGCATGTCTTCAAGCGTTTGTATCGTCCTTTCACTCTGCCCATCAGTTTGTGGATGATAGGCAGTACTCATATCTAGACGAGTTCCTAATGCTTGCTGTAATGTCTGCCAGAATCTTGAAATAAATCTGCCATCCCTATCAGAGATAATAGAGATTGGTATTCCATATCTGGAGACGACTTCCTTCAAATACAGTCGTGCTAACTTCTCCATCTTGTCATCTTCTCTTATTGGCAGGAAGTGTGCTGATTTGGTGAGACGATCAACTATTACCCAAATAGTATCAAAACCACTTGCAGTCCTTGGCAATTTAGTGATGAAATCCATGGTAATGTTTTCCCATTTCCATTCCGGGATTTCGGGTTGTTGAAGTAGACCTGATGGTTTTTGATGCTCAGCTTTGACCTTAGAACACGTCAAACATTCTCCTACGTATTTAGCAACATCGGCTTTCATACCCGACCACCAAAAATGTTTCTTGAGATCCTTGTACATCTTCCCCGTTCCACGATGTATTGAGTATCTGGTTTTATGAGCTTCTCTAAGTACCATTTCTCTCATATCTCTAAATTTTGGTACCCAAATCCTTTCAGCCCTATACCGGGTTCTGTCTTCCCGAATATTAAGATGCTTCTCCGATCCTTTGGGTATTTCATCCTTTAAATTTCCCTCTTTTAAAACTCCTTGTTGCGCCTCCTTTATTTGAGTAGTAAGGTTATTATGAATCATTATATTCATAGATTTTACTCGAATGGGTTCTCTGTCCTTCCTGCTCAAGGCATCGGCTACCACATTTGCCTTCCCCGGGTGGTAACGAATCTCAAAGTCGTAATCATTCAACAATTCAATCCACCTACGCTGCCTCATATTCAGTTGTTTCTGATTAAATATGTGTTGAAGACTTTTGTGGTCGGTATATATAATACTTTTGACCCCATATAAGTAGTGCCTCCAAGTCTTTAATGCAAAAACAACCGCGCCTAATTCCAAATCATGCGTCGTATAATTTTGCTCGTGAATCTTCAATTGTCTAGAGGCATAAGCAATCACCTTCGTTCGTTGCATTAATACACAACCGAGACCTTGCTTTGATGCATCACAATAAATCACAAAATCATCATTCCCTTCAGGCAATGACAATATAGGTGTCGTAGTTAGCTTTTTCTTCAATAACTGAAACGCTTTCTCTTGTTCATCCTTCCATTCAAATTTCTTCCCTTTATGCGTTAATGCAGTCAAGGGTTTTGCTATTCTGGAAAAGTCTTGGATGAACCTTCTGTAGTAACCAGCTAGTCCTAAAAACTGGCGTATGTGTTTTGGAGTTTTCGGGGTTTCCCACTTTTCAACAGTTTCTATCTTTGCCGGATCCACCTTAATACCTTCTTTGTTCACTATGTGACCGAGGAATTGAACTTCTTCCAACCAAAATGCACACTTTGAAAACTTAGCGTACAATTCTTCCTTCCTCAATACTTCTAACACCTTTCTCAAATGTTCACCGTGTTCTTGGTCATTCTTTGAGTAAATAAGTATGTCATCAATGAAAACAATGACAAACTTGTCAAGGTATGGTCCACACACTCGGTTCATAAGGTCCATGAACACAACTGGTGCATTAGTTAAACCAAACGGCATGACCATAAACTCGTAATGACCATAACATGTTCTGAAAGCATTCTTTGGAATATCATCTTCTTTCACCCGCATTTGATGATACCCGGAACGTAAGTCAATCTTTGAATAAACAGACGAGCCTTGTAGTTGATCAAATAAGTCATCGATTCTCCGTAGTGGGTAGCGGTTCTTGATGGTAAGTTTGTTCAACTCTCGGTAGTCGATACACAACCTGAATGTACCATCTTTCTTCTTGACAAACAAAACAGGAGCTCCCCACGGTGATGTGCTTGGTCGAATGAAACCACGCTCTAAAAGTTCTTGTAATTGGCTTTGCAGTTCTTTCATCTCGCTGGGTGCGAGTCTGTAAGGAGCACGAGCTATTGGTGCAGCTCCTGGTACAAGATCTATTTGAAATTCAACAGATCGATGTGGGGGTAATCCCGGTAATTCTTTCGGAAATACATCGGGAAATTCTTTTGCAATGGGAACATCATTGATGCTCTTTTCTTCAGTTTGTACTTTCTCGACGTGTGCTAGAACAGCATAGCAACCTTTTCTTATTAGTTTTTGTGCCTTCAAATTACTAATAAGATGTAGCTTCGTGTTGCCCTTTTCTCCGTACACCATTAAGGGTTTTCCTTTTTCTTGTATAATGCGAATTGCATTTTTGTAACAGACGATCTCTGCTTTCACTTCTTTCAACCAGTCCATACCGATTATCACATCAAAACTCCCTAACTCTACTGGTATCAAATCAATCTTAAATGTTTCGCTAACCAGTTTAATTTCTCGATTCCGACATATATTATCTGCTGAAATTAATTTACCGTTTGCTAATTCGAGTAAAAATTTACTATCCAAAGGCGTCAATGGACAACTTAATTTAGCACAAAAATCTCTACTCATATAGCTTCTATCCGCACCCGAATCAAATAAAACGTAAGCAGATTTATTGTCAATAAGAAACGTACCCGTAACAAGCTCCGGGTCTTCCTGTGCCTCTGCCGCATTAATATTGAAAACTCTTCCGCGACCTTGTCCATTCGTGTTCTCCTGGTTCGGGCAATTTCTAATAATGTGACCCGGTTTTCCACATTTATAGCAAACTACATTGGCATAACTTGCTCCGACACTACTTGCTCCGCCATTACTCGTTCCGACACCATTCGTTCCTTTCGTTCTATTAACCCCTGGTCCGTAGACCTCACACTTCTCCGCGCTATGACCATTTCTTTTACACTTGTTGCAAAATTTGGTGCAGAACCCCGAGTGATACTTTTCACACCTTTGGCATAGCTGCTTCTGATTGTTGTTGTTGTTGCGGTTATTATTGTTGTTGGGATGGTTGTTGTAGTTGCTGTTGTTGTTGTTGTTGTTGTTGTTGTTGGGCCATTTGTTGTAGTTGCGATTGATGTTGCGATTGTTGGGATAATTGTTGCGATTATTGTTGTAATTGCTGTTGTTGTTATATTGGTGATTCTTATCACCATTTTCCTCCCACTTTCTTTTGACTTGCTTCACATTGGCCTCTTCAGCAGTCTGTTCTTTAATTCTTTCTTCAATCTGGTTCACTAGTTTGTGAGCCATTCTACATGCCTGTTGTATAGAGGCGGGCTCGTGTGAACTTATATCCTCTTGGATTCTTTCCGGTAATCCTTTCACAAACGCGTCGATCTTCTCTTCCTCATCTTCGAATGCTCCCGGACACAATAGGCACAATTCTGTGAATCGTCTTTCGTACGTGGTAATATCAAATCCTTGGGTTCGTAACCCTCTAAGTTCTGTCTTGAGCTTATTGACCTCGGTTCTGGGACGGTACTTCTCGTTCATCAAGTGCTTGAATGCTGACCACGGTAGTGCGTACGCATCGTCTTGTCCCACTTGCTCTAGATAGGTATTCCACCATGTTAACGCAGAACCTGTGAAGGTATGCGTAGCGTACTTCACTTTGTCCTCTTCAGTACACTTACTTATGGCAAACACCGATTCGACCTTCTCGGTCCACCGTTTCAATCCGATCGGTCCTTCGGTTCCATCAAATTCCAAAGGTTTGCAGGCAGTGAATTCTTTGTAGGTGCATCCTACACGATTTCCTGTACTGCTAGATCCAAGGTTATTGTTGGTATGTAGCGCATCCTGTACTGCGGCTATGTTTGAAGCTAGAAAAGTACGGAATTCCTCTTCATTCATATTCACGGTGTGTCGAGTAGTCGGTGCCATTTCCTTCAAAATAGTCAAATGGAACAAGTTAATCATACAGAATATTAAGAGTAGTTAATAGTATTTCGTAGCATAATATGAACTCATTTATAAAAGCTTTTTCTTCATATTAGCGTTTTATAAGTTTAAATTCGGGTAGTACCTACCCGTTAAGTTCATACTTAGTAGCTAATATACAATTCAACTACTACAATTCTATATGAAAAACTGATTATAATAATATTTCGCGTTCAAACTTTTATACAATATTTTACAAACTTACAATACCGCTTATTTTACATAAAGCATGAAATATAGTACACAATAACTTTGATACAAGATAGTTGTGAAGATAATTCTAGCTAGTACACAAGTTGTTCAGCAAAGGCAATAAAGACACGTAATTCATACGTCCAGAAACAAGTCATGCATTCTGGTTTTACTAGGACTACTTCCCATCCTTGGTCTTGTGGAACATAACCGTTATGGCCGTTGATAAGACAGCGTGTTGTAACGTCGTCAAAGGGACGAGGGTTACGTAATGTCCAACAGTCCCGTAATAATATAAAAACCTCATTTCTTACCCCAATTACTGACTCCGTCACTTGTGGAAACGTTTTGTTTAATAGTTGTAGCCCGATGTTCTTGTTCTCACTTTGGTGAGAAGCGAACATTACTAATCCGTAAGCATAACATGCTTCTTTATGTTGCATGTTAGCCGCTTTTTCTAAATCACGAAGCCCAATATTCGGATATATTGAGTCAAAATAATTTCTTAACCCGTTGCGTAAAATAGCATTTGGGTTCCCCGCAATATATGCGTCAAAGTAAACACATCGTAACTTATGGGTTTCCCAATGTGATATCCCCCATCTTTCAAACGAAAGTCTCTTATAAACCAAGACATTCTTGGAACGTTCTTCGAATGTCTTACAAACTGATCTCGTCTTAAATAGTTGTGCCGAGGAATTCTGGCCGACTCTAGACAAGATTTCATCAATCATGTCTCCGGGTAGGTCTCTTAAAATATTGGGTTGTCTATCCATTTTGTGTTTTTATACTGTAAAATAGACAAGAGTTAGATTCATAAAAAAAATTACTTATTAATACAAGCAATTTTTACATATATCATAAAGCATAAGCACACTATATTACATATATTACACCACACGAATACAACTATCTTATTCCGACTCACTTGTTTCTTCTTCTTCGGTTTTGGTTCGTTTTGCCAAGTTTCTAGGGATATATGATGTTCCCCTAATACGAGCCGTTATTTTCCACATTGGTTTAGAAAAACCTGCTGGTTTAGAGGTTCCCGGGTCATTGTTACAACTTAAGGACTTCGGGGGTTGACGATACATATAAAGTTCATCGGGATTGGAATTAGATTTCTCTATTTTTATGCCCTTTCCCTTATTATTTTCTTTTGTCTTTTTAAATTCAGTTGGGGTAATTTCTATAACATCATCGGAATTCTCGTCGGAATCCGATTCATCGGAGAATTGGTAATCCTCCCAATATTTTGCTTCCTTGGCGGAAACACCATTGACCATAATTAACCTTGGTCGGTTGGTTGAGGATTTTCTTTTACTTAACCGTTTTATTATTTCCCCCACCGGTTCTATTTTTTCATCCGGTTCCGATTCTTCTTCCGGTTCCGATTCTTCTTCCGGTTCCGACTCTTCTTCCGGTTCCTCTTCGGGAACTTGTGAATCAGTCCACGAATCATTCCAATTTACATTTAACTCTTCATTATTATTAGGTGAGTCAATGGGACTTGTTCTAGAGGTAGACATCTATCACATAATATCAAACGCGTTAAGAGATTAATATATCACATAATATTCACATGTTAAAAATATATAGTTTCCAACAAAATTTGTTAAGCAATCATTTTTCAAGTAAACACGGTCGAAGTCCAGACTCACTAATGCATCCTAACAAACTCGATAAGACATACTAATGCAAAATTCTAGTTCTCTAAGACCAACGCTCGGATACCAACTGAAATATCCCGTTCTTATTGATTAAAAACGTTCCATATTAATTGATTTCGTTGCGAGGTTTTGACCTCTATATGACACGTTTTTCAAAGACTGCATTCATTTTAAAACAAACCATAACCTTTATTTCATCAATAAAGGTTTAAAAAGCTTTACGTAGATTATCAAATAATGATAATCTAAAATATCCTGTTTACACACGACCATTACATAATGGTTTACAATACAAATATGTTACAACAAAATAAGTTTCTTGAATGCAGTTTTTACACAATATCATACAAGCATGGACTCCAAATCTCGTCCTTATTTAAGTATGCGACAGCGGAAGCTCTTAATAATCACCTGAGAATAAACATTCTTAAAACGTCAACAAAAATGTTGGTGAGTTATAGGTTTAACCTATATATATCAAATCATAATAATAGACCACAAGATTTCATATTTCAATACACATCCCATACATAGAGATAAAAATCATTCATATGGTGAACACCTGGTAACCGACATTAACAAGATGCATATATAAGAATATCCCCATCATTCCGGGACACCCTTCGGATATGATATAAATTTCGAAGTACTAAAGCATCCGGTACTTTGGATGGGGTTTGTTAGGCCCAATAGATCTATCTTTAGGATTCGCGTCAATTAGGGTGTCTGTTCCCTAATTCTTAGATTACCAGACTTAATAAAAAGGGGCATATTCGATTTCGATAATTCAACCATAGAATGTAGTTTCACGTACTTGTGTCTATTTTGTAAAACATTTATAAAACCTGCATGTATTCTCATCCCAAAAATATTAGATTTTAAAAGTGGGACTATAACTCACTTTCACAGATTTTTACTTCGTCGGGAAGTAAGACTTGGCCACTGGTTGATTCACGAACCTATAACAATATATACATATATATCAAAGTATGTTCAAAATATATTTACAACACTTTTAATATATTTTGATGTTTTAAGTTTATTAAGTCAGCTGTCCTCGTTAGTAACCTACAACTAGTTGTCCACAGTTAGATGTACAGAAATAAATCGATAAATATTATCTTGAATCAATCCACGACCCAGTGTATACGTATCTCAGTATTGATCACAACTCAAACTATATATATTTTGGAATCAACCTCAACCCTGTATAGCTAACTCCAACATTCACATATAGAGTGTCTATGGTTGTTCCGAAATATATATAGATGTGTCGACATGATAGGTCGAAACATTGTATACGTGTCTATGGTATCTCAAGATTACATAATATACAATACAAGTTGATTAAGTTATGGTTAGAATAGATTTGTTACCAATTTTCACGTAGCTAAAATGAGAAAAATTATCCAATCTTGTTTTACCCATAACTTCTTCATTTTAAATCTGTTTTGAGTGAATCAAATTGCTATGGTTTCATATTGAACTCTATTTTATGAATCTAAACAGAAAAAGTATAGGTTTATAGTCGGAAAAATAAGTTACAAGTCGTTTTTGTAAAGGTAGTCATTTCAGTTGAAAGAACGACGTCTAGATGACCATTTTAGAAAACATACTTCCACTTTGAGTTTAACCATAATTTTTGGATATAGTTTCATGTTCATAATAACAATCATTTTCTCAGAATAACAACTTTTAAATCAAAGTTTATCATAGTTTTTAATTAACTAACCCAAAACAGCCCGCGGTGTTACTACGACGGCGTAAATCCGGTTTTACGGTGTTTTTCGTGTTTCCAGGTTTTAAATCATTAAGTTAGCATATCATATAGATATAGAACATGTGTTTAGTTGATTTTAAAAGTCAAGTTAGAAGGATTAACTTTTGTTTGCGAACAAGTTTAGAATTAACTAAACTATGTTCTAGTGATTACAAGTTTAAACCTTCGAATAAGATAGCTTTATATGTATGAATCGAATGATGTTATGAACATCATTACTACCTTAAGTTCCTTGGATAAACCTACTGGAAAAGAGAAAAATGGATCTAGCTTCAATGGATCCTTGGATGGCTCGAAGTTCTTGAAGCAGAATCATGACACGAAAACAAGTTCAAGTAAGATCATCACTTGAAATAAGATTGTTATAGTTATAGAAATTGAACCAAAGTTTGAATATGATTATTACCTGGTATTAGAATGATAACCTACTGTAAGAAACAAAGATTTCTTGAGGTTAGATGATCACCTTACAAGATTGGAAGTGAGCTAGCAAACTTGAAAGTATTCTTGATTTTATGTAACTAGAACTTGTAGAATATATGAAGAACACTTAGAACTTGAAGATAGAACTTGAGAGAGATCAATTAGATGAAGAAAATTGAAGAATGAAAGTGTTTGTAGGTGTTTTTGGTCGTTGGTGTATGGATTAGATATAAAGGATATGTAATTTTGTTTTCATGTAAATAAATCATGAATGATTACTCATATTTTTGTAATTTTATGAGGTATTTCATGCTAGTTGCCAAATGATGGTTCCCACATGTGTTAGGTGACTCACATGGGCTGCTAAGAGCTGATCATTGGAGTGTATATACCAATAGTACATACATCTAAAAGCTGTGTATTGTACGAGTACGAATACAGGTGCATACGAGTAGAATTGTTGATGAAACTGAACGAGGATGTAATTGTAAGCATTTTTGTTAAGTAGAAGTATTTTGATAAGTGTCTTGAAGTCTTTCAAAAGTGTATGAATACATATTAAAACAATACATGTATATACATTTTAACTGAGTCGTTAAGTCATCGTTAGTCGTTACATGTAAATGTTGTTTTGAAACCTTTAGGTTAACGATCTTGTTGAATGTTGTTAACCCATTATTTATTATAACAAATGAGATGTTAAATTGTTATATTATCATGATATTATGATATATAATATATCTCAGTATGATGTATATACAGTTAAATGTCGTTACAACGATAATCGTTACATATATGTCTCGTTTCGAAATCATTAAGTTAGTAGTCTTATTTTTACATATGTATTTCATTGTTAATACACTTAATAATATATTTACTTATCATTTAACATAATTAACCAAGTGTATCAATATCTTAATATGATTCATATGTACCTAGTAAGACGTTGTTATAACGATAATCGTTATATATATCGTTTTCGAGTTTCTTAAATTAATAGTCTCATTTTTATGTATATAACTCATTGTTAAAATACCTAATGAGATACATACTTATAATAAAAACATTTTAACTATATATATAACCATATATATGTCATCGTATAGTTTTTACAAGTTTTAACGTTCGTGAATCACCGGTCAACTTGGGTGGTCAATTGTCTATATGAAACATATTTCAATTAATCAAGTCTTAACAAGTTTGATTGCTTAACATGTTGGAAACATTTAATCATGTAAATATCAATCTCAATAAATATATATAAACATGGAAAAGTTCGGGTCACTACAGAAATGGTATGCATGTCGTCAACTTTCGATGTAATGTAAATTTGTCTTTTAAAACGAATGCAATGTTTGTAAAATGTATCATATTGAGGTCAAGTACCTCGCGATGTAATAAACTGTTGTGAATCGTTTATAATCGAGATGGACTTCGTCCGGATGGATTAGGATGGGTCCTTTCAGTTGGTATCAGAGCGGTGGTCTTAGCGAACCAGGTCTTGCATTAGTGTGTCTAACTAGGAGTTGTTAGGATGCATTAGTGAGTCTGGACTTCGACTTAATAGTTGTTAGGTTACTTTAAGGAATTTGGACTTGAACCTGGTCTGCATGTCAAAAGTTTTGCTTATCATTTCGTGTCGAAAATTACCTGCTTATCATTCTTAGAGAATCACTTTCTTATCATTCTTAGTCTAGACACGTTTTACTGCATTGACTGCATGAATAGTGTATAGACAAAATTCATATCTTAACGTATCTGCTACTTCATATCTTAGCGTATCTGTTACTGTAACTTTGTCTGACATATTCTGTAGATTCCTCCGTAACTTATGGGATTTTAGTATTATATATGCATATGTAAATTATGTATTGCAGGTTACTAATCTACATCCTATAATCTATTTCTTATCGAAAATCCTTCATCTGATTATACGAGATGAATCCCTCAACCAGTTCGAGTCCCTCAGATTTCGATAGCTATTCCGATAGTTATTCCGACAGCTATTCCGACATGGATATTCACCTAAGCTCCGAAAGCGATGTCACCAGAATGAATCAATCAATCAGCCATCCCCAATTCATCTGATGCATTCGTAGTCGACTTAATCAATGGAGACACGAAGAAGGAAATCCCTTCCACCAACCGAATTCACCTCCTGGCGAAAAACCTGAAGCACTTACCGGTGAACCAGTTCGAAACACCATCTTCACTTTCATTTTCAGAGTAGCTCGACACGATTATATTATATCCACAATTCCAAACCTTATTGATTTGCTCATTTCACCCTTTGGTGATAGCCTCACTCGTACTCTTCACAAAAATCAAATTGCTAAAGCAATATGTAACAACCCAAACCGTAACCGACCAAACACGACGAAATTTCAAACAAACAAAAAATTTCTGGTGCAGGCCATCTGCGCGGCGCGCCAGGTGGCCGCGCGGCGCGCCAAACCACCTGGACAGCCCGCTGTCCCCGGAAGTCAATTTAATGAAAATGTTTGACTAGTTCCCGACACATTTAGCTAAAACGCTTTTAACCATGACTTCATATATGAAAAACTAGCACGTTTAATTAATAATATCAAATTTACGAAGCGGGTCCCACATCGACCCAAATTACCCCTTGAGTACCAAAATGCAATATTTGACCATAAGACTTTTAATACAAAACGAAGCCGAGCATGGCGATTGGGGATACGCTACCCAATCCTAAACAATCCAAAAGCAAGTCTCTAAAGCAAACTATGCAAGTCTTCTAGCCTCGCGCTTACCCGAGCCACCAATCCGCATGCAATCTATAAAAAGAGTCAACAACGAGAGGGTAAGCTAATGCTTAGTGAGTAGAATAAATATATACATGCATATACAACTTACCTACTCGCATCCACGACATCACATAAATACACATAAATCACTTACCTCATCGTACCAAACGCTAGTATCATCAAATCGTATAACTAGCAACCTCATAAGCAATCAATAGCTAGTAACGTCAAACCGTACAACTAGCAACATCATTAGCATAAATAAATATAAATAATAAATCAAATTAAATGCTAGCATCAACAATTACAATTCATGGTTAACCAATCTCTTCGCTAGGGGAACGACTTCGCGAATCAAGTCATCGATGTTCATAACATTCGTTAGCTTCCAAAAACGGCTATGGCATGCTAACCCCCCGAGGTGTTCCAAAAACGGCTATGGCATCACCCCTCAAGTGTTCCAAAAACGGCTATGGCATCACTTGCTCAATGTGAGTAGAACACGGCTATTACTCACGCTTTCGTACACCAACACGGCTATGTGTACGGGTAACTCAAATAACAACGTGGGAGTAAAACACGGCTATTACTTGCCACTAAATGCACAAACACGGCTATGTGCCTTAGTACAAAACATGGACTAATACGGCTAAGTCCCACAACCTTGGTCACAAAACGGCTATGTGACACCATCAACACGGTACATAAATCATATACATACATATATACATATTCTACTCACAATAATCATTATGGACAAGAACGGCTATGTCCCACCACTACGGTCACAAAAACGGCTATGTGACATCATTACTACGGGCAACTATCAATGTGGACAAAACGTCTATATCTCACAACTATGGTCACCAAACGGCTATATCCCACAACTATGGTCACCAAACGGCTATGTGACACCATTTCCACGGCACATAAATCATATACATACATATATAGATATTCCACTCACCTTGAAGTCTTGAAGAATGCTTCCAAGTAATCCGCAACTCGCCAATGGAAAGTACCTATTCCATTACCACAATTACAATAATACACTTAGAGTGGATTTACAAATCAACCCAATTCGTCACTAAGTGCAATTTCGACCTAAATGCACTTCCAAGCACAAACCGTGCCCAAACTAACCAATAGTCACTAACACAAGTGAGAATGGTCCTAATATGCCAATTAAACCCGAACTCAAGTGTTAAACACGTGTCATACCCATTTTGACACTTAAACCCTAATTTTGACCCATAAAGGTCAAAATCTCATTCTTTGCAAGTTTTGACACCAAAACACATTTAACTCGGTTTTATACTTCAACTTAATCCATTTTAAGTTTATAAACTTCATTAAATCGCCAATTGGGTCATAATCACCACGAAACCCTAATTTGACCCAAAGTCAAAGTTAGTCAACCAAATAACCCTAAATGGGTTCCAATACTTCCATAATCACTAACTTAAGTGATTAAACTAAATTTCAAGTTCTAAACATGGCCAAATAGTTCACCAACCCGAAATCCACCAACAATTAACAATAAACCCGATTACTAGCATCACTAAACCCATTTCATCACCAAAAAGGGTATTACAACAAATTAACTCAAAACCCTAACTTGAATATCAAATTAAATAGATGAAATTCGGAGTTTGAGCTTACCAATACTATCACCGCGTAGCCGAGAACGAAAGGAACAACTTTAAAACCCGAGACTTTGAACGATTCGAGCTTCTTCTTCACCAAAACCTCCAATCTCTCTCTAAACCTCCCTCTCTCTCTAAGAATGGATGAGGATGATGAATGGATGTGAATGAGATCCAAAACTGATCCAAAGTAGCTAATATGCCTCACAAATCCGGCCTCAAGTGAAATTACCCATTTGCCCTTCATTTAAAACACTTAAAAGAAAAGGGGTCTGTCAGCAGCAAACGGCGCGGCGCGCCCCAACCCCGCGCGGCGCGCGACATAGCTGAACCAGATTCCTGTGCATCTTAATTCCATATAATTAATCCACGAAGCCCATTCTCGAATGTCTTAATACACAAGCAAGCAAGATAATTATTCGGGTCTTACAACTCTCCCCCACTTAAACTCGATCACGTCCTCGTGATCCCTGTCACTTGACCAAATGGACCCCACTCTACGGTCCTCAACATAAGTTCCAATCCGACTTTCCCAGGAAATTCTTCCCAATGAATCGCCTTCAACAACTAAATCGTCACCCGCGATTTATCAAAACCACAATCCGAGCACTAACACCATACTCCTTCCCTAACATCGGGAAAACTCAACCAATCTCATACCGAGATATTAATTCCTTAGTGTAATGTTACCGAGTACAACGCTAAAGGCAACCAAGTCTCAACCCAAGGTCAACGACCCGAAACAATGAAGACCGACCCAAACGAATCCTTATGGATAACACCAATCACTAAACATCCCTTGTAGCGCAATACGACCAATACGCAACTACCGTAACAATACAATCCAACGGTTAGAAACCGATAGCGCCCAAAACGGCTATGGGAACGCAAATCCCAAGGGGTACGAAATCATCTATCGTCACACCCGTAACAAACATGTGAGCGAAATACGACTATCGCACCACTAATCATACCACGTGGTCCTCACGACCCCACCATCGACGCATAAAACGACCGATAGTTGCCACAACATGGTCCTTACGACCCCACCATTGGTGTATCAAACAACCAATAGATTACAACTCAACATGGCCGAAACAACCCGAACCTTAGTGAATTCGCACAACCCGAGTCATCGTGAATACGCGCAAACCGATATTCACTACTACCACCACATAGTATAACCGAGGATGGCCGTACTACCCGAAATATTGTGAATACGAACAACCCGATATTCACTTCCACAACACAACCCTCTTGATGAAGTCAGCGGACCCCGAAGGTCATGCTCCACCAATCTCATTATCGGATGAAGTCAGCGGACCCGAAGATCATGCTTCAACGATCTCAATACCAGATGAAGTCAGCGGACCCGAAGATCATGCTCCATCAATCACGTACTCCCATGATGAAGTCAGCGGACCCTAAAGATCATGCTCCATCACGCACCCATACTATAATGAAGTCAGCGGACCCCGAAAGTCATGCTTCATTAATCATCAATACCACGATGAAGTCAGCGGACCCCGAAGGTCATGCTTCGTCAACTACATACCATAATCGAGCAAGAACCACCTATATCAAACATAGGTACCGAACAAGAATTCTCCAAAAGAGAACCCGACACACACCTTCCTTAACCGAAGGATTTCACCTTGCTCACCAAACACGACCATTATCTCTCAACGAGATTTACCACATTACCGCCTCGGTGGGATTCCAATCCAAACCATAAGTACAATTTATCCGAAATCGCACTCTACCACGAATCGACCCAAAACTAGGTCTCGGTAAAAATTCCAGATCTACCAAAATCATCATCCGAAATATCACACTAACACTTTCCTCGCGCAGGAGTGCGACTCCCCCACTTGGAAACATGTTCCTATATCACCACTCGTACACCCGTACGATGCTACCAAAGGTAGACTTTACCAACAATTGGGTTCACACGACCCGTTACCATACCTTGCTCCAAACCTTGAGCACACGAAGGACTTGACCAATCCTTAAACACTTCGAACGAAAAGTGTACCACAAATACCCAAACTATACCCTCGCAATCATCCAATTTCATTAGTTTGTCAAATTCCACCTAGTCACTCATGTATCTAAGAGTTTTACTCCGGTACCCTAAGTACAATGCAACCACAACCATAACCTAGTCGGAGTCGAACACCACGCTAGTAGGTATAAAAGAGGCACCTAATGTCGCGTCATAATGACTCCATTACCAACATACATCGAGATTTCAAACACTCGATCTCAAGGGTTCCAATCACCCGGCGAACCTCATGGTTCATCACTTCAACATAAAAGCGAACACGCGCTTAACAATCGGACACCAAAACCATTTCCGTGGCTTGGTAGAAACATTTCCCAAACAATAAGGAATGCTTGGTTGCACCAAGTCTTACGCCCTTCACCAATCAATTAAAACGTCACCATAGGGTACTTCCATTAGGAACGTCACCCATAACAACAATATGCACAAACCAAGGCATTTAACAACTCACTTCCAAACGGCACTCGATAAACAATCAAAAGACATATTTATTAAAATGAAACGTGCCTTAACGTCTCCTCACCGCACCCGTCCCCGCTAACTTGGGACGTTCCGACTTACGATGTCCTTCTTTTTGGCAATTAAAGCACACCATACTACCACCCTTTGGTACCGAACATTCCCAATATTTGTGACCCCTCACGCCACAATTGTAACACCTAGGCGCACTAGAATCCGATATACCCGTCCGTGTACCACCCGTGCTCACGCTCGGACCCTTAGTCCTCTTACTCGGAGCACCATAAGAAACAACCCTTATCTCCCTTGAAGGTTCACCCTTCTTCGATCGTGTATGCGACTCGAAACCCCTAGCCAAGTCGAATAATTCCGAAAACGATTTCGCTTGACCACGACTAATTTTACTTTTCAAGTCGTCATTCAAAGTCCAATAGAAATCCCCCATTAACAAACGATCACTTCCCAAATACTCCGGACAAAAACGAGCCTTCGCCATAAAGGTCGTCTTGAGAGTACTCAAATCCATAGATCCTTGTCGCAAGTTTCGCAACTCATTACGCAATTCCCACAAATCGGCCGAAGTCCGGAACTCCTCGAAGAATTCCTCCTTAAACTCGTCCCACGATAAGACCATAAACGTTTCACCACCAACAAGATCAATCTTACCATCCAACCAATCCCTTGCCCTACCCCGCAACAAACTAGTTGCGAGCCTCGTCTTCTTCTCGGGAGGGCAATCAATCGTGCGAAAACGCCCTTCGACATCCGAAATCCAAGTTGTGCTTACCAATGGATCCGGTTTCCCGTCGTACATCGGTGGTTTAGTCCTCATGAAGCTCTTAAGATAACGCTTCATTTCGCCACTACTTTGAAGTTTGGAATACTTCCTATCCATTTCTTCTCGAAACGCTCTCATTTGCTCCGCAACGGCGGCCGCAACTCTAGCGTTAAACTCCACGTTATTCGCCTCGATCTCGTTTCGCGTCGTCAATCTCAAAATGCAAAACGATTAGATCACGAACGTATAAAATCGCACGCACAACCCGTCCCATCTTGCTAAACACTCGTCGTACATCACTCGTTAGACGCGATTTGCACCCGTAATAAGGTTTGCAAGTTCTTATTACGCACGCACGCCGCATCGACTTGTTAGTACAACGACCGTCTCGCTCGATCACATAAACAAACACATCAAGATTCTACGCGATACAAACATACGCGAGAATTATTTTCACAACACAAATAACATATTAATAATATCCGCATTACTAATACAAACGTTAGTCAACCTATAACAAGGCACTAACTAAACCTATTCCTGACCCGTAATCCTACAAGTCCCGCAACAAAGTAAGCACACACAAAGTCTAAGTCTAGGCACCTATCTCAAGTCACCTAAATCCCTTAGACCATGCTCTGATACCACTTGTAACAACCCAAACCGTAACCGACCAAACACGACGAAATTTCAAACAAAAAAAAAATTTCTGGTGCAGGCCATCTGCGCGGCGCGCCAGGTGGCCGCGCGGCGCGCCAAACCACCTGGACAGCCCGCTGTCCCCGGAAGTCAATTTAATGAAAATGTTTGACTAGTTCCTGACACATTTAGCTAAAACGCTTTTAACCATGACTTCATATATGAAAAACTAGCACGTTTAATTAATAATATCAAATTTACGAAGCGGGTCCCACATCGACCCAAATTACCCCTTGAGTACCAAAATGCAATATTTGACCATAAGACTTTTAATACAAAACGAAGCCGAGCATGGCGATTGGGGATACGCTACCCAATCCTAAACAATCCAAAAGCAAGTCTCTAAAGCAAACTATGCAAGTCTTCTAGCCTCGCGCTTACCCGAGCCACCAATCCGCATGCAATCTATAAAAAGAGTCAACAACGAGAGGGTAAGCTAATGCTTAGTGAGTAGAATAAATATATACATGCATATACAACTTACCTACTCGCATCCACGACATCACATAAATACACATAAATCACTTACCTCATCGTACCAAACGCTAGTATCATCAAATCGTATAACTAGCAACCTCATAAGCAATCAATAGCTAGTAACGTCAAACCGTACAACTAGCAACATCATTAGCATAAATAAATATAAATAATAAATCAAATTAAATGCTAGCATCAACAATTACAATTCATGGTTAACCAATCTCTTCGCTAGGGGAACGACTTCGCGAATCAAGTCATCGATGTTCATAACATTCGTTAGCTTCCAAAAACGGCTATGGCATGCTAACCCCCCGAGGTGTTCCAAAAACGGCTATGGCATCACCCCTCAAGTGTTCCAAAAACGGCTATGGCATCACTTGCTCAATGTGAGTAGAACACGGCTATTACTCACGCTTTCGTACACCAACACGGCTATGTGTACGGGTAACTCAAATAACAACGTGGGAGTAAAACACGGCTATTACTTGCCACTAAATGCACAAACACGGCTATGTGCCTTAGTACAAAACATGGACTAATACGGCTAAGTCCCACAACCTTGGTCACAAAACGGCTATGTGACACCATCAACACGGTACATAAATCATATACATACATATATACATATTCTACTCACAATAATCATTATGGACAAGAACGGCTATGTCCCACCACTACGGTCACAAAAACGGCTATGTGACATCATTACTACGGGCAACTATCAATGTGGACAAAACGTCTATATCTCACAACTATGGTCACCAAACGGCTATATCCCACAACTATGGTCACCAAACGGCTATGTGACACCATTTCCACGGCACATAAATCATATACATACATATATAGATATTCCACTCACCTTGAAGTCTTGAAGAATGCTTCCAAGTAATCCGCAACTCGCCAATGGAAAGTACCTATTCCATTACCACAATTACAATAATACACTTAGAGTGGATTTACAAATCAACCCAATTCGTCACTAAGTGCAATTTCGACCTAAATGCACTTCCAAGCACAAACCGTGCCCAAACTAACCAATAGTCACTAACACAAGTGAGAATGGTCCTAATATGCCAATTAAACCCGAACTCAAGTGTTAAACACGTGTCATACCCATTTTGACACTTAAACCCTAATTTTGACCCATAAAGGTCAAAATCTCATTCTTTGCAAGTTTTGACACCAAAACACATTTAACTCGGTTTTATACTTCAACTTAATCCATTTTAAGTTTATAAACTTCATTAAATCGCCAATTGGGTCATAATCACCACGAAACCCTAATTTGACCCAAAGTCAAAGTTAGTCAACCAAATAACCCTAAATGGGTTCCAATACTTCCATAATCACTAACTTAAGTGATTAAACTAAATTTCAAGTTCTAAACATGGCCAAATAGTTCACCAACCCGAAATCCACCAACAATTAACAATAAACCCGATTACTAGCATCACTAAACCCATTTCATCACCAAAAAGGGTATTACAACAAATTAACTCAAAACCCTAACTTGAATATCAAATTAAATAGATGAAATTCGGAGTTTGAGCTTACCAATACTATCACCGCGTAGCCGAGAACGAAAGGAACAACTTTAAAACCCGAGACTTTGAACGATTCGAGCTTCTTCTTCACCAAAACCTCCAATCTCTCTCTAAACCTCCCTCTCTCTCTAAGAATGGATGAGGATGATGAATGGATGTGAATGAGATCCAAAACTGATCCAAAGTAGCTAATATGCCTCACAAATCCGGCCTCAAGTGAAATTACCCATTTGCCCTTCATTTAAAACACTTAAAAGAAAAGGGGTCTGTCAGCAGCAAACGGCGCGGCGCGCCCCAACCCCGCGCGGCGCGCGACATAGCTGAACCAGATTCCTGTGCATCTTAATTCCATATAATTAATCCACGAAGCCCATTCTCGAATGTCTTAATACACAAGCAAGCAAGATAATTATTCGGGTCTTACACAATATTACTTGATGATAATAAAACTCTAATTTCCAACTCGTATACATCATGAAAACATACTTATTGTCAGCCATGACCATCCCATTCAAATTTCGGGACGAAATTTATTTAACGGGTAGGTACTGTAACGACCCGGATTTTTCCAATTGTTTTATACTTACGAGATTAATATTTACATAAATTAAACCTTACCAACATGATAAGCAATCTAAATTGTTGAGACTTGTGTTTTTGAAAAGAGGTTTACACAACGTTTGACCGTCCAATTTGACCGATGATATCACGAACTATATAACATACGATAATTATACATTTGTGTATATATATGTATTTATATATATTTAACTTGATCTAAGGATTGTTTAACATCTCATTGTGTACTAATGACAATGAGTTATAAGTATATTTTGAAACTACTAACTTAAGTTTTCAAAACGATAACTATACGTAACATTCTTTGATATATATACTTATAACCTATAATGCTTATACATGTATCGTATATATAATGTATCTAATCACTTTTTAAGGACTTAAATACATAAACAATATAAGTATATTCACAAAAGATAGCTATATTTGAATTCTCATTCCGTTTCCTCAAGATTTCTATACGTATATCTAGGGTATATGTACCCGTATCATACCCAACTTCTATATGTATTTACTATTGGTATATACACATCAAATCAACATCCTAATCAACATTATTACTGACCTAGATATGAGGTAACTAGGATTTGTCAAGTAGCATGAATTATTAGTAAGAAAACAAAATTAGGAATCCTTTTCTTTCTTTATAAACTAAAAACGTTTTTATGAATGAACACCATTTCTTCACTCCATTTTCTCATACCTACACCCTCATTTCTCTCTTAAAATACTCTTAACTTCATACTTGATCATCTCCAATCATTTTTCCCATCATTTAGCTTCAATTACAAGCCTTAAACACTATAAGAAAACTCTTTCAAGAACATATCAAAATAACCACCCATTTGAAGAAGTATACTTCCAACCTTTTGATCTAACTCCACCACTCTTTGATTCCAAGATTTTTTCTTATCTCTTACAGTAACTTTGTCCAAGTAACTTGAGGTAGTAACCTTGTTCATAATGTTGTTCGATTCATAATTATATAGCTATCTTATTTTATGTTGTAAAATTTTAACAACAAGAACATAGTTTGAATGATTTCAAACTTGTTTGAAAACTAAATAGATCCTTCTAACTTAACTTTTAAAACACTTCAAGACCTGTAATATATCATAATTATATGCTAACTTAACAAGATATAACTTGGTTTTACAAAGAACACCTTAAAAACTGAATCTACGTAGTCGGAGTGCAACCGGGGGCTGTTTTGGGTTGGATAATTAAAAACCATCTTGAACTTTGAATTGGAAGTTCATGTTCTAGAAAAATGATATTTCTTATGAATATGTTAACACATAAAAATTTCATGGTTTAACTCAAAGTGTAAGTATTTTTAGAAAAATGATCATTAAATGTTGTTTTTATGATGGAAAATGATCACTTTCATAAGTTTTACCAAAGTTTGACCTATAACCTGTGATTTCGAATACAAACTAAGGTATTTTTAGTTCATATTCTTAAAATTTGACTCGATCCAAGGAAGTGGCTAGTTGAACTAACAAAAACGGAGTTGTAATGAAGAAACTACGACTAAAACAAGATTGGGTATCCGAAACTAGTTTAGCTACGAAAATATTTGGAGATAAAGTAAATTAATCATATCTTTTCTAATTAATATGATATTTTATATATAATTACTTATGATTTGATTTTATGTATTTCAGGACCACCCGTAAACAACACGAGAAGATTAATCATAAGACCTCATGATTGTACGCAACACGTCATTTGACAACACGGTACTTTATGTACGCAACACGTCATTTGACAACATGGTACCATGGGTCAAGATTAATTCTGATCAATACGAATATGATGGGGTCTTTATTTATTTTGTTGAGCAACTAATTATGGACCACTAACATCGGACTGCTAACTACGGACTAAGAAAATATTAAAAGTATTATATATATATATATATATATATATATATATATATATATATATATATATATATATATATATATATATATATATGTAACGATTACTTGAAAAGAAAATATGTTGATATATTATATATATATATGGTTAGGTTCATGATATCTATCGGAGACCAAGTCGAGTTAAATACCTTCAAGGCAAAAGTGAGTATATAGTCCCACTTTTAAACTCTAAATATTTCGGGATGAGAATACATGCATTTTATGATTTACGTTATGGACACAAGTGATTAAAAATATATATTCTACGTTGAGTTGTACCACTGGCATACTTTCCTGTAACTTGGTAACTACTATTTACATGAGGTATTGTAAACGCGAATCCTGTTGATAGATCTATCGGGCCCGACAACCCCAACCGGACTGGACGACCAGTATTCCACGGTTGCACAGTACTTCGTTTCGGTGACTACACTTG
Source organism: Rutidosis leptorrhynchoides (assembly GCF_046630445.1). Taxonomy (NCBI): domain Eukaryota; kingdom Viridiplantae; phylum Streptophyta; class Magnoliopsida; order Asterales; family Asteraceae; genus Rutidosis; species Rutidosis leptorrhynchoides. The sequence goes on from NC_092341.1 coordinate 187,152,784, forward strand.
GTACGGTGTAGTAAGATTTCATAATAAATGGAATATGCGACGTTGATTAAATGTTAAGTATGGTTATCAAGTGCTCAACAACTTAGAATATTTTTTTATTAAAACGTTTATGTATATGAAATCTTGTGGTCTATATTTATAACGCTGCTAGCATTAAACCTATATCTCACCAACTTTAGTTGACGTTTAAAGCATGTTTATTCTCAGGTTCCTAGAAGTCTTCCGCTGTTTGAATATATGTTAGAGAAACCATGTGCATGGAGTCATACATGTTTTATTCGAGGAAGCATTGCATTCACAAAATCATCACCGTGTATTTATTTTGACTGCATTGTCAACGGAAGTATTCTTGTAAACTGTTATTTACAGTGATTGTCTATATGTAGAAATCATCAGATGTTGAAAACATTGAATTTTAAATATTCATTTATGGTATATCTTTTCAAAAGAATGCAATGTTTATAAAACGTATCATATAGAGGTCAAATGCCTCGCGATGTAATCATATGTTATTGTATTCGTCCCTATGGATTGGGTCGGGTCGTTTCATGTGGTATCAGAGCGGTGGTCTTAGCGAACCAGGTCTGCATTAGTGTGTCTAACTGATAAGTCGTTAGGTTGCATTAGTGAGTCCGGACTTCGACCGTGTCTGCATGTCAAAATTTTGCTTATCATTTTGTGTCGAAAATCATCTACTTATCATATGTAGGAAATTACCTGCTTATCATCTTAAGTCTAAACGCGTCTTACTGCATTCATTGCATGAATGGTGTATAGACAAAATTCATATCTTAGCGTATTTGCTAATTCATATCTGCGCGTATCTGTTACTGTAAACTTTGTCTGACATATTCCGTAAATCCGTCCATAATCTATGAGATCTTTTGTTCTATATATGTGGATATTCTATATAATTAGAATACCACCCGATAGCCGGAAAATCATTTCATATCGAAAAAAAAATCCTTTATTCAATCATACGAAATGGAACTCGTCACTAGTTGAAGTCCCTCGGATTCTGATATGGAATACCACTCAAGCTCCGAAAGCAGTGTGACCGGAATGGATCAACCAATCAGTCATCATCTATTTTGGATGGATTGGGGATGGGTTCGTAGCCTCCTCAATCATTGGAGACAAGAAGAAGGTGATCCCTTCCATCCACCAAATTTCCCTCTTGACGATGAACCTGAAGCACTTACCGGCGAACCTGTTCAAGAAACCATTTTCTCTCTCATTTCCAGAGTATCTCGTCACGATTATATACTACATCAAATTCTAGATTTTATTTATCCGCTCGTCCGAACCGACAATCACCCCGGTGTAATAGAAGAAGTCAACGAGCTTCGCACTCGGGTAGTGGCTTTAGAGAATACGGTACGAAGGTTACAAACCCCATCAGCAGCATCAGCAGTATAACCAGTACCGTCAATAACATCAACATCGCAAGCCTCAATACCCTAAGCACCAGCAGCATCACCAGCATCAACGTTATCACCATCATCAACATCAACAGGATCATTACCACCACCAACAATCACATCCGCATCACACGCCTCATAGATACCAAGAAGTACCAACAACAATAAACAATGAAGTATTGATTCATAACTTCATCGGAGAAACAATCTATGGTGATTATGTAATCTCTAAAGACATAGAGATTACCTATTTCTGCCTTAACCATAAATCAGATGAGTGGACAGAAATGATAAAAGGAAGAGTAGAAACCCCGACAAGAATGATGCGTAAGGTACAAGCTAGACTTGTTTTACCAACAACATCAGCAGTACCCTTAGCCTCACCAACACAGTCAGTGCTGTCAACATCGTTAGAATCGTCAGCAACTTTAACATCACAAGCTCCACCAGTTCAAGAATCACCGTGGACATCATCAATAACGCGTATATTGCATCAACGAGTTATGAAGTATTAACTCATTCTTCTGAAGAATTTATATAAATATTTTATATATATGAATTCGGAAACCAAAATAAATCTTTTCGTACTAAGCTATTAAGTATGAATTGAAAAAGGGTAGATACTACTCGTTTAAATTTATACTACAAATATGCAATGATGTACGTCCTTCGTCAGCAACTTAATCATCATTAACTACAATCCCTGTTTCAATTCAATGAATTTCGTTTTATAATAAACCAAGTGTATTATTCAATAATATGTTTGATTTTACACTTTCATCTTCAATGTACTCGAAGCTTACTGGGAAACAACATTCATATCTTGCGAAGTTAGCAAGAGTTCAATGAGTATCAGCATGATTCACTAAGGAAATATATATAAGAATAAATAATGAAGTATTGATCCATAACTTCATTAATATTCTATGAAGAATATGTGGTTCCTAATCGTTTTAGAGATTACTTATTCTAGCTCAAACCGAAAATCAAATGAGTCTAATATTATATTGACTTATTAAATTCATGATTACATCCGAAGAAGATATATATGTACATATATTTTCATAAAGATTGTAATAAAATTCTCTGGTACAAAACATTACTTGTGAATTTTTTTTTTAACGGGTAGGTAATACCCGAGAGATATATAAATTCACAATTAATATGATTATATTCTTCGACTCTGATTCAACAATCATCAACGATACTCACTACCTTCACAATAATATACATTCTTTCATAGAAATCAAAACAACCATTCTCATCCAAATTTGATTACGACAAAATGAAATCCAAGTCAAGACTTAACAGAAGACATCACTCTTAGGACTCTTACATCTTTCAAAACTATACTTTGACTTCAAAACTATGCTAGAACATCATTCGATTCTTGGAACCCAGAAAAATATTTGTATCATTCAAAGTCCTAAAACATCATATGTATATTAACAATTACAATCTATGATCAAACCCTTCGAAATTCCTGAAGACACTTCAAATAATGGACAATCGAGATGATGATCCAACCACACATTACCCGCAGTCTTGCACCTGAAAAGCTCTCAAAACCGAGGACATAATTTAACACGTATCCGCGTTAAATCTTTTAGCATTTATTAGCAAAAATAACTTTGCGATTCCTTTTCAAAATAGAAAATTTTGTCACAGTTTCAGCAAGTCAACCTCAACTTTCCATTCGAAGTAGCCTTATTATAACCTGTAATACATACGATTACCCTTTTGTTACCAGGGAACCTTTTATATTCCATCACATTATCAGCAGATGTACCAGCAACTCGTTACCCCTTTGGCGGAATCAACAATTGGTATTTTGAAATCTCGCAGCATTTCTATTTCGGCAGTTATATATATATATATATATATATATATATATATATATATATATATATATATATATATATATATACAACGTCTATCCACAAGAATTACATATTTTAAATGTGAAGTTTCTGAAAAATGCTCCAGTCTACGAATTAGTGCTATTTAGTTTTGGAAAAGACTGATAAAGTGGTAAAGACAGTAGACAACAATTACGGTCAGAAGTTTGACAATAAAGAATAATAGATTGGAAAAGCTCGAACGAAAAATTTGGTACTGGAAAACGGATTGAGCAAAGTATAAAGGAGGTCGTGGACAAATCACAATGACGAAATCTACCTTCAAAGGATTCAAATGATTCAGTGTCTGCTGAAACCGTTAGTAAGAACCTTACTCCTTATTCTAAACCTTCACAGACAGATTTTCCTCGTCATTCCCTGATCTTAGATATTCTAAGATATAATCGTATTTTTCATTATAAGTATCTCCGATATTCCGGAAGATATATTCCCAACTATCCTCATCAAAAATCATTTATCTCTTCACAATATTTGCGTTACAACATAAAAGAAACTGTGTTAGTTTCTAAATTCTAAAAAATTCGAGTTTAAAATATGAATGTTTTGAAGTAGTGTTGGAAACTGAAGCATGAATTAGTATAATATAATGACACTTGATCAACGTGATTATATTACAGTAATTCATGCTGAGTTTCTAAATGGAACCTAATGATTTACAGATCATAACGTCATCATGTGCCATGTTACACAACTCTTACATTCTACCCAATCTCCAAACATATTAAGAACATATCTCCTTGATAATTCTATCTTTTCGGACATTCTGGTAACTTACCAAATCAAGATCGTGCAATCACTATTTCCTTCTTAGAACATTAACTATGTTTATTTCAAAATTCATACCTACGAATTCCGGACCATTATTCGCTTGACTCGAAGTCGGGAAGAGGAAACAGAAGTATGGAACTATTGAATATAAAAGAAAATATAAAGCTCGACAACAACAAATAAATTACAAACCGTGTATATCAATACGTATTGCAACGTAAAGGCACAGGATAATTAACAATACTATAACCCCAAGGTAATAGTAGAAATAAATAAAATCCTCCGGAGGTAGATGAAAAAGAAGAATGACAGAGATGAAAGTTAAGAGTATATCCAGGATCAGTACTAGATGAAGCATACTGATAAATGTTTTAAAGTATGAATTGAGGGAGGAAGAATAGAAGGTATGAGTTGTAAGGAAATGAAAGGAGGTGGATTTATAGTAAAAGATCCGACAGAGCAATTAAAATAGATGATCGCATTTAAAGCGGATTCTAATTTCCTTGATTATCGAAGAATCAAATCTCATTATGAAGATTTTACTCCAAATCTCTTGAACTTGGAAATCAATCTTATCTACGTCAAAAGATATGACGAATCTATACCTACTCATTTCACCCTTTGGTGATAGCCTCACTCGTACTCTTCACAAAAATTAAATTGCTTTATCAATATTACTTGATGATAATAAAACTCTAATTTCCAACTCGTATACGTCATGAAAACATACTTATTGTCAGCCATGACCATCCCATTCAAATTTCGGGATGAAATTTATTTAACAGGTAGGTACTGTAACGACCCGGATTTTTCCAATCATTTTATACATACGAGATTAATATTTACATAAATTAAACCTTACCAACATGATAAGCAATCTAAATTGTTGAGACTTGTGTTTTTGAAAAGAGTTTTACACAACGTTTGACCGTCCAATTTGACCGATGATATCACGAACTATATAACATACGATAATTATACGTTTGTGTATATATATGTATTTATATATATTTAACTTGATCTAAGGATGGTTTAACATCTCATTGTGTACTAATGACAATGAGTTATAAGTATATTTTGAAACTACTAACTTAAGTTTTCAAAACGATAACTATACGTAACATTCTTTGATATATATACTTATAACCTATAATGCTTATACATGTATCGAATATATAATGTATCTAATCACTTTTTAAGGACTTAAATACATAAAACAATATAAGTATATTCACAAAAGATAGCTATATTTGAATTCTCATTCCGTTTCCTCAAGATTTCTATACGTTTATCTAGGGTATATGTACCCGTATCATACCCAGCTTCTATATGTATTTACTATTGGTATATACACATCAAATCAACATCCTAATCAATATTATTACTGCCCTAGATATGAGGTAACTAGGATTTGTCAAGTAGCATGAATTATTAGTAAGAAAACAAAATTAGGAATCTTTTTCTTTCTTTATAAACTAAAAATGTTTTTATGAATGAACACCATTTCTTCACTCCATTTTCTCATACCTACACCCTCATTTCTCTCTCAAAATACTCTTAAATTCATACTTGATCATCTCCAAGCATTTTCCCCATCATTTAGCTTCAATTACAAGCCTTAAACACTATAAGAAAACTCTTTCAAGAACATATCAAAATAACCACCCATTTGAAGAAGTATACTTCCAACCTTTTGATCTAACTCCACCACTCTTTGATTCCAAGATTTTTTCTTATCTCTTACAGTAACTTTGTCCAAGTAACTTGAGGTAGTAACCTTGTTCATAATCTTGTTCGATTCATAATTATATAGCTATCTTATTTTATGTTGTAAAATTTTAACAACAAGAACATAGTTTGAATGATTTCAAACTTGTTTGAAAACTAAATAGATCCTTCTAACTTAACTTTTAAAACACTTAAAGACCTGTAATATATCATAATGATATGCTAACTTAACAAGATATAACTTGGTTTTACAAAGAACACCTTAAAAACTGAATCTACGTCGTCGGAGTGCAACCGGGGGCTGTTTTGGGTTGGATAATTAAAAACCATCTTGAACTTTGAATTGGAAGTTAATGTTCTGGAAAAATGATATTTCTTATGAATATGTTAACACATAAAAATTTCATGGTTTAACTCAAAGTGTAAGTATTTTTAGAAAAATGATCATTAAATGTTATTTTTATGATGGAAAATCATCACTTTCATAAGTTTTACCAAAGTTTGACCTATAACCTTTGATTTCAAATATAAACTAAGGTATTTTTAGTTCATATTCTTAAAATTTGACTCGATCCAAGGAAGTGGCAAGTTGAACCAACAAAAACGGAGTTTTAATGAAGAAACTACGACTAAAACAAGATTGGGTATCCGAAACTAGTTTAGCTACGAAAATATTTGGAGATAAAGTAAATTAATCATATCTTTTCTAATTAATATGATATTTTATATATAATTACTTATGATTTGATTTTATGTATTTCAGGACCACCCGTAAACAACACGAGAAGATTAATCATAAGACCTCATGATTGTACGCAACACGTCATTTGACAACACGGTACTTTATGTACGCAACACATCATTTGACAACATGGTACCATGGGTCGAGATTAATTCTGATCAATACGAATATGATGGGGTCTTTATTTATTTTGTTGAGCAACTAATTGTGGACCACTAACATCGGACTGCTAACTACAGACTAAGAAAATATTAAAAGTATTATAAGTATATATATATATATATATATATATATATATATATATATATATATATATATATATATATATATATATATATATATATATATATATATGTAACGATTACTTGAAAAGAAAATATGTTGATATATAATATATATATATATATATATATATATATATATATATATATATATATATATATATATATATGGTTAGGTTCATGATATCTATCGGAGACCAAGTCGAGTTAAATACCTTCAAGGCAAAAGTGAGTATATAGTCCCACTTTTAAACTCTAAATATTTCGGGATGAGAATACATGCATTTTATGATTTACGTTATGGACACAAGTGATTAAAAATATATATTCTACGTTGAGTTGTACCACTGGCATACTTCCCTGTAACTTGGTAACTACTATTTACATGAGGTATTGTAAACGCGAATCCTGTTGATAGATCTATCGGGCCTGACAACCCCAACCGGACTGGACGACCAGTATTCAACGGTTGTACAGTACTTCATTTCGGTGACTACACTTGGTACGGTGTAGTAAGATTTCATAATAAAGGGAATATGCGACGTTGATTAAATGTTAAGTATGGTTATCAAGTGCTCAACAACTTAGAATATTTTTTATTAAAACGTTTATGTATATGAAATCTTGTGGTCTATATTTATAACGCTGCTAGCATTAAACCTATATCTCACCAACTTTATGTTGACGTTTAAAGCATGTTTATTCTCAGGTTCCTAGAAGTCTTCCGCTGTTTGAATATATGTTAGAGAAACCATGTGCATAGAGTCATACATGTTTTATTCGAGGAAGCATTGCATTCACAAAATCATCACCGTGTATTTATTTTGACTGCATTGTCAACGGAAGTATTCTTGTAAACTGTTATTTACGGTGATTGTCTATATGTAGAAATCATCAGATGTCGAAAACATTGAATTTTAAATATTCATTTATGGTATATCTTTTCAAAAGAATGCAATGTTTATAAAATGTATCATATAGAGGTCAAATACCTCACGATGTAATCATATGTTATTGTATTCGTCCCTATGGATTGGGTCGAGTCGTTTCAGTTTCCGACACGATAAGCGAAGTCTGTAATGTTGAGTCACCAAAAATTTTGAACTGTTTACATGGATTCATTTAACTTTTGACTACTCCCGACGATTCACGAATAATTGTGTGTAAATAAATACGTATATATAAATAAATATAAATATAAGTGTATAGATACTACTGTGAATTAATAATGTATAATTTAATCAATAGGAATTAAAAAATGTAAAATAGTAAATAGAATACTTAAGTTATTATCAAAATGAATAATAACATATAAATATATATACATTATTATAAATCTAAATAGGATTTCTATTAATAATTATTATTATATTGTAAAGTAAAAATATTCCATATATGATATTATATATATGTATTATATATAATTATTAAATATTACATGAGTAATAAATTATAATATTAATATATGAAATTACAAATTAAATTATAGTTATCTTCATTATCAATACTGATATAAATATTATTAAAATTATGAATTTAATATATATATATATATATATATATATATATATATATATATATATATATATATATATATATATATATATATATATATACGTAAGATTTGATAAACATAAATTGTTTTATCAATACTATTAGTATTACTATCATTATTATCACTAATGTTAATATAAATATATTATTTGTATTATTAATATTATTATGATATATAATATATATAATGATATAAAAATAAAAACAGGTAACATATTAGTACTAGTATTATTATAATGTATTATCATTAAAAGTCGTATTTATCATTATTAACAGAAATACTATATTATGATTAGTAAATAATATATCAGTATTAATGTTATTGATTATTACTAAAAATTATTATTATTAATTAATAATATATTTAATTCTTAGTTAAAAAAAGAAATGATACCAACGATTTTTGTCAAGGGGATTAGTTTCAATCTCTTTCTAACTATTTACAATTCTTGTATTTATCTACCAAATTGATTCCTTTACAACAAAACTGATCCAAAATCTATTAAAGGTTAAAATCACTTTTTATTTTTTTTATAAATAATCCGTACTTGATTTAAACTGTATATGACGAATCAATTAATCATTTCAAACCATTACAATCTGAGTTTTAGTATTACCAATTCCTTATTACTCAGACACAACCTAATTCACAAAGAAAAAGTCGAATTTTTTTTACAGAAAATGCTGAGCCGAGTTATACCTCTGTTCGTGTGTCATTCAATTCAAATATCAAATTCGAATGCCATTTCAAAATGTATTAATGTAGTTTTATTAGGATTTATTCGCTAAATCTTTCTGTAAAATCTCAATCCCCAATTCCTTAGAACGAGCACGAATTATTGAGTCAAAGTTCTTGAAAAATAAAGTCAACATTTGTTCTTGAGGAAAATTCGAGCATGTTTTGCTGTTTTGAGTTAAATTGATCATCCAGATAGTTTATAAATAAGATTTAGAACATATTTTGTATTAAGATTTTTGTCTAAAACGTTCTCGAATTCTATATCAATTTTTTTTAAAAAAAATATACGAACAGCAGCAGCGATGTTCTTTTTTATTTAATTTTTTTTTTGGCTGTCGAGTTAACCTTCCAAACACAGGTCGTGTTAATAAAATTCCAAGTCATATATTTTTTTGGAATTCGTTTTTACAGAGATGGTGACCTAGTCGACTAGTTTAGATGTAAGAAGAAGAAGATATTAGAAACAGAAATAAATGTTGGTTAAATATAATTGGGTCTTGGAATATATCAGAAAAACTGATTTGGTCGATCGGTTTAGGTGTGTGTGGTGGTAACAGAGGGTCAAGGGTTCAATTCTAGCATGGTTTCAATTCTTTTTAAGGGCTTTCTAAGGTAGTTTTATTACCATTTTTATTTTTATTATTATTATTATTATTATTATTATTATTATTATTATTATTATTATTATTATTATTATTATTATTATTATTATTATTATTATTATTATTATTATTATTATGATTATTATTGCTTGTATTAATTATTAATGTTAAAATTGTTATTATTACTAATATTATTATCATTACGTAATAATATTACTATCATTATTATTGATATTAACATATGTATTATTATTTTTATTTTTATTATTGTTATTGTTATTATTATTATTATAACTATTATAACTATTATTATTATTAATATTATTATTATTATTATTGCTACATGTATCAAGTATCATTTATAATTAAAATTTTCAGTACCACCAAAAGTATCATTAGTATAAGGATTATTATGTTAATATATTATTATTATCATTATAATTATAATTATTACTATAAATAAATAAAATGACTAGTATTATTATCAAAATTAATATCGACATTATTAAAAACTAATTATTATTATTATTAACAATATTTTAGTATTAGTAACGTCATTATTTTAACAAACCAAAAGTTATTTATATAAAAAAATATATCAAATACATAGATAATAACTACACAAACATTAAAATACTATTTTAAATAAGTAATGTATAATTATTATATACAAACAGATTTGATTATTATTACATGTTAACTATATTTGTTAATATATATACAAATGATATAGGTTCGTGAATCCAAGGCCAACCCTGCATTGTTAAATGTCGTTATATGTATTTTTACTACAAAATACATTAGGTGAGTTTCATTAATCCCTTTTTAAATGCTTTTGCAATATATATTTTTGGGACTGAGAATACATGCGCTGTTTTTATAACTGTTTTACGAAATAGACACAAGTAATTGAAACTACATTATATGGTTGAATGATCGAAATCGAATATGCCCCTTTTTATTAAGTCTGGTAATCTAAGAATTAGGGAACATACACCCTAATTGACGCGAACTCTAAAGATAGATCTATCGGGCCCAACAAGCCCCATCCAAAGTACCGGATGCTTTAGTACTTCGAAATTTATATCATGTCCGAAGGAGGATCTCGGAATGATGGGGATATTCTTATATGCATATTGTGAATGTCGGTTACCATGTGTTCAACCCATATGAATGATATTTTTGTCTCTATGCATGGGACGTATATTTATGAGAAATGAAAATCTTGTGGTCTATTAAAATGATGGAAATGATTATTTATGTTAAACTAATGAACTCACCAACCTTTTGGTTGACACTTTAAAGCATATTTATTCTCAGGTATGAAAGAAATCTTCTGCTCTGCATTTGCTCATTTTAGAAGTATTATTTGGGGTCATTCATGACAGATTTCAAAAGACGTTACATTCGAGTCGTTGAATTCATCAAGATTATTACTAACTCATTTATAGTTTGGATATAGTATGAAATGGTATGCATGTCGTCAACTTTCGATGTAATGTAAATTTGTCTTTTAAAACGAATGCAATGTTTGTAAAATGTATCATATAGAGGTCAAGTACCTTGAGATGTAATCAACTATTGTGAATCGTTTATAATTGAGATGGACTTCGTCCGGATGGATTAGGACGGGTCCTTTCAACAACTTTTTCCCTTTTTAACCACCTTAAACCCTAATCGAGCATTCACTTTCACAGCTTCCCTCTACAGTGTTCATCTCTTACCATCAATTCCCTCTTTACTTCCTGTTTCATTAAAACTTTAATGGCAGCCTTAAAGGATGTTACAGCTATTCATAGCAGAGTAAATGAGAAGTATTTGGGCGAGCTACTACAACGTTTTCCTAGATTAGCTGGTGTTGAACTGACAATTCCTGCATTCAATGCCAGGGCCTGCTCACCACCCCCTGGCAAGGTTGCTATTTATTGCCATTCAATTTTCAACTTTTGTTTGCGACTGCCATTTACGCCGTTCTTTTTAGAAGTTTGCAAGTTCTACGGTGTTGCCGTTGGGCAATTCGAACCAGAATCAATTCGAAAGATTCTTATTTTTTAAATGTATTGCCACGCAAGGAATATAGAGCCATCTATTCGTATATTTTGCCATTTGGTGCGTATAGCATCCCACGAAAAAGGTTGGTTTACCTTCAACAAAGTTCATGGTTTTCTGAGACCTGCACTTGATCATCCCAGCAATGATTGGCATGCTTCATTTATCTTTATAAATGAAGATGTAATTGATGATAAATACTCAGCTGCCCGAGTTTGGCGCAAATACTTGCATACTGTATCAGTTACCTTTCCAAGACTAAAGAACAAGGAAAACATTTTGTTTAAGAGAATTAAAGCTGAACAGATCAATGACGTTAAATATGGAGAACACATGCTTTCGTTGACATCCGTAAGTCAGGATTGGGATATCACACAAGGGTATGCCTGTGTTCTTGCTGGGAGAAAGAGTAAGTGCTTACTTTAGCTATATATGCTTAATAAGATGCTTCCCTTTATTTATCCAATTAACCACTGTGACTTTTAAACTTTTACAGAAATTACTCCGCTTACCGCCATGCGATCGTCGTCTTACTCGCAACTTACCTTTACCACTCAAAAAATTATTGACGATACTCCCGTTCCTAAAGAGGATGCTGTAAGGGAAGAGGAAGATGAAGAAGAAGAAGTAGAAGACATAGGTATGAACCGAGTTGCTTCTAGGGAACGTCGTGCCTCGGGTAATGAGAATGATAACACTGAATTTAATAAAGCACCAGACCACAACCTGTATTTGTTTTCTTTTAGGCCTAGTACCGGTGGATTTTATAATCCAGACCCTTCGTTATACATTATGCCACCCTTGAAATCTTGTGAAGCATATTGGAACTCTTTTATAAGTAACAATTTCCCTGTATCTCCAACAGCTAGTGCATCACACCAAGACACTTCATTAGTGACTCTTCCGCCCTCCGCCAAGAAAAGAAGAACTGGTCAAAATCCTCCGTCATCCGCTCAACAAGAAGCTGGCACTAGTTCTTCTCAGCAACAAATTACGCTTCCCAATCTTGACGTAAATATACTTTCCTCCTTTTTAAAGGAACCACCACACTCTTACCAGGATTTCATGAATTTTTTGAATGCCATGGTGTGTCCTTCATTAGCCCAATTTTTTAGCAGCCTATCTGATGCAGATGCGAAGAAGGTTAAGGCACAAGGTATACTTCTTAACATTGCTTCTGGGTTAAATGACCTTCAACGCCTATCTGAGTTGCAAAGTAATGAAATCACCACAAATAATGAACTATCTGCTGAAAAAGAGAAAGTAGCCAAGATTGAAAAAGTAGCTGTGACAACCCGGAAATTTCCAACCAAATTTAAACTTTAATCTTTATATGTTTCCGACACAATAAGCAATATTTGTTATGTTAAATATCAAGAATTTTAAACTATGTTCATACATTCATTCAACCTCGACCAAGTTCCAACGATTCACGAACCATTAAACGAATATGATTATATATGTATATGTGTATATATATTATAACTTGAAACGTAAATAAAATATTAGATTAAATACTTTATATGATTGTATCTATTTCAAAATGTTTATCAATGGAATTAGAAGATAAGATCAAATGATTGAATTATCAGATATATTGAATTATGATTACAAGTCTCTGTTGAAAGGCCCACGTTGATTTGAAAAATCTTTCCATTTTAACAATATTCGAAAAATGGTAAAGTGATTTATAAATAAGAACAAATTGTCAATCATTGAGAACTAGATAAAGGATAGTGGAAGATTGAATTTCATAAAGACTCGATTGATCTATTTAGTTTCAAACGTACAAAAAATGTTTTTAGTTTAAAAAGAACTTTATTATTAAAACGTATATAACTTTTATAAATATCTAGAACCACTTTTGACAACTCATTACTTAACTAGTATGATAAAGATAAAGATAACGCTATTTATATTTTATTTTATTAAATATATATAACGATTTAAATTAATATTATATATATTTATACGCGTATTATACGTACATAGTTTTATACTTTTACTATACTTAAACTTTACCTTTACTTTATTTTTACTTTACTTTAACTTTAATAATTCACTTTAATAATTCATACTTTAATAATTCACTTTAATAATTCATACTTTAATAATTCACTTTAATAATTCATACTTTAATAATTCATACTTTAATAATTCACTTTAATAATTCAAAAATCTATTATAAATAGAATTCAATAGGTTTCATTATTTCATAGAAACTTGAAAATATTTTTCTCTAAACTCTCTCAATCGATATACATATATATATTTACTCCGTATTATTTCAAGATATTATTAGTATACATAAAATATTACTACGAAGTGCTGTCCGAGTGATTTCGAAATTGTTTTTCGAGTGGGATATGATTAAGGAAATTATGGGTTATAGCTATGGAGGTGATTGAGTATGGTTCATGGGTATGCTCGTGAGGTCAATATAGTGTTTATCATTTCCGTTGCGTCTACGTACCTTTCCTGCAATATTGAATCTCAATATTGATACGTGAGTCCTCATAATTTAACTTTTACATACTAATAGTGTATCCCTGACTAGTGCTCGAGTATTTAGGATTATGCATACTTGTACTTTTGATATTGCCCTTAGACAGATTAGGTTGAATCTTGAATTAGTTACACTTGCGGTTGAGATAAGGTATAAGATATGCATGTCCTTTGAAAGCTAGCGAAAAATTAAGAACTTTTCCTTTAGATATCGAATGGTTTCGATGAACGGATTAGAAGTTATAATCAATTGAATTTTTGATATTTTTATTAAAAATGATTATTATTATCGTCGTTTTTATCGTCGTTCTAGTTTTATCTTATTATTATCATTATTATTATCTTTATCAATAAAAGGGATTTATCATTAAAAATTGTTATTTTTTTATTATTACTATCGTTATTATCGTTAAAGTTATAATTAGTATTATTATTATTATCCAATTATTATTATTATTATTGGTATTATTATTATTATTATCATTATTAATATATATATCATTATTTAAAAATGGTTATTGTTATTGTTATTATTATTATTACTATACTATCATTAAGATAATTAATAGTATTATCGTTAATAATGTTATAGTAACTATCATTATTAATATTAGTGTAATTAAAACAAATATTTGTAACACCTAATTATTTTGATTACTATTATTATCATTATTATGAACACGATATAAAAGACGATTAAAAGCTATTAAACGAAACGATTAGGAAATAATAGATAAGAGTATCATGATGAAATTAAATATTATAAGATATTGATTTAGATAAAATTATCGTTCTTATTATTTTTATCATTACTATTATTATTAAAAGTATCGTTAGTATTAAAACTATCATTTTAACAAAAATTATCATTTTAATAGACATGTCATTGTTACTATAAAATATCATTATTATTATTATTTTAAATAGAATTATTATTGTAAAGATAATATTAAAAATTATCATAAATATTAAAGTTATCATAATTAGAATTATCGTTTTATCATAATGTCATCTTAGTAATTATAAATATTGATATTTTTATAATAATTATTATTATTACAAAATAATACAACTTTTACTTACTATCATTATAGATATTAGTTTATCAAATAAATATGTGATACAAACATATTTTACTACGTGTAATAACTTACTTTAATAATACCTATCATATTATCTTTATAATATTAAATGAACCCTATAAATTTTATTACTTAATATATATAAAAGTATATTTTATTATATAAATTTAATATAAAATTTTATTTATTAATAAATAAATTATATTATTTACTCTAATAAATCTTTTAAAAATATTTAAAAATATAAAATGACGATATTTAAACTATATATTAATCATGTATAGATTTTTGGAAATTATTTTGAGTCAAATTTACTTTTGTTGACTTTTGCATATTAGTCTCGAGCATTAGGATTGTGGTACACTATGACTTGACCTAATTTGTTAGACAAATATTGACCAACACATAAATATATATAATTAATTTAGGTTCGTGAATCCGAGGCCAACCTTGCACTTGTTCAATGACGTTATATGTATTTTTACTACGAAATACAGTATGGTGAGTTTCATTTGCCTTTTTACCCTTTATATTTTTGGGACTGAGAATACATGCGCTTTTATAAATGTTTGACGAAAAAGACACAAGTAATTGAAACTACATTCTATGGTTGAATTATCGAAATCGAATATGCCCCTTTTTATTAAAGTCTGGTAATCTAAGAATTAGGGAACAGACACCCTAATTGACGCAAATCCTAAAGATAGATCTATTGGGCCTAACAAACCCCATCCAAAGTACCGGATGCTTTAGTACTTCGAAATTTATATCATGTTCGAAGGAGGATCCCGGAATGATAGGGGATATTCTTATATGTATCTAGTTAATGTCGGTTACCAGGTGTTCACCATATGAATGATTATTTTTGTCTCTACGCATGGGACGTATATTTATGAGAACTAGAAATGAAATTCTTGTGGTCTATTAAAATGATGGAAATAAATGATTATGATAAACTAATGAACTCACCAACCTTTTGGTTGACACTTTAAAGCATGTTTATTCTCAGGTGTTAAAGAAATCTTCCGCTGTGCATTTGCTCATTTTAAAGATATTACTTGGAGTCTTTCATAGCATATTTCGAAGAACGTTGCATTCGAGTCATTGAGTTCATCAAAGATTATTATTAAATCAATTTATAATTGGATAGTGGATATTATGAAATGGTATGCATGCCTGTCAATTTTTGATGTAAAGAAAGATTGTCTTTTAAAAACGAATGCAATGTTTGTAAAATGTATCATATAGAGGTCAAATACCTCGCAATGTAATCAACTATTGTGAATCGTTTATAATGTATATGAACGGGCCCTTTCAGTTGGTATCAGAGCGGTGGTCTTAGCGAACCAGGTCTGCATTAGTGTGTCTAACTGATAAGTCGATAGGATGCATTAGTGAGTCTGGACTTCGACCGTGTCTGCAAGTCAAAAGTTTTGCTTATCATTTTGTGTCGAAAATTAACTACTTATCATCCTCAGGAAATTACCTGCTTATCATTTTTAGTCTAAGACACGTCTTGCTGCATTGATTGCATGAATAGTGTATAGACAAAAATTCATATCTTACCATATCTGCTAAATCATATCTTATCGTATCTGTTACTTTAAACTTTGCCTGACATATCCCGCAAAGTCCTCCGTAATCTAGGAAATCTTTTGATCTATATATATATATATATATATATATATATATATATATATATATATATATATATATATATATATATATATATGTATGTATGTATGTATTCTATGTAATTAGAATACCATCCGTTAGCCAAAATCATTTCATATAAAAAAAAATCCTTTATCCAATCGTACGAAATGGAATTCGTCATCAGTTCAAGTCACTCAGATTCCGAAATGGAATCCCATTCAAGCTCTGAAAGCAGTGTGACCGGTATAGATCAACCAATCAGTCATCACCTATTCTGGATGAATTGGGGATGGGTTCGTAGCCTCCTCAATCATTGGAGACAAGAAGAAGGTGATCCCTTCCATCCACCACATTACCCTCTTGACGAAGAACCTGAAGCACTTACCAGCGAACCTGTCCGAAATACCGTGTTCTCGCTCATTTCCAGAGTATCTCATCACGATTATATATTACATCAAATTTTAGATTTTATTTATCCGCTCGTCCGAACCGACAATCACCCCGGTGTAATAGAAGAAGTCAACGAGCTTCGCGCTCGTGTAGTGGCTTTGGAGAATATGGTGCAGAGATTACAAACACCAGCAGCAGCATCAGCAGCATAAACAGTACCACCATCATCAACGCCAACAGTACCATTACCACCTCCAACCACAACCGCGTCGTAAACCTCAACTTCACAATCTGTCCCACGAGCATCAAAGTCATACGCACCATAGATACCAAGGAGTACCAATAACAATAACTGACGAAGTATTAATTCATAACTTCATTGGAGAAACATTCCGCGGCGATTATGTAATCTCTAAAGTCTTAGAGATTATCTAATCTTGCCCTAACCATAAATCAGTTAAGCGAACCAAAATGATAGAAGGAAGAGTAGAAACCCTGACAAAAATGGTGTGTGATTAACAAGCTAAACTTGCTTTACCAACAGCATCAACAGTACCGTCAGCGTTACCAGCATCGTCAGTACAGTCAACATCCGAATCAACAACACCGATAACATCACAAACTCCATCAGTTCAAGAATCACTGTGGACATCATTACGAATCAATAACGTGTATATTGTATCAACGAGTTATGAAGAATTAAGTCATTCCCTCTGAAGAAATTATATGTATATTATATATATATATATATATATATATATATATATATATATATATACATATATATATTTATATATACATATATATATATATACATATACATATATATATATACATATATATATATACATATATATATATACATATATATATATACATATATATATATATATATATATATATATATATATATATATATATATATATATTTTGAAATAAATCTTTCCGTGCTAAGCTATTGTGTGTGAATCTTAACTACTCGGTTAATTCATATTACAAATATGCAATAATGTACGTCCTTCGGCCGCAACTTAACCAGCGTTAACTACAATCTCTGTCGTAATTCAACAAATTCCAATTCATAATAAATCAAGTATATATTTGATTTTACACTTTCATCATCGATGTACCCGAAACTTTTCAGATAACATCATTCGTACTTTGCGAAATTCACAAGAATTCCACGAACCGAACATCATACATCAACAAATAACGAAGTATTGATTTTATAATTTCAATGTCATTAAAGAAATACTGCGTAAAAGTTATGTACTTTTTAAAGCCTTTAGGGATTATTCAATTCTAGTTTCAACCGTAAATCAAATGAGTTTAATTTAACATTAACTCATTAAATCTATGTTACATCTAAAGAAAATATACATATATATATTTTCATAAAGACTGTAATAAAATTCTTTTGTACAAAATATTAATTGTGAATTTTTTTTTAACGGGTAGGTAATACCCGAGAGATATATAAATTCACAAATAATATGTTACATTCTTCGAATCTGATTCAGCAAATCATCCATTATACTCCCTACTTTCACAACAGTATACATTCTCTTATAGAAATCAAAACAACCATACTCATTCAAAATTTAATTACATATTCTGATCTTGAAATCTCAAAATTCAACTCGAGATATGACCAAAATCATCACTCTTAGATCCTTACATCTTTCACAAGCTATATTTTGACTTCAAAACTGTGTTAGAACATCAAATGTATGTTAACGATTACAATCTGTGTTCAAACCCTTCGAAAATTTCTGAAGACACTTCGAATGATGAGCAATCGAGATGATGATCCAACCACATGTCACCCACAGTTATGTACACGAAACACTCTTGAAACCAAAGTAAAAGTTTAAACAACGTATCCGCGTCAGATTCTTTGGCATTTATTAGCAAAAATAACTTTGCGACTCCTTTTCAAAGTAGCCAGTTTTGTCACAGCTCCAGCAAGTCAACTTCAACTTTTCAGTCAGACTAACCTTATTATAACCTTGAGATATACACCTTTGTTACTAGGGAACCTTTTACATTCCACCACATTATTAGCAGATGTACCAACAACTTCATTACCCTTTGACTTTAGCCTCTCCAAAAAGTCATTATAATTATTCATTGAAACCCTATCATTTACTCATTCGCATCTTGTTATGAGAATTGCCATACGAATCATTGGGAATTAGCAATCAATATTTTGAAATCTCGCAGGATGTCTACGCCAACAGTTATATGTGTATATATAACGTCTATCTTCTGGACTTAATTTGAATGTGAAGTTTCTGAAAAACACTCCGAACTACATTGGTTCTCCGAAAATGGAAAAAAAAATGCTGATGAAGCAGCAAAAACTATAAACGACTTTAAACGGTAAAAGCTGGATGATAATGATGAAGTGTGTTGGCAAAGCGCAGAAAAAGAGAAGTTTTGGAACTGGAAAATGGATTGAGCAAAGTAGGAAGGAGGCTGTGGACAAATTACAAAGACTGAACCTGACTTCAAAGGATCCAAATGATTCAGTACCTGCTGAAGTCATTAACGAATACCTTGCTCCTGACTCTAAACTCCTGCTGACAATATTCTTCATCATCCTCTGATATTAGAAATTCTAAAATATCACCATATCTTTCATTATAAATATCCTCCATATTTCTGAAGATATTTTCTTAATTTTTCTTATTTGAAATCATTTACCTCTTCGCGCTATTTGTATTACATCATAAAAGAAACTATTTTAGTTTCAAAATTCTGAAACATTCAAGTTTAAAATAGGAATATTTTGAAGTAATGTTGGGAACTGAAGCATGAATTAGTATAATATAATGACACTTGATCAATGTGATTTTATTACAGTAAGTCATGCTGAGTTTCTAAATGGAACGTGAGGATTCACAGATCATAACATCATCATGTGCCATGTTATACGACTCTTGTATTCTATTTAACCTCTAAAATATCAAGAAAATATTTCTTGATGATTCGGCCTTTTCCAAGGTATTCTAGTAATTTGACAAGTCAAGATCGTGCCATCACAATTTTCTTCCTAGAACATTAACAATGTTCATTCCGAAATTCATATCTGTGAATTCTGGACCATTACAAGCGGTACTTAATCGCAAGAAGAAGAAACGAAAGGACAAAACTCTGAAATAGAAATTGGGGTATAAATTGCAGCAAATAAAAGAGAGCATTAACTATGAATGATAATGATTATAGAAGACAGAAGCAGATACTTTGAAATATAAGGGAACATATAAATCCCAACGACAAACCAGAAATTATAAACCATATATATCGATGCATATAGCAATATAAAGACACGGGGGAACTAGAAACACTATAAACCCAAAAGTATAGTAGAAGTAAATAGATTCTTCCGGCGGTAGATGAAAAAGAAGAATGACCGATATGAAAGTTAGAAGTATATCGAGAATCAGAACTGGATGGAGCATATTGATGAATACTTTAAAATATGAGTTGAGGGGGAAAGAATAGAAGGTGATGAAACATGACTAGGAACTTAGAAATCAACAGATTTAACTCACACAATGGCCGAATAAGTGAATCAAACCCTCTAGTGAATAGGTTAAGTTTTTTTTGATTAATTTAGTCAAACCACAACTAAATCAAGTGTGTAGAGATATTATTCACCACCTGGGTGATTTGGACTGAGAGAGAATCGGAGGAGCTCACTAGATCTGAGTGTGTGTAACAAATGAGAGGCTTAACCTAAAATGAAGAACATAAGACTTTATATACCCCTGCTATTGACTCATCCATACGATTCATTCATCACACGTACGAGTTGGCTTCATCAGCCGTACGGGTGATCACTCACTCGTGTCTTCTCATTTAGGTTGTAATTGTGACTTAGCTCAGCATCAACCGTGCGTATGAGCCTGTCAGTCGTACTAGTGAGGCTTCACTCGTACGTATGACTAAGTCTAATATAGTCAAACATCTAAATCTCGTTCCTGCAGTTCTTGTAACCACATACAAACACGGATAGGATAATAACGAGCAATCATGGTGGCCTGTAAACTGTTGTACCTGCAATGGACGTGGGTAGATGTCTAGGGACTTGCATAAAATGCATCAACGGAAGGTGTGAGTTGTAAGGAAACGAAGGAGGTGAATTTATAAGAAAATCTCCGACAGAACAATTAAAATGGATGATCGCATTTAAAGCGGATCCTAATTCCCTTGATTACCGGAGAGTCAAATCTTATTAAGAAGATTTTCTTCAAATCCCTTGAAATCTGGGAATCAATCATATCTACGTCAAATGATAAGATGAATCTACACTTACTCATTTCACTCTTCTATGTTAGCTTTATTCGTACTCTTCATATAAATGGATTGTTTATCCAAATTATTCGCTGATGATAAAACTCTAATTTTCAGCCCGTATGCATCATGAAAACATATTTATTATAATTCACGACCTTTCCACTCAAATTTCGGGACGAAATTTCTTTAACGGGTAGGTACTGTGACAACCCGGAAATTTCCAACCAAATTTAAACTTTAATCTTTATATGTTTCCGACACAATAAGCAATATTTGTTATGTTAAATTTCAAGAATTTTAAACTATGTTCATACATTCATTCAACCTCGACCAAGTTCCAACGATTCACGAACCATTAAACGAATATGATTATATATGTATATGTGTATATATATTATAACTTGAAACGTAAATAAAATATTAGATTAAATACTTTATATGATTGTATCTGTTTCAAAATGTTTATCAATGGAATTAGAAGATAAGATCAAATGATTGAATTATCAGATATATTGAATTATGATTACAAGTCTCTGTTGAAAGGCCCACGTTGATTTGAGAAATCTTTCCATTTTAACAATATTCGAAAAATGGTAAAGTGATTTATAAATAAGAACAAATTGTCAATCATTGAGAACTAGACAAAGGATAGTGGAAGATTGAATTTCATAAAGACTCGATTGATCTATTTAGTTTCAAACGTACAAAAAACGTTTTTAGTTTAAAAAGAACTTTATTATTAAAACGTATATAACTTTTATAAATATCTAGAACCACTTTTGACAACTCATTACTTAACTAGTATGATAAAGATAAAGATAACTATATTTATATTTTATTTTATTAAATATATATAACGATTTAAATTAATATTATATATATTTATACGCGTATTATACGTACATAGTTTTATACTTTTACTATACTTAAACTTTACCTTTACTTTATTTTTACTTTACTTTAACTTTAATAATTCACTTTAATAATTCATACTTTAATAATTCACTTTAATAATTCATACTTTAATAATTCACTTTAATAATTCATACTTTAATAATTCATACTTTAATAATTCACTTTAATAATTCAAAAATCTATTATAAATAGAATTCAATAGGTTTCATTATTTCATAGAAACTTGAAAATATTTTTCTCTAAACTCTCTCAATCGATATACATATATATATTTACTCCGTATTATTTCAAGATATTATTAGTATACATAAAATATTACTACGGAGTGCTGTCCGAGTGATTTCGAAATTATTTTTCGAGTGGGATATGATTAAGGAAATTATGGGTTATAGCTATGGAGGTGATTGAGTATGGTTCATGGGTATGCTCGTGAGGTCAATATAGTGTTTATCATTTCCGTTGCGTCTACGTACCTTTCCTGCAATATTGAATCTCAATATTGATATGTGAGTCCTCATAATTTAACTTTTACATACTAATAGTGTATCCCTGACTAGTGCTCGAGTATTTAGGATTATGCATGCTTGTACTTTTGATATTGCCCTTAGACAGATTAGATTGAATCTTGAATTAGTTACACTTGCGGTTGAGATAAGGTATAAGATATGCAGGTCCTTGGAAAGCTAGCGAAAAATTAAGAACTTTTCCTTTAGATATCGAATGGTTTCGATGAAGGGATTAGAAGTTATAATCAATTGAATTTTCGATATTTTTATTAAAAATGATTATTATTATCGTCGTTTTTATCTTCGTTCTAGTTTTATCTTATTATTATCATTATTATTATCTTTATCAATAAAAGGGATTTATCATTAAAAATTGTTATTCTTTTTATTATTACTATCGTTATTATCGTTAAAGTTATAATTAGTATTATTATTATTATTATCCAATTATTATTATTATTATTATCATTATTAATATATATATCATTATTTAAAAATGGTTATTGTTATTGTTATTATTATTATTACTATATTATCATTAAGATAATTAATAGTATTATCGTTAATAAGGTTATAGTAACTATCATTATTAATATTAGTGTAATTAAAACAAATATTTGTAACACCTAATTATTTTGATTACTATTATTATCATTATTATGAACACGATATAAAAGACGACTAAAAGCTATTAAACGAAACGATTAGGAAATAATGGATAAGAGTATCATGATGAAATTAAATATTATAAGATATTGATTTAGATAAAATTATCGTTCTTATTCTTTTTATCATTACTATTATTATTAAAAGTATCGTTAGTATTAAAACTATCATTTTAATAAAAATTATCATTTTAATAGACATGTCATTGTTACTATAAAATATCATTATTATTATTATTATTATTTTAAATAGAATTATTATTTTAAAGATAATATTAAAAATTATCGTAGATATTAAAGTTATCATAATTAAAATTATCGTTTTATCATAATGTCATCTTAGTAATTTGTAGAGACCCGAACTAATCCTCCCGGACGGAGTCTTCAACAGTTGGTCCCATTGCGATGACCGACTCCAAATAATATCCTTAACATGAGCAAATGCACAGCGGAAGACTTAATTCGTACCTGAGAATAACATGCTTTAAAAAGTCAACATAAAGTTGGTGAGATATATAGGTGTGATGCTAGCAGCGTTATAACTATGGACCACAAGATTTCATATTTAAAAACATAATACACTCGCAAGTGTATGAAAAGCATTCCAAGCAGTGGGCACCCGGTAACTAGCCTTAACAAGAGTGTGTACCCCTGAGTTATATAATATGTGCACCGAATCAAGTGCGTTCCGTTAACCTCGAAGTACTAAACACCCGTTCTTCTAGTTTACTAGAACAACATCTGGGTGGGGGTGTAAAACCCGATAGATCTATCTTTAGGATTCGCGCCTACCAGTTCATAAACCAATAGTTAAAGTTACCAAGCTAGGGGATTTTTGATTCAAACCCATGTAGAACGTAATTTTAGTCACTGATGTCCATAACGTAAATCATTTATAAAAATAGCGCATGTATTCTCAGCCCAAAAATATTTAAAGTTTAAAAGGGACTATATACTCACCATACTGTATTTTGTAGTAAAAATACATATAACATCATTGAACAAGTGTAGGGTTGGCCTCGGATTCACGAACCTATATCAATTATTTATATTAACACATATTCTAACAAGTAAACAAGTATAAGTATTAATATTAACTACTATATTTGTTATAATAATAATTTATATATTATTTTAATTAATTGCAACTATTATTTTAATAATTTATATGTTTCATATATTCATTTTATATATAAAAAAATATGAATATATTTTTGTATATGTATCTATATCGTTTGTTTGTTAAAATTATAACAATACTTAAATAATATTAGTAATGATAAAAATAATAATAATAATAATAATAGAGTTAACAATGATACTTGTAATATTAATAATAAAAATGATACATTTAATAAAATGTTAATTTTTAATAATAATGAATACTAATAATAATAACTATAAGATAATGATTTTTACTAATAATAATAATGATAACAACTTTACTAATAGCTAACATAATAATAATTAATATTAACAACAAATAATATTAATTAGAAAGGAAAAGGAATTATACCCTTAAATAAAAATCGATCTAAAAAGAAATGCCCACAACCGGGCTCGAACCCGTGACCTCTCGCATACGGACCTCACACCTTAACCATCTAATCTGTTTCTGTTTTTCTGAATTTAATGGCATCTAAATATATATAACCAGTAATCTGTAAACCTCCATCTTCTCCAAATTACATCGATCAGTGAGTTCATCCAGCTTCCATTTGATGTTTGATTTAACTTCAATCTTAATGAAAAAATTAATTGTAATTGCTTTTTATTTAAAGACTACAAAAGGAAAGAAAAAAAAATATATATAACAAAATTAAAATAAACTCCTCCTGTTGCCGTCGATGGTTTGAGAAAAAAAATATGATTTCGAAATTAACAGTGTTTTAGATCCAGCTTACAACATGAAAAGTTTTGCTTCTCCCTTCTAAAAACTGACTGAATTAACAGTTTAACAAGAACCCTTAAAACAATTGCGAATTTTGTGATGAACACTTGAGTTGACTTTTAGAACTTTAACTTTGACCTCGAAATCAAGATTCAATACGAGGTTTTGGAATTTGAAACTTTGCAGGAAGATTTGGTATTAAATTTCCAACAAGACTGCTCTTTTAGTTTTTTAGAAATCGTTACAATTATGAACAATTGATAAAATGAAATCGGGACAGAGGTAGTCGTCCTGTTCCAGCTTGTTTTTGATTTTAATTTCAAAGATTGGATGAATTATAACTGCTAACAGATTAAAAAAAGGTTGATCTGGAAATCGTTTGATAGTGGAAAAAGAATCAGACCAGAGTTCACGAGTTTGAGAGAAGAAAAGAAGGAAAAGAACTAGATGAAAATGATATGATCTTCAATAATATTACGGTATATACATATCAGTTATATAAATCTGTATTTTATTTATTATTATTTTTTTTTTTTATACTAATAAATAATACAAATAATAAAAATAATAATTAGTAAATTCAATTTAAAGATACTGTTATATAAATATCATTTAATTATTAATAACATGATGTAACTTGTTATTAAAAGTACTAATAAATTAATAATAATATTAATAATAATACAAATTATAATTTGATAATATGGAAATTTTATCCATAACAATAATGATAAACACAATAATACTAATAATAATAATAATCATATAACTTATTACATGTTTTAAATCTATCGTTAATAATAATAATGATTATAATGATAATAATATTAATAATATTAATATTTTAATATATTAACTATATTCAAACTTGTAATCTAATATAATACCATTTATTATTCATGTAAGATTATGTTATATGAATGACATTTACTGAGCAGTTAATATTTATATATTCTATGTATGTATTTATTTCTTTTCAACAATTAACCACATGTTACATCAAATAATATTTCAAATTATAATATTTAGATACATATGTATCTATTTACAAATAGTTGTTCGTGAATCGTCAGGCTTGGTCAAAAGGGTAACTGATTATCCGAAAATAGATTTCAGACTTTCTAGACTCAACATTACAGATTTTGCTTATCGTGTCGGAAATATATAAAGATCAAGGTTTAAATTTGGTCGGAAATTTCCGGGTCGTTACAGTACCCACCTGTTAAAGAAATTTCGTCCCCGAAATTTGATAGAGGTGGTCATAGATAACAATAAGAATATTTTCATGATGAATATGGGGTAATAATGGAGTTTTATCATATTTGAGAAATATAGATAAAACGGTTAGATCATGTGAAGCGTACGAGTGAAGCTGTCACAAGAGATTGAGATAGAGATTTAACTTTTGACGTAGTCATGGTGAATTTCCGGAATTTAAGGGATTTAAAAAGGAAATCTTGGAAATCTAAAAGATTTGATTCTTCGTTGAATAAGGAAATTGTAATCTTCTTTGATTTAATGTAACAATCTGTTTCGATTTCTATGTCGGTTATATCACTATAAATCCACTTCCTTCCCATCCTCAAGCCAATCGAGCAATGGTTCGGAATTCGTAGATATAAGATTTGGAATGAACATGACTAATGTTCTCAGAAAGAAATAGTAATGGTACGATTTTAATTTGTCAAATTACCAGAATATCCAGAAAGATAGAACTATCAAGATGATATGTTCTTGATATGTTTGGAGATTGGATAGAATGTAAGAGCCGTGTAACATGGCACAAGATGATGGTACTGTGAATCATCACAATCCATTAGAACTTAACATAACTTACTGTAATATAATGAAGTTGATCAAGTTTCATTATATTATACTAATTCATGCATCAGTTCCTAACATTACTTCAAAACATTCATATTTTAAATTCGGAGGTTTCAGAATTTAGAACTAACACAGTTTCTTTTATGATGTGATACAGATAGCGCGAGAAGATAGATGATTTCCGATAAGAATAGTTATAAAAATATATAACGACCCTCATTTTTTCCATTCTATATTTTTCCAATATTAAAAGCCCAAACAATATAATTAAAACTTAATGATTAAACTTTAATCAACAATTGTTAAGTGTTAAGAGTTAGAAAACATATTAATTAACTTTGTACAAAAATTGACAAGTTAATAAAAGATGAAAATAATAAACTGTTAGTCAACACTCACTGCTAATTAAAATTTATGCATTTATGTAATATTATAACTAATAACCTATAAGTAATAAATAAAAAGTGACATTTATATAAATAATAAAACAATTGGGAACTAAATATATACAAGTCATGAATTAGTAAAAAGAAAATAATACTTATCATGTAGTAAATGTAAAAATAATAATAATAATAATAATAGTAATAATAATGAGACTAAAAAAATCTTACATCCTTATGTTGACTAAAAATAAAGTGTAAACTAGTACATCCTTATGTTGACTAATTATAAACTAGTACCACCTATTGTTGACTAAAAATTATAAAACAAAATAAAATCATTAATTAGAACATCCTTATGTTGACTAACACTCTAATACTTGCACTATATAAACACCTAGTTTCTCATTCACAAATCACACCAAAATCCTCTCTCAAAAACAATCTCTCCCTCTCCCTCTCTTGTGGTATTCGGATCTTCAAGCTTGTTCTTCGTGTTCTTCAAGAATCTTCAAGGAGTTCTTCAAGATTTTCAAGGCTTTGATCTTCCATCTTCATCGTGTTCATCTTTTCTTTGTTAATTATCTTGAATCTTCAAAGGTATAACATAAACCCTAAACTATTTACATAAACTTTGATCTTTGATAATTCATATTCATATTATAAACTTGTTATTCATAAGTATATACATAAACACACCTAGATTTATATATACATATATACATGTAAAAAAAAAATATTTATATATATATATATATATATACATATATATACGAATTATATATACATATACATATTAAAACCTTAAACCCTAATTACACCTAAACTATAATTCTTAAACCCTAATTAATTAAACTCTAAACATTTATGAAACCCTAGGACATTAATTACTAAACCCTAGTTATTAATTACTACTTTAATTAACTAACCCTAATTAATGAAACCCTAATACTACTTATACTAGTACTTAACATGTATACACTATTACTATTACTAGCACCTATAACCTACTAATTATATTGTAGCACAAAAACATTTTGGGATATGTATTAGAGATGTATAGATCTTCGAACTTTCTTGACGAATGGTTTCTACGAGATTCTAGGCAGAGGGTTTGGATTTCCGATTTAAAGGGTCCTATGGCTCAAGCCCCTAGATCTAAATTAGCCATTCGAAGGGAAAGGGGTGATTGGAAGCTTATCTAATACGGCAAGTATTCTAAAATGGAAACACTCATAAAAGTAGAAACTCTCTAGTCATAGAAACTTAGTAAAATAAGAAACTTTCTAAAAATAGAAACTTTATAAAAATAGTAACTTACTAGGAATAGAAACTTAGTAAAACAAACTATACTTAAACACATACTTAAACTTAAACATGGGCAAAACACTTAACTACTCTTAAATGTCAATAGGTTGACTTTCCTGCTCACTCGTTCAACTCTCTATTCCGAGGAATAACTCTCTCTACTTACTAAGGTGAATTTCATAGCCCCACTTTTTACTATTTCATTACTGTTTTGAAACTATGGGGTGAGACACATGCTTGCTTTTAAATTTTTAACATGCAATATTTTAATAACTGTTTTACAATATTTATATACGTGAATTTCATAGCCCCACTTTTTACTATTTCATTACTGTTTTGAAACTATGGGGTGAGACACATGCTTGCTTTTAAATTTTTAACATGCAATATTTTAATAACTGTTTTACAATATTTATATACGTGAATTTCATAGCCCCACTTTTTACTATTTCATTACTGTTTTGAAACTATGGGGTGAGACACATGCTTGCTTTTAAATTTTTAACATGCAATATTTTAATAACTGTTTTACAATATTTATATACGTGAATTTCATAGCCCCACTTTTTACTATTTCATTACTGTTTTGAAACTATGGGGTGAGACACATGCTTGCTTTTAAATTTTTAACATGCAATATTTTAATAACTGTTTTACAATATTTATATACGTGAATTTCATAGCCCCACTTTTTACTATTTCATTACTGTTTTGAAACTATGGGGTGAGACACATGCTTGCTTTTAAATTTTTAACATGCAATATTTTAATAACTGTTTTACAATATTTATATACGTGAATTCATAGCCCCACTTTTTACTGTTTCATAACTGTTTTATAACTTTTGGGGTGAGAATACATGCACAACTTTTATAACTGTTTTACACGTATTAACTATTAAACTGTGATATGATGGGCTATGACCAGCAAGCCCCTAACCGATAAGTATAAACGATAACTTGTTACGGGGTAAACTTGAAAGTCTAGTCTAAATATCAGTACTTACACGTATCAACTATTAAACTGTGATATGTTGGGCTATGACCAGCAAGCCCCCAACCGACAAGTATAAACGATAACTTGACACGGGGTAAACTTGAAAGTCTAGTCTAAATATCAGTACCAACTGTTAAAACTATGCTATACCCGGCTACGTCCGACTAAGTCCCTACAGTGATATTTTTAAGTGCTGCGGCATGCTTATTTATTGGGGGTAGGCCTATCGGGAGTAACGTCCCTGATACATTTGACTCAGTCTTTGTATTACTTGATAATGAAATTTAAACCGACAAGGACAGACACAACTTGTCATGGGGCAAACTTGAACGTTTAGTCTAAATATCACGCACTGGCATAACTTTTGGATCTGCGAGATCTACTTTTTGATCCTGCGGGAGATCAACTTTACAACTAAATCTTGTGGTCTAAAAACAACGATAACTACTTTTGTTAAACCTATGAACTTCACTCAACCTTTTTGGTTGACACTTTAGCATGTTTTGTCTCAGGTGCTGTTTGATTCAAGCTTTCTTATCTACTACTTATGTGATGCTACTTGGACTTAGGATCAAGAGATATCGCATTTATTACTTCTGCATATGAACAATTACTTTATCGTTATTTCCATTATTGTAACGACATTTCATTTTCCGCTGCGTACTCAATAAAGTTAAATTTTCTCATTTAGTATTGTTCTCGTATTATAATATGTTGGTTTATTTGATATTAGTAACGTTTCTTCCAGACCCTATTGGGAGGACGTTACAGATTGGTATCAGAGCATAACCAGGCTGTTATAGAGAACCAGGATTGCATTTTTATGTGTGCCTTACTTGCTAGCTAGGGTGCCTTAGCAATCTAGGAAACTATAACCTTTCCTGCCTTACACTTAAAGCACTTAGGATTGCCTTATAATCTTAACAATCATGCTTTACCAAACTTGACTTAAAGATTCTAATCAAAGTCTCTTTCCTAATGTAGGACTACAACTTTTCTTGACCATAGTGCCTTTAATTGTTGCCTTTAACTGTTAAATACTACACTATACTTTAGAAACTTTACTTATCTTAGAATGCCGAGCTAATCTAAGAACTCTGCTCACTTTCCTGAGTACTATCCAATTACACCACCGCATCTAAATGCGACACAATGATTTCAGAAATTCTTGACATTCATAAGTCATCTATCATGGTTATGTGTATTACATATGTATTACATGAAATATTATCCATGATTTTGAAACTCTTATAATTGTTACTACTCACACACAAACGTATATAACTCCCTGTTATATCACGTACCTATATGCCTTATGCCTTTATGCATCGGTTTGTGAATCGAAAAATGTCATTGGGTTATCACAGTATACGAATTGAAAGTCTTTAATCAAAAGATTATTAGATTACATACTTATCACTTTATGATCTCGACACGTCATACTGCCATTATTAAAGTATAGACACATCATATCTTATTATATCTTATCGTATCTATCCCAATAGATTTTGTCTAACACTTTTCCTAAATTCCCTCCGTAAATTACGGAAATCTTTTTGCTATATACACGTATTCGAGGAGACGAATATATCATCCAGTATTCAACACTAATCTCATATCAAAAACCCTAATTCCAAACACATAATATGGATTCCTCGAACTCTTCGAGCTCCAATGGCAGCGTAACCGGAATGAACCAACCAATCAGCCATCATCTATTTTGGATGAATTGGGGATGGGTTCGTAGTAAACTTAATCAATGGAGACAAGAAGAAGGTGATCCCTTCCACCAACCGAATTCACCTCTTGGTGAAGAACCTGAAGCACTTACTGGCGAACCCGTTCGGAACACTATTTTCACCCTCATTTCCAGGATATCCAGTCACGAATATATAATATCTAAAATTTTAGATCTTATTCATCCACTTGTCCGAACCGCCAATCATCCCGGAATAATAGAAGAAGTCAACGAGCTTCGCGCTCGAGTAGTGGCTCTGGAGAATATGGTGCGAAACCTACGAACACCAGCAGCAGCACCAGCAGCATAACCAGTACCACCAGTACCATCGGCATCACCACCAACATCACCAGCTTCACCAACGACAACATCCGCATTCCACGCCTCAACATCGCACTCAGTACCTCAAACATCAACATCATACGCCCCATAGATACCAAGGAATATTATTAATAATGAGTTAAGATGTATTGACTCATTCTTCCTGAAGAATTACATATGTATACTTTATATATATGGATTGGAACAATAATAAATCTTTTCGTACTAAGCTATTACGTGTGAATCTTAACTAGTATGTACTACATGGTTAATTCATATCACAATATGCTATGATGTACATCTTTTGTTAATAACTTAACAATCGTTAATCATTGCTTCAATACAATAAACTCCATTTCGTAATAAACCAAGTGTATTACTCAAATATATGATTGATTGTATACTTTAATTTTCGATGTACTCGAAACTTTCTAGAAAATATCATTAGTGCCTTATGAATTTCACAAGAATTCCAAGAGCACCAACATCATATACCGAAGTATATCAATAACAACGAACGATGAAGTATTAATTCATAACTTCATTAGCGAAATATTTCACGACAATTATGAAATCTTTAAGGTTTTGGAGATTATTTATTCTCGTTTCAACTGCAAATCAAATGAGTTTAATATTATATTAGCTCATTAAAATCATGATTACATCTGAAGAATACATATATGAACGTATATCTTCTCTTTTGTACAAACTGTTAATTGTAAAAAATATTTTAACGGGTAGGTAAAACCCGAGAGATATTCATATCTCATATAAATATGTTACATTGTACATTCTTCCATTCTGATTCAGCAGTTGTTAACTATACTACTTACATTCACATGATATATGTATATGTTCACCAAAGAAAAACCATTTTCATACAAATTCAGTTACATACTCTGATTTTGACATATCGGAACTTAAGTAAAGCTTTAGAAAGTGTTATCTTCCTAAAGATCACTACATTCATGAATTATATTCATTCGTATTCTATGATGAATTATCAAATCAAACCACCGAACTTACCATTCCTTACTTTTGAAAATCACAACATTTCTTCGTCAACCGTTAGATCCATTGATGGATGCATCTTACGCTTAAACACTTCAAATTTAAAATTCTTGAAAACATCCTTTGAATCTTGACGATCGCAATCAGCGTTTAATCATCTAAAAATGAAATTTCTTGAAACCATCTCGGATTGATAACCGATGATTCAAATATGACTGCATTAAATGCAGAGGAAACAGAAAAATTGTAGATGGTCTTAAGGGCCAACAGTTTGATAATAAAGAATGGTACGTTGGAAAAGCTCAAAAGAAAATTTTGAACTGAAAAACGGATTGAGCTAACCATGGAGGAGACCAAGGACAAACACAAGGGCCAAACCCTATATTCAAAGAATCCAGGTAATTCTGGATCCGGTGAAATCTTTAGAGAATATCTTGCTCTAAAGTCATGTTAAAAGCTTGCGAAAAATTTTTCTTCATCAACTTTCAAACTTAGAAATTCCAAAATATCATCATAAATATCCTCTATATTTCGGAAGATATCTTCATAATGATTCATGTCCGCAATTAAGTATCTCGTTGCGATATCTTTATAAAGGAAACTGTTTTAGTTTCTATATTCTGTAAAATTCGAGTTTAAATTATAAATGCTTTGAAGAAGTGTTGGGAATTGAAGCATGAGTTAGTATAATATAATGACGTCAGGCCAACGTGATTATATTACAGTAAGTCATGCTAAGTTTTTAATGGAAGATGATGATTCATAGATTTTATAATCATCATTTGCCATGTTACACGACTCTTACATTCTATTTAACCTCTAAATATATCAAGAACATATTTTTCTTGATGATTCGGTCTTTTCCGGATATTCTGGTAATATGACAAATCAAATCGTGCTATTACATTTCCTTTCTACTTTATATATTATGATCATTCGAAACTTCATACCTATGAATTCTGGACCATTACTCGCTTGACTTGAAGTCGGGAAGAAGAAACAAAAGCATAAAGCTCCGACATATAAGGGAAAATATAAAGCCCGAAAATGACTCCGAAATTACAAACCGTGTATATCAATGCGTATAGCAATATAAAGACACGGGATAATTAAAAACACTATAACCCCAAGAGCATAGTAGAAGTAAACAGATTCCTCTGGCGGTAAAAGAAAAAGAAGAATGACTGCATAGATGGTCAATATAATAACCAGGATCAGAACTGGATTAAGCATTTTCTTAATCTTTTGGAAGTTTGAATTAAGAAAGAAAGTATAGAAGTGGTGAAGATAATGAAACGAAAGAAGCTAATTTATAGCAAAATTCCAAACACAACAATCGAGGCAAATCACCGCATTTAATCAAACAAATCTCAAAATTTCGTAAATACCGGAGAATCAAATCTTATAGATTACGAAGATTTCCTTTAATTCCTTGAATTCCGGAAATCAATCGTGACTACGTCAAAAGTTAAGGCGAACATTTAATTTTCTCATTTCACTCTTTTATGATAGCTTCATTTATACTCTTCCTATAAACGAATCGTTTTATCCATATTATTCAATAGTGATAAAACTTTATTTTTCAACTTATATTCATCATTAAAATATTCTTGTTGTAAACAATGAAGATCTCTATCAAATTTCATGACTGTGATTTTCACGAACTCCTCTTTGTTTGTCTGCCCTAATATTGTGGCATAAAATGCTCAAGGTTTTAAATGAGTTCAGTACTATTCATAACACATTTCATGTATCTAATTTACTGAAATGACTTGTATAACATCATCATTTTGAATGATATTCGCATTAATGATAAAATGCACTTCGTTGAATAACCTATAGAAATCATGGAAGGAGAGGTCAAACAAACGCGTAAAAGCAATATACCTATCGTTAAAGTCTGTTGGAATTCGCGTAGAGGCCCCGAATATACCTGGGAACGCAAAGACCATATGAAACGGAAATATCCCCATCTCTTCTCAACTGCTGATGCAAACGAGGAAACTACCTAAAAACTTCGGGACGAAGTTTTCAATAACGGGGAGGTACTATAACGACCCTCATTTTTTCCATTCTATATTTTTCCAATATTAAAAGCCCAAACAATATAATTAAAACTTAATGATTAAACTTTAATCAACAATTGTTAAGTGTTAAGAGTTAGAAAACATATTAATTAACTTTGTACAAAAATTGACAAGTTAATAAAAGATGAAAATAATAAACTGTTAGTCAACACTCACTGCTAATTAAAATTTATGCATTTATGTAATATTATAACTAATAACCTATAAGTAATAAATAAAAAGTGACATTTATATAAATAATAAAACAATTGGGAACTAAATATATACAAGTCATGAATTAGTAAAAAGAAAATAATACTTATCATGTAGTAAATGTAAAAATAATAATAATAATAATAATAGTAATAATAATGAGACTAAAAAAATCTTACATCCTTATGTTGACTAAAAATAAAGTGTAAACTAGTACATCCTTATGTTGACTAATTATAAACTAGTACCACCTATTGTTGACTAAAAATTATAAAACAAAATAAAATCATTAATTAGAACATCCTTATGTTGACTAACACTCTAATACTTGCACTATATAAACACCTAGTTTCTCATTCACAAATCACACCAAAATCCTCTCTCAAAAACAATCTCTCCCTCTCCCTCTCTTGTGGTATTCGGATCTTCAAGCTTGTTCTTCGTGTTCTTCAAGAATCTTCAAGGAGTTCTTCAAGATTTTCAAGGCTTTGATCTTCCATCTTCATCGTGTTCATCTTTTCTTTGTTAATTATCTTGAATCTTCAAAGGTATAACATAAACCCTAAACTATTTACATAAACTTTGATCTTTGATAATTCATATTCATATTATAAACTTGTTATTCATAAGTATATACATAAACACACCTAGATTTATATATACATATATACATGTAAAAAAAAAAATATTTATATATATATATATATATACATATATATACGAATTATATATACATATACATATTAAAACCTTAAACCCTAATTACACCTAAACTATAATTCTTAAACCCTAATTAATTAAACTCTAAACATTTATGAAACCCTAGGACATTAATTACTAAACCCTAGTTATTAATTACTACTTTAATTAACTAACCCTAATTAATGAAACCCTAATACTACTTATACTAGTACTTAACATGTATACACTATTACTATTACTAGCACCTATAACCTACTAATTATATTGTAGCACAAAAACATTTTGGGATATGTATTAGAGATGTATAGATCTTCGAACTTTCTTGACGAATGGTTTCTACGAGATTCTAGGCAGAGGGTTTGGATTTCCGATTTAAAGGGTCCTATGGCTCAAGCCCCTAGATCTAAATTAGCCATTCGAAGGGAAAGGGGTGATTGGAAGCTTATCTAATACGGCAAGTATTCTAAAATGGAAACACTCATAAAAGTAGAAACTCTCTAGTCATAGAAACTTAGTAAAATAAGAAACTTTCTAAAAATAGAAACTTTATAAAAATAGTAACTTACTAGGAATAGAAACTTAGTAAAACAAACTATACTTAAACACATACTTAAACTTAAACATGGGCAAAACACTTAACTACTCTTAAATGTCAATAGGTTGACTTTCCTGCTCACTCGTTCAACTCTCTATTCCGAGGAATAACTCTCTCTACTTACTAAGGTGAATTTCATAGCCCCACTTTTTACTATTTCATTACTGTTTTGAAACTATGGGGTGAGACACATGCTTGCTTTTAAATTTTTAACATGCAATATTTTAATAACTGTTTTACAATATTTATATACGTGAATTTCATAGCCCCACTTTTTACTATTTCATTACTGTTTTGAAACTATGGGGTGAGACACATGCTTGCTTTTAAATTTTTAACATGCAATATTTTAATAACTGTTTTACAATATTTATATACGTGAATTTCATAGCCCCACTTTTTACTATTTCATTACTGTTTTGAAACTATGGGGTGAGACACATGCTTGCTTTTAAATTTTTAACATGCAATATTTTAATAACTGTTTTACAATATTTATATACGTGAATTTCATAGCCCCACTTTTTACTATTTCATTACTGTTTTGAAACTATGGGGTGAGACACATGCTTGCTTTTAAATTTTTAACATGCAATATTTTAATAACTGTTTTACAATATTTATATACGTGAATTTCATAGCCCCACTTTTTACTATTTCATTACTGTTTTGAAACTATGGGGTGAGACACATGCTTGCTTTTAAATTTTTAACATGCAATATTTTAATAACTGTTTTACAATATTTATATACGTGAATTCATAGCCCCACTTTTTACTGTTTCATAACTGTTTTATAACTTTTGGGGTGAGAATACATGCACAACTTTTATAACTGTTTTACACGTATTAACTATTAAACTGTGATATGATGGGCTATGACCAGCAAGCCCCTAACCGATAAGTATAAACGATAACTTGTTACGGGGTAAACTTGAAAGTCTAGTCTAAATATCAGTACTTACACGTATCAACTATTAAACTGTGATATGTTGGGCTATGACCAGCAAGCCCCCAACCGACAAGTATAAACGATAACTTGACACGGGGTAAACTTGAAAGTCTAGTCTAAATATCAGTACCAACTGTTAAAACTATGCTATACCCGGCTACGTCCGACTAAGTCCCTACAGTGATATTTTTAAGTGCTGCGGCATGCTTATTTATTGGGGGTAGGCCTATCGGGAGTAACGTCCCCGATACATTTGACTCAGTCTTTGTATTACTTGATAATGAAATTTAAACCGACAAGGACAGACACAACTTGTCATGGGGCAAACTTGAACGTTTAGTCTAAATATCACGCACTGGCATAACTTTTGGATCTGCGAGATCTACTTTTTGATCCTGCGGGAGATCAACTTTACAACTAAATCTTGTGGTCTAAAAACAACGATAACTACTTTTGTTAAACCTATGAACTTCACTCAACCTTTTTGGTTGACACTTTAGCATGTTTTGTCTCAGGTGCTGTTTGATTCAAGCTTTCTTATCTACTACTTATGTGATGCTACTTGGACTTAGGATCAAGAGATATCGCATTTATTACTTCTGCATATGAACAATTACTTTATCGTTATTTCCATTATTGTAACGACATTTCATTTTCCGCTGCGTACTCAATAAAGTTAAATTTTCTCATTTAGTATTGTTCTCGTATTATAATATGTTGGTTTATTTGATATTAGTAACGTTTCTTCCAGACCCTATTGGGAGGACGTTACAAAATATCTTCAGAAACATTGAGGATATTTATAATGAAAGATATGATAATATCTTGGAACTTCTAATGTCGAAGGATGATGATGAAGAATAGTGTCAGCAAAGGTTTTAGAGTAAGGGGTAGGGTATGTACTAAGGATTTCAGCAGGCACTGAATCTTTTAAATTCTTTGAAGTCAAACTTATTCTTTGTGATTTGTCCACGGCTTACTTCATAGTTTCGCATAATCCGCTTTTTAGTACTAAATTTTCTATTGAGTGTTTCCAATACTCCGTTCTTTATCATCAACTTTTGGCTATTAAGACCATCTACAACATGCTGCTTCGTCAGCATTCTCAAAGTTAACGGATCTGGGTCATCGGTTATCAAACTGAGGTGGTTTCAGGAGAATTGTGTTTTTAAATGGTTAAACGCTGATGATGGAATATAAAAGATCCTCCGGTAACGTCAGCGAAAGAATAACATGTATATATATCGAAACTAACCTTTCTGAGAAGTCGAGGTTAACTTGCTGGAGCTGTGACAAAATTGGCTAATTTGAAAAGGGATTGCAAAGTTATTTTGGGTAATAATAACACTAAAGAAATTAACTCTGCTGCGTGTTAAACGTTGACTCAGTCTCCGAGAGTCTTACAGGAGCATAAGTCTTTTCTTCCGTAGATGAAACGCGGTTGGTTCATCCTCTCGATTGAGGGGTTTTCAAGAATTATGAAAGATTTAAACACGCATTGTAATTGTCGAGATACAAATGAGGTTTAAGATGAAATCAAGTGGCAAACTTGAAGATTAATTTAGTTTCATATGTTATAATCAATATTTTAATTCATTTTAATTGTCCAAAGTTAGCAGTCCAATAGTCCGATTGTACAATGATCCAATATATTCATATATAAATTAAATATATAATATTTGAATTAACTAATACATATCGTGACCCGTGTACCAGTCTCAGTGTCGATCACAACTCAAAGTATATATATATTTTGGAATCAACCTCAACCCTGTATAGCCAACTCCAACATTCACATATAGAGTGTCTATGGTTGTTCCGAAATATATATATAGATGGGTCGATATGATAGGTCGAAACCTTGTATACGTGTCCCGTTATTTAAAGTGCGTAAAATAAATAACAGAACTTAAATGACATAAACTAAATTGCGATAAAATGTAATACGGAATTAACAGTTAGCTGGGAACAGTTAGCCGGAACAGTTAGCGTGAAATCCTATCACAATTCCAATTAATTAATTCGTTTGTTTCTAACACTTTTTATTTTTGTCCAATGTTTCTTCTTTATGCCACTTGTTGGATTCTGATAGTTAAAAATCCAAATTTGAAATTGAAATGGAAATGGTAAATCTGGGGTGAACAGATACGTATATCGGTGATTGTAGGTGAGATAGCAAATAACCGTTGAATCAGATTCAAAGAATATACACTGTAACTTATTAATGTGAGATCTAAATATTCATCGGGTACTACCTACCCGTTAAAATATTTTCATCATTAACAGTTTGTACGAAAGAATTTTTAATTACAATCTTTATGGAAATATACTTGTATATATATTTTCTTCAGATGTAATCATGGATCTAATGAGTCAATAAGATATTAAATTTTTTTTTTTTTTTTTTTTTTTTTTGATTTATCGTTAATACTTGATTACATGATCTCTAAAACATTAAAGATTACACAATTACCATGTCGAACGAAGATAAATGAGATAGAACGATAAGTAAAGCGAAGATAATCGATATAGAATGATATGTAAAACGAAGATCATA
Source organism: Rutidosis leptorrhynchoides (assembly GCF_046630445.1). Lineage (NCBI taxonomy): Eukaryota > Viridiplantae > Streptophyta > Magnoliopsida > Asterales > Asteraceae > Rutidosis > Rutidosis leptorrhynchoides. Next base: position 187,193,164 of record NC_092341.1, read on the forward strand.
CTCGAAGTACAGATAGTGATATTGAGGTGTGTGATGTTGATATCCGAGGTACAAATTGTGATGTTGAGGTTTACGACGCGGTTGTGGTTGAGGGTGATATGGGTACTGTCGGTGTTGATGATGGTGGTACGGATTATGCTGCTGGTGCTACTGCTGGTGTTTGTAACCTTCGCACCATATTCTCCAAAGCCGTCACGCGAGCGCGAAGTTCGTTAACTTCTGCTAGTACACCGGGATGATTGGTGGTTGGAGTGAGCGAATGAACAAGATCTGAAATATGGGATAGTATATAATCGTGACGAGATACTCTAGAAATGAGAGAGAAAATGGTTTTTCGAACAGGTTCGCCGGTAAGTGCTTCAGGTTCATCGCCAAGAGGGCAATTTGGTGGATGGAAGGGATCACCCTCTTCATGTCTCCAGTGACTTAGTATATTACGAACCCACCCCCAATTCATCCAGAATAGATGATGGAAGATTGGTTGATCCATTCCGGTGACGCTGCCTTCGGAGCTTGAATGAAAATCCATATCGGCATAGCCGTCATAATCTGAGGAATTCGAACTAGATGCGGAATCCATCTTGTATAATCGGAAAAATGAATTTTTGGTATGAAATAGATTATAGAAGTTAGATTTGGTACTCTTCTATACATACTTTACATATGTATATATAATACCAAAATCCCGTATATTACGGAGAATCTTTGAAAAGATGTCAACTAAAGTCCAAAGTAACAGATATGCTAAGATATGAATTTTGTCTATACACTATCGATGCACTAAATGCAGTAAGACGTGTCTAGACTTATGAATGATAAGCAGGCAATTCCCTAAGGATAATAAACAAATAATTTACGACTAGAAATGATAAGCAAAACTTTTTGACAGGTAGACACGGTCAAAGTCCAGACTCACTAATGTATCCTAACAGCTACTAGTTAGACACACTAATGCAAGACCTGGTTCACTAAGACCACCGCTCTGATACCACCTGTAGAGACCCGAACTAATCCTCCCGGACGGAGTCTTCAACAGTTGGTCCCATTGCGATGACCGACTCCAAATAATATCCTTAACATGAGCAAATGCACAGCGGAAGACTTAATTCGTACCTGAGAATAACATGCTTTAAAAAGTGAACATAAAGTTGGTGAGATATATAGGTGTGATGCTAGCAGCGTTATAACTATGGACCACAAGATTTCATATTTAAAAACATAATACACTCGCAAGTGTATGAAAAGCATTCCAAGCAGTGGGCACCCGGTAACTAGCCTTAACAAGAGTGTGTACCCCTGAGTTATATAATATGTGCACCGAATCAAGTGCGTTCCGTTAACCTCGAAGTACTAAACACCCGTTCTTCTAGTTTACTAGAACAACATCTGGGTGGGGGTGTAAAACCCGATAGATCTATCTTTAGGATTCGCGCCTACCAGTTCATAAACCAATAGTTAAAGTTACCAAGCTAGGGGATTTTTGATTCAAACCCATGTAGAACGTAATTTTAGTCACTGATGTCCATAACGTAAATCATTTATAAAAATAGCGCATGTATTCTCAGCCCAAAAATATTTAAAGTTTAAAAGGGACTATATACTCACCATACTGTATTTTGTAGTAAAAATACATATAACATCATTGAACAAGTGTAGGGTTGGCCTCGGATTCACGAACCTATATCAATTATTTATATTAACACATATTCTAACAAGTAAACAAGTATAAGTATTAATATTAACTACTATATTTGTTATAATAATAATTTATATATTATTTTAATTAATTGCAACTATTATTTTAATAATTTATATGTTTCATATATTCATTTTATATATAAAAAAATATGAATATATTTTTGTATATGTATCTATATCGTTTGTTTGTTAAAATTATAACAATACTTAAATAATATTAGTAATGATAAAAATAATAATAATAATAATAATAGAGTTAACAATGATACTTGTAATATTAATAATAAAAATGATACATTTAATAAAATGTTAATTTTTAATAATAATGAATACTAATAATAATAACTATAAGATAATGATTTTTACTAATAATAATAATGATAACAACTTTACTAATAGCTAACATAATAATAATTAATATTAACAACAAATAATATTAATTAGAAAGGAAAAGGAATTATACCCTTAAATAAAAATCGATCTAAAAAGAAATGCCCACAACCGGGCTCGAACCCGTGACCTCTCGCATACGGACCTCACACCTTAACCATCTAATCTGTTTCTGTTTTTCTGAATTTAATGGCATCTAAATATATATAACCAGTAATCTGTAAACCTCCATCTTCTCCAAATTACATCGATCAGTGAGTTCATCCAGCTTCCATTTGATGTTTGATTTAACTTCAATCTTAATGAAAAAATTAATTGTAATTGCTTTTTATTTAAAGACTACAAAAGGAAAGAAAAAAAAATATATATAACAAAATTAAAATAAACTCCTCCTGTTGCCGTCGATGGTTTGAGAAAAAAAATATGATTTCGAAATTAACAGTGTTTTAGATCCAGCTTACAACATGAAAAGTTTTGCTTCTCCCTTCTAAAAACTGACTGAATTAACAGTTTAACAAGAACCCTTAAAACAATTGCGAATTTTGTGATGAACACTTGAGTTGACTTTTAGAACTTTAACTTTGACCTCGAAATCAAGATTCAATACGAGGTTTTGGAATTTGAAACTTTGCAGGAAGATTTGGTATTAAATTTCCAACAAGACTGCTCTTTTAGTTTTTTAGAAATCGTTACAATTATGAACAATTGATAAAATGAAATCGGGACAGAGGTAGTCGTCCTGTTCCAGCTTGTTTTTGATTTTAATTTCAAAGATTGGATGAATTATAACTGCTAACAGATTAAAAAAAGGTTGATCTGGAAATCGTTTGATAGTGGAAAAAGAATCAGACCAGAGTTCACGAGTTTGAGAGAAGAAAAGAAGGAAAAGAACTAGATGAAAATGATATGATCTTCAATAATATTACGGTATATACATATCAGTTATATAAATCTGTATTTTATTTATTATTATTTTTTTTTTTATACTAATAAATAATACAAATAATAAAAATAATAATTAGTAAATTCAATTTAAAGATACTGTTATATAAATATCATTTAATTATTAATAACATGATGTAACTTGTTATTAAAAGTACTAATAAATTAATAATAATATTAATAATAATACAAATTATAATTTGATAATATGGAAATTTTATCCATAACAATAATGATAAACACAATAATACTAATAATAATAATAATCATATAACTTATTACATGTTTTAAATCTATCGTTAATAATAATAATGATTATAATGATAATAATATTAATAATATTAATATTTTAATATATTAACTATATTCAAACTTGTAATCTAATATAATACCATTTATTATTCATGTAAGATTATGTTATATGAATGACATTTACTGAGCAGTTAATATTTATATATTCTATGTATGTATTTATTTCTTTTCAACAATTAACCACATGTTACATCAAATAATATTTCAAATTATAATATTTAGATACATATGTATCTATTTACAAATAGTTGTTCGTGAATCGTCAGGCTTGGTCAAAAGGGTAACTGATTATCCGAAAATAGATTTCAGACTTTCTAGACTCAACATTACAGATTTTGCTTATCGTGGCGGAAATATATAAAGATCAAGGTTTAAATTTGGTCGGAAATTTCCGGGTCGTTACATAATTATAAATATTGATATTTTTATAATAATTATTATTATTACAAAATAATACAACTTTTACTTACTATCATTATAGATATTATTTTATCAAATAAATATGTGATACAAACATATTTTACTACGTGTAATAACTTACTTTAATAATACCTATCATATTATCTTTATAATATTAAATGAACCCTATAAATTTTATTACTTAATATATATAAAAGTATATTTTATTATATAAATTTAATATAAAATTTTATTTTTTAATAAATAAATTATATTATTTACTCTAATAAATCTTTTAAAAATATTTAAAAATATAAAATGACGATATTTAAACTATATATTAATCATGTATAGATTTTTGGAAATTATTTTGAGTCAAATTTACTTTTGTTGACTTTTGCATATTAGTCTCGAGCATTAGGATTGTGGTACACTATGACTTGACCTAATTTGTTAGACAAATATTGACCAACACATAAATATATATAATTAATTTAGGTTCATGAATCCGAGGCCAACCTTGCACTTGTTCAATGACGTTATATGTATTTTTATTACGAAATACAGTATGGTGAGTTTCATTTGCCTTTTTACCCTTTATATTTTTGGGACTGAGAATACATGCGCTTTTATAAATGATTGACGAAATAGACACAAGTAATTGAAACTACATTCTATGGTTGAATTATCGAAATCGAATATGCCCCTTTTTATTAAAGTCTGGTAATCTAAGAATTAGGGAACAGACACCCTAATTGACGCGAATCCTAAAGATAGATCTATTGGGCCTAACAAACCCCATCCAAAGTACCAGATGCTTTAGTACTTCGAAATTTATATCATGTCCGAAGGAGGATCCCGGAATTATAGGGGATATTCTTATATCTATCTAGTTAATGTCGGTTACCAGGTGTTCACCATATGAATGATTATTTTTGTCTCTACGCATGGGACGTATATTTATGAGAACTGGAAATGAAATTCTTGTGGTCTATTAAAATGATGGAAATAAATGATTATGATAAACTAATGAACTCACCAACCTTTTGGTTGACACTTTAAAGCATGTTTATTCTCAGGTGTTAAAGAAATCTTCCGCTGTGCATTTGCTCATTTTAAAGATATTACTTGGAGTCTTTCATAGCATATTTCGAAGAACGTTGCATTCGAGTCATTGAGTTCAGCAAAGATTATTATTAAATCAATTTATAATTGGATAGTGGATATTATGAAATGGTATGCATGTCTGTCAATTTTCGATGTAAAGAAAGATTGTCTTTTAAAAATGAATGCAATGTTTGTAAAATGTATCATATAGAGGTCAAATACCTCGTAATGTAATCAACTATTGTGAATCGTTTATAATGTATATGAACGGGTCCTTTCAGTAGCTACATCCTTAAAGAGGGAATATGAGACGATGAAGAGGCTTTATGATCATAGCAACAATCAGAGGGCGGAATATAAGGAACAAGTCAAAGAATTATCCTTCAGAGAAAAGCAACACTTGAGCAAAATTGATGAACTAGTAAAGGAGAATGAAAAAAATACTTGAGCAGAATAACGCGCTGAAAGAACAGCTTAAAGCTAAAGAAGAAAATGAAAGACGTATGATATCTGGGATCCCTGCCCTTGTAGAGCGTATCTTTAATTGTCAAGCTCTGTCTCACTGGATACGCGAGTTCGTCCGTCTTGCGAAGTCTGCTGAACGACTAAATTTTTTCAACTTTATGAAAAGAAATCTGCCAGATTAGCCAAATCCAATGCCTGTTGTTATTTCATCGAAGATTAATGAAAACACCATGAAAGAAGCTGATGTAGCTGGTGCACTGATAGAAAATATGAAGTGTGCTGATCTTGAAAATCTTTGCAAAGGACCAAATGTACAATTGAAAATCTTGACACACCCATCATCATCTGTTTCTTCAAGATAAAAATTACTTAAGTTCAAATCCTCATCTACCGATCCACCATCAGCCTCTGAATGTACAATTGGAATTATAACTTGCTCAGGCTCCTTATCATTAATTTCATCATGAGTATAAATCATTTCTGATTCCGTCTGAACCTGTTGAGATTGAGAAGCTGATGAAGACCTCACACCACCACCCTTAGTTGAAATGTTCACCGTTTGATAATCTCCATCTACTCCTATCTCCCCCTCATGGCTATTCTGAGGATCAGAATCGTCATGTTCATTATCAAGGTGAGGACTTATTGGAGAAGAGCAGGAAGTAAGTGGATATCGTACTCGAGGGCAAAACAATTCTTGAAGCGAAGTGCATCGAAGAACATCAAGATTAACTCGAGAAAACATACGACTGAAATATTCTTGCTCTAAAGCATCATAGAAATTTGGTGAATGCAAGGGTGATGGTGGTAATGTAACAATAGGAACAGCAGCAGCAACATCGATTAGAGGCGATGTCGGTCGAAGTGTTTGATTTGCCGTGAGGGCAGGTAAGGATATACGTACTGTAGTGACCCGAACTTTTCCATGTTTATATATATTAATTGAGATTGATATTTACATGATTAAATGTTTCCAACATGTTAAGCAATCAAACTTGTTAAGACTTGATTAATTGAAATATGTTTCATATAGACAATTGACCACCCAAGTTGACCGGTGATTCACGAACGTTAAAACTTGTAAAAACTATATGATGACATATATATGGATATATATATATATAGTTAACATGATACTATGATAAGTAAACATATCATTAAGTATATTAACATTGAACTACATATGTAAAAACAAGACTACTAACTTAATGATTTTTAAACGAGACATATATGTAACGATTATCGTTGTAAAGACATTCATGACTTAACACATGTGGGAACCATCATTTGGCAACTAGCATGAAATATCTCATAAAATTACAAAAATATGAGTAATCATTCATGACTTATTTACATGAAAACAAAATTACATATCCTTTATATCTAATCCATACACCAACGATCAAAAACACCTACAAACACTTTCATTCTTCAATTTTCTTCATCTAATTGATCTCTCTCAAGTTCTATCTTCAAGTTCTAAGTGTTCTTCATAAATTCCAAAAGTTCTAGTTTCATAAAATCAAGAATACTTCCAAGATTGCAAGTTTACTTCCAAGTTTTCCAAATCCATTCCAAGTAATCATCCAAGATCAAGAAACCTTTGTTACTTACAGTAGGTTATCTTTCTAATACAAGGTAATAATCATATTCAAACTTTGGTTCAATTTCTATAACTATAAAAATCTTATTTCAAGTGATGATCTTACTTGAACTTGTTTTCGTGTCATGATTCTGCTTCAAGAACTTCGAGTCATCCAAGGATCCGTTGAAGCTAGATCCATTTTTCTATTTTCCAGTAGGTTTATCCAAGGAACTTTAGGTAGTAATGATGTTCATAACATCATTCGATTCATACATATAAAGCTATCTTATTCGAAGGTTGAAACTTGTAATCACTAGAACATAGTTTAGTTAATTCTAAACTTTTTCGCAAATAAAAGTTAATCCTTCTAACTTGACTTTTAAAATCAACTAAACACATGTTCTATATCTATATGATATGCTAACTTAATGATTTAAAACCTGGAAACACGAAAAACACCGTAAAACCGGATTTACGCCGTCGTAGTAACACCGCGGGCTGTTTTGGGTTAGTTAATTAAAAACTATGATAAACTTTGATTTAAAAGTTGTTATTCTGAGAAAATGATTTTTATTATGAACATGAAACTATATCCAAAAATTATGGTTAAACTGAAAGTGGAAGTATGTTTTCTAAAATGGTCATCTAGACGTCGTTCTTTCGACTGAAATGACTACCTTTACAAAAATGACTTGTAACTTATTTTTCTGACTATAAACTTATACTTTTTATGTTTAGATTCATAAAATAGAGTTCAATATGAAACCATAGCAATTTGATTCACTCAAAACGGATTTAAAATGAAGAAGTTATGGGTAAAACAAGATTGGATAATTTTTCTCATTTTAGCTACGTGAAAATTGGTAACAAATCTATTCCAACCATAACTTAATCAACTTGTATTGTATATTATGTAATCTTGAGATACCATAGACACGTATACAATGTTTCGACCTATCATGTCGACACATCTATATATATTTCGGAACAACCATAGACACTCTATATGTAAATGTTGGAGTTAGCTATACAGGGTTGAGGTTGATTCCAAAATATATATAGTTTGAGTTGTGATTAATACTGAGATACGTATACACTGGGTCGTGGATTGATTCAAGATAATATTTATCGATTTATTTTTGTACATCTAACTGTGGACAACTAGTTGTAGGTTACTAACGAGGACAGCTGACTTAATAAACTTAAAACATCAAAATATATTAAAAGTGTTGTAAATATATTTTGAACATACTTTGATATATATGTATATATTGTTATAGGTTCGTGAATCAACCAGTGGCCAAGTCTTACTTCCCGATGAAGTAAAAATCTGTGAAAGTGAGTTATAGTCCCACTTTTAAAATCTAATATTTTTGGGATGAGAATACATGCAGGTTTTATAAATGATTTACAAAATAGACACAAGTACGTGAAACTACATTCTATGGTTGAATTATCGAAATGGAATATGCCCCTTTTTATTAAGTCTGGTAATCTAAGAATTAGGGAACAGACACCCTAATTGACGCGAATCCTAAAGATAGATCTATTGGGCCTAACAAACCCCATCCAAAGTACCAGATGCTTTAGTACTTCAAAATTTATATCATATCCGAAGGGTGTCCCGGAATGATGGGGATATTCTTATATATGCATCTTGTTAATGTCGGTTACCAGGTGTTCACCATATGAATGATTTTTATCTCTATGTATGGGATGTGTATTGAAATATGAAATCTTGTGGTCTATTATTATGATTTGATATATATAGGTTAAACCTATAACTCACCAACATTTTTGTTGACGTTTTAAGCATGTTTATTCTCAGGTGAATACTAAGAGCTTCCGCTGTCGCATACTTAAATAAGGATGAGATTTGGAGTCCATGCTTGTATGATATTGTGTAAAAACTGCATTCAAGAAACTGATTTCGATGTAACATATTTGTATTGTAAAACATTATGTAATGGTCGTGTGTAAACATGATATTTTAGATTATCATTATTTGATAATCTACGTAAAGCTTTTTAAACCTTTATTTATGAAATAAAGGTTATGATTTGTTTTAAAAATGAATGCAGTCTTTGAAAAACGTCTCATATAGAGGTCAAAACCTCGCAACGAAATCAATTAATATGGAACGTTTTTAATCAATAAGAACTGGACATTTCAGTTGGTATCAGAGCGTTGGTCTTAGAGAACCAGAATTTTGCATTAGTGTGTCTTACCGAGTTTGTTAGGATGCATTAGTGAGTCTGGACTTCGACCGTGTTTAGTTGAAAAATGATTGCTTAACAAATTTTGTTGGAAACTATATATTTTTAACATGTGAATATTATGTGATATATTAATCTCTTAATGCGTTTGATATTATGTGATAGATGTCTACCTCTAGAACAAGTCCCATTGACTCACCTAATAATAATGAAGAGTCAAATGTAAATTGGAATGATTCGTGGACTGATTCACAAGTTCCCGAAGAGGAACCGGAAGAAGAGTCGGAACCGGAAGAAGAATCGGAACCGGAAGAAGAATCGGAACCGGATGAAGAAATAGAACCGGTGGGGGAAATAATAAAACGGTTAAGTAAAAGAAAATCCTTAACCAACCGACCAAGGTTAATTATGGTCAATGGTGTTTCCGCCAAGGAAGCAAAATATTGGGAGGATTACCAATTCTCCGATGAATCGGATTCCGACGAGAATTCCGATGATGTTATAGAAATTACCTCAACTGAATTTAAAAAGGCAAAAGAAAATAATAAGGGAAAGGGCATAAAAATAGAGAAATCTAATTCCAACCCCGATGAACTTTATATGTATCGTCAACCCCCGAAGTACTTAAGTTGTAACAATGACCCGGGAACCTCTAAACCACCAGGTTTTTCTAAACCAATGTGGAAAACGACGGCTCGTATTAGGGGAACATCATATATCCCTAGAAACTTGGCAAAACGAACCAAAACCGAAAAAGAAGAAACAAGCGAGTCGGAATAAGATAGTTGTATTCGTGTGGTGTAATATATGTAATATAGTGTGCTTATGCTTTATGATATATGTAAAAATTGCTTGTATTAATAAGTATTTTTTTTATGAATCTAACTCTTGTCTATTTTACAGTATAAAAACACAAAATGGATAGACAACCCAATATTTTAAGAGACCTACCTGGAGACATGATTGATGAAATCTTGTCTAGAGTCGATCAGAATTCTTCGGCACAACTATTTAAGGCGAGATCAGTTTGTAAGACATTCGAAGAACGTTCCAAGAATGCCTTGGTTTATAAAAGGCTTTCGTTCGAAAGATGGGGGATATCACATTGGGAAATCCATAAGTTACAATGTGTTTACTTTGACGCATATATTGCGGGGAACCCAAATGCTATTTTACGCAATGGGTTAAGAAATTATTTTGACTCAATATATTCGAATATTGGACTTCGTGATTTAGAAAAAGCGGCTAACATGCAACATAAAGAAGCATGTTTTGCTTACGGATTAGTAATGTTCGCTTCTCACCAATGTGAGAACAAGAACATCGGGCTACAACTATTAAACAAAAGCTTCCCACAAGTGACGGAGTCAGTAATTGGGGTAAGAAATGAGGTTTTTAGATTGTTACGGGACTGTTGGACATTACATAACCCTCGTCCCTTTGACGACGTTACAACACGCTGTCTTATCAACGGCCATAACGGTTATGTTCCACAAGACCAAGGATGGGAAGTAATCCTAGTAAAACCAGAATGCATGACTTGTTTCTGGACGTATGAATTACGTGTCTTTATTGCCTTTGCTGAACGACTTGTGTACTAGCTAGAATTATCTTCACAACCATCTTGTATCAAATTTATTGTGTGCTATATTTCATGCTATATGTAAAATAAGCGGTATTGTAAGTTTGTAAAATATTGTGTAAAAGTTTGAACGCGAAATATTATTATAATCAGTTTTTCATATAGAATTGTAGTAGTTGAATTGTATATTAGCTACTAAGTATGAACTTAACGGGTAGGTACTACCCGAATTTAAACTTATAAAACGCTAATATGAAGAAAAAGCTTTTATAAATGAGTTCATATTATGCTATGAAATACTATAAACTACTCTTAATATTCTGTATGATTAACTTGTTCCATTTGACTATTTTGAAGGAAATGGCACCGACTACTCGACACACCGTGAATATGAATGAAGAGGAATTCCGTAGTTTTCTAGCTTCAAACATAGCCGCAGTACAGGCTGTGCTACATACCAACAATAACCTTGGATCTAGCAGTACAGGAAATCGTGTAGGATGCACCTACAAAGAATTCACTGCCTGCAAACCTTTGGAATTTGATGGAACCGAAGGACCGATCGGATTGAAACGGTGGACCGAGAAGGTCGAATCGGTGTTTGCTATAAGTAAGTGTACTGAAGAGGACAAAGTGAAGTACGCTACGCATACCTTCACAGGTTCTGCGTTAACATGGTGGAATACCTATCTAGAGCAAGTGGGACAAGACGATGCGTACGCACTACCGTGGTCAGCATTCAAGCACTTGATGAATGAGAAGTACCGTCCCAGAACCGAGGTCAATAAGCTCAAGACAGAACTTAGAGGGTTACGAACCCAAGGATTTGATATTACCACGTACGAAAGAGGATTCACAGAATTGTGCCTATTGTGTCCGGGAGCATTCGAAGATGAGGAAGAGAAGATCGACGCGTTTGTGAAAGGATTACCGGAAAGAATCCAAGAAGATATAAGTTCACACAAGCCCGCCTCCATACAACAGGCATGTAGAATGGCTCACAAACTAGTGAACCAGATTGAAGAAAGAATTAAAGAACAGACTGCTGAAGAGGCCATTGTGAAGCAAGTCAAAAGAAAGTGGGAGGAAAACGGTGATAAGAATCACCAATACAACAACAACCGCAATTACAACAATAATCGCAACAATTATCCCAACAATCGCAACATCAATCGCAACTACAAAAAACGGCCCAACAACAACAACAATAACAACAACAACAACAACAACAACAACAACAGCAACTACAACAATCATCCCAACAACAATAATAACCGCAACAACAACAACAATCAGAAGCAGCTATGCCAAAGGTGTGAAAAGTATCACTCGGGGTTCTGCACCAAATTTTGCAACAAGTGTAAAATCAAAAAAAAGTCATAGCGCGGCGAAGTGTGAGGTCTATGGACCAGGGGTTAATAGAACAAAAGGAACAAATGGTGTCGGAATGAGTAATGGCAGAGCAAGTAGTGTCGGAGCAAGTTATGCCAATGTAGTTTGTTATAAATGTGGAAAACCGGGCCACATTATTAGAAATTGCCCGAACCACGAGAACACAAATGGACAAGGCCGCAGAAGAGTTTTCAATATTAATGCGGCAGAGGCACAGGAAGACCTGGAGCTTGTTACGGGTACGTTTCTTATTGACAATAAATCTGTTTACGTTTTATTTGATTCGGGTGCGGATAGAAGCTATATGAGTAGAGATTTTCGTGCTAAATTAAGTTTTCCATTAACGCCTTTGGATAGTAAATTTTTACTCGAATTAGCGAATGGTAAATTAATTTCAGCAGATAATATATGTCGGAATCGAGAAATTAAACTGGTTAGCGAAACATTTAAGATTGATTTGATACCAGTAGAGTTAGGGAGTTTTGATGTGATAATCGGTATGGACTGGTTGAAAGAAGTGAAAGCAGAGATCGTTTGTTACAAAAATGCAATTCGCATTATACGAGAAAAAGGAAAACCCTTAATGGTGTACGGAGAAAAGGGCAACACGAAGCTACATCTTATTAGTAATTTGAAGGCACAAAAACTAATAAGAAAAGGTTGCTATGCTGTTCTAGCACACGTCGAAAAAGTACAAACTGAAGAAAAGAGCATCAATGATGTTCCCGTCGCAAAAGAATTTCCCGATGTATTTCCGAAAGAATTACCGGGACTACCTCCACATCGATCTGTTTAATTTAAAATAGATCTTGTACCAGGAGCTGCACCAATAGCTCGTGCTCCTTATAGACTCGTACCCAGCGAGATGAAAGAACTGCAAAGCCAACTGCAAGAACTAATAGAATGTGGTTTCATTCGACCAAGCACATCACCATGGGGAGCTCCTGTTTTGTTTGTCAAGAAGAAGGATGGTACATTTAGGTTGTGTATTGACTACAGAGAGTTGAACAAACTTACCATCAAAAACCGTTATCCACTGCCGAGAATTGACGACTTATTTGATCAACTACAAGGCTCGTCTGTTTATTCAAAGATTGACTTACGTTCCGGGTATCATCAAATGCGGGTGAAAGAAGATGATATTCCAAAGACTGCTTTCAGAACACGTTACGGTCATTACGAGTTTATGGTCATGTCGTTTGGTTTAACTAATGCACCAGCTATGTTCATGGACCTTATGAACCGAGTGTGTGGACCATACCTTGACAAGTTTGTCATTGTTTTCATTGATGACATACTTATTTACTCAAAGAATGACCAAGAACACAGTGAACATTTGAGAAAGGTGTTAGAAGTATTGAGGAAGGAAGAATTGTACGCTAAGTTTTCAAAGTGTGCATTTTGGTTGGAAGAAGTTCAATTCCTCGGTCACATAGTGAACAAAGAAGGTATTAAGGTGGATCCGGCAAAGATAGAAACTGTTGAAAAGTGGGAAACCCCAAAAACTCCGTAGCACATACGCCAGTTTTTAGGACTAGCTGGTTACTACAGAAGGTTCATCCAAGACTTTTCCAGAATAGCAAAACCCTTGACTGCATTAACGCATAAAGGGAAGAAATTTGAATGGAATGATGAACAAGAGAAAGCGTTTCAGTTATTGAAGAAAAAGCTAACTACGGCACCTATATTGTCATTGCCTGAAGGGAATGATGATTTTGTGTTTTATTGTGACGCATCAAAGCAAGGTCTCGGTTGTGTATTAATGCAACGAACGACGGTGATTGCTTATGCGTCTAGACAATTGAAGATTCACGAACAAAATTATACGACGCATGATTTGGAATTAGGCGCGGTTGTTTTTGCATTAAAGACTTGGAGGCACTACTTATATGGGGTCAAAAGTATTATATATACCGACCACAAAAGTCTTCAACACATATTTAATCAGAAACAACTGAATATGAGGCAGCGTAGGTGGATTGAATTATTGAATGATTACGACTTTGAGATTCATTACCACCCGGGGAAGGCAAATGTGGTAGCCGATGCCTTGAGCAGGAAGGACAGAGAACCCATTTGAGTAAAATCTATGAATATAATGATTCATAATAACCTTACTACTCAAATAAAGGAGGCGCAACAAGGAGTTTTAAAAGAGGGAAATTTAAAGGATGAAATACCCAAAGGATCGGAGAAGCATCTTAATATTCGGGAAGACGGAACCTGGTATAGGGCTGAAAGAATTTGGGTACCAAAATTTGGAGATATGAGAGAAATGGTACTTAGAGAAGCTCATAAAACCAGATACTCAATACATCCTGGAACGGGGAAGATGTACAAGGATCTCAAGAAATATTTTTGGTGGCCGGGTATGAAAGCTGATGTTGCTAAATACGTAGGAGAATGTTTGACGTGTTCTAAGGTCAAAGCTGAGCATCAGAAACCATCAGGTCTACTTCAACAACCCGAAATCCCGGAATGGAAATGGGAAAACATTACCATGGATTTCATCACAAAATTGCCAAGGACTGCAAGTGGTTTTGATACTATTTGGGTAATAGTTGATCATCTCACCAAATCAGCACACTTCCTGCCAATAAGAGAAGATGACAAGATGGAGAAGTTAGCACGACTGTATTTGAAGGAAGTCGTCTCCAGACATGGAATACCAATCTCTATTATCTCTGATAGGGATGGCAGATTTATTTCAAGATTCTGGCAGACATTACAGCAAGCATTAGGAACTCGTCTAGACATGAGTACTGCCTATCATCCACAAACTGATGGGCAGAGTGAAAGGATGATACAAACGCTTGAAGACATGCTACGAGCATGTGTTATTGATTTTGGAAACAGTTGGGATCGACATCTACCGTTAGCAGAATTTTCCTACAACAACAGCTACCATTCAAGCATTGAGATGGCGCCGTTTGAAGCACTTTATGGTAGAAAGTGCAGGTCTCTGATTTGTTGGAGTGAAGTGGGGGATAGACAGATTACGGGTCCGAAGATTATACAAGAAACTACCGAGAAGATCATCCAAATTCAACAACGGTTGAAAACCGCCCAAAGTCGACAAAAGAGCTACACTGACATTAAAAGAAAAGATATAGAATTTGAAATTGAAGAGATGGTCATGCTTAAAGTTGCACCTTGGAAAGGCGTTGTTCGATTTGGTAAACGAGGGAAATTAAATCCAAGGTATATTGGACCATTCAAGATTATTGATCGTGTCAGACCAGTAGCTTACCGACTTGAGTAAACTCAATAACTCGCGACTGTACATAACACTTTCCACGTCTCGAATTTAAAGAAATGTTTTGCTAAAGAAGATCTCACTATTCCATTAGATGAAATCCAAATCAACGAAAAGTTTCAATTCATCGAAGAACCCGTCGAAATAATGGATCGTGAGGTTAAAAGACTTAAGCAAAACAAGATACCAATTGTTAAGGTTCGATGGAATGCTCGTAGACGACCCGAGTTCACCTGGGAGCATGAAGATCAGATGAAGAAGAAATACCCGCATCTATTTCCAGAAGATTCGTCAACACCTTCAACAGCTTAAAATTTCGGGACGAAATTTATTTAACGGGTAGGTACTGTAGTGACCCGAACTTTTCCATGTTTATATATATTAATTGAGATTGATATTTACATGATTAAATGTTTCCAACATGTTAAGCAATCAAACTTGTTAAGACTTGATTAATTGAAATATGTTTCATATAGACAATTGACCACCCAAGTTGACCGGAGATTCACGAACGTTAAAACTTATATAAACTATATGATGACATATATATGGATATATATAGTTAACATGATACTATGATAAGTAAACATATCATTAAGTATATTAACAATGAACTACGTATGTAAAAACAAGACTACTAACTTAATGATTTTTAAACGAGACATATATGTAACGATTATCGTTGTAAAGACATTTAATGTATATATATATCATATTAAGAGATATTCATACATGATAATATCATGATAATATAATAATTTAAAATCTCATTTGATATTATAAACATTGGGTTAACAACATTTAACAAGATCGTTAACCTAAAGGTTTCAAAACAACACTTACATGTAACGACTAACGATGACTTAACGACTCAGTTTCATGTAACACTTACATTTAACACTTACATTTAACAAGATCGTTAACCTCGTTCAGTTTCATCAATAATTCTACTCGTATGCACCCGTATTCGTACTCGTACAATACACAGCTTTTAGATGTATGTACTATTGGTATATTTTAACAACCCGTCCTAATCCTCCTGGACGAAGTCATCAACATTTGGTCCCATTGCGATGATAGACTCCAAGTAATGTCCTTAACACGAGCTAATGCACAGCGGAAGACTTAATTCGTACCTGAGAATAACATGCTTTAAAATGTCAACATAAAGTTGGTGAGATATATAGGTTTGATGCTAGCAGCATTATAACAATGGACCACAAGATTTCATATTTATACATAATACACTTCTCGTGTATAGAAAAGACGTTGAGCACTTGGTAACCATACTTAACTAAAAGTCACAGCAGCATACTCTTAAATAAACCCTACACCGTACCAAGTGTAGTAACGAGAACGAAGTACTGTGCAACCGTTAAATGCTGGTCGTCCAGCCCGGTTGGGGATGTCAGCCCGATAGATCTATCAACAGGATTCGCGTTTACGCTCCTCACGTAATTAGCAGTTACCAAGTATAAAGAGATATGCCATGGTACAACTCCACGTAGAATTTATTTTTGATCACTTGTGTCCATAACATAAATCATTTATAAAAACAGCGCATGTATTCTCATCCCAAAATATTTAGAGTTAAAAAGGGAACTATATACTCACCTAATGTATTTTGTAGTAAAAATACATATAACATCATTGGTAACTTATAAGGTTGGCCTTCGATTCACGAACCTAATTAATTATATATTTATATATTGATTAATATCTAATTAACTAATAAAGTCAATTTACAGTGTACCACAATCCTAATGCTCGAGACTAATATGCAAAGGTTAATAAAAATTCGTTTGACTCAAAAAGACTTCCAAAAATCTTTACAAAATTATAATCGTTTACATACATTTAAATATAACAAATTTTATAGTTTTAAAATATTTTTACAAAATTTTATTATAATAAATGATTTCGCAATTTATTTATTATCAAATAAACATATTATGTATTTATAAATATACTAAATGTTAAAAAATAATACTTTTATGTTAACAGTAATATTTCCATAATATTTTTAATAAATATATTAATTTTTATAAAAATACTTTAAATTGTTAAAATGACAGTTTTTAATAATAATAATAGTATTCTTATCGAAAATAATTCTTTTACTTAAACTAATAATTTTAACGTTAATAATGTTAACAAAAAATAATGAGTTGATAGTTTTATTAATTATAACGATTAAAATAATAATTTTATAGTTTTTGACATAATAATCATAATAATAATAATAATTATCTTGATAATAATAATAATAATGATAATAATAATAACGATGATTTTAACGACATCGTAATAAAAATAATCATTTTTAATAATTAAAACAAAAATTCAATTGACTATAACTTTTAATCCGTCCGTAGAACCCATTTGACATCTAAATGAAAAGTTTATAGTTTTTCGCCACCTTTCCAAAAATATATATATCATATACCTTATTTTAACCGCATGAGTAACTAATTCAGATTCTATCCTAATGTATATTTTGACAAAAATAGATAAATAACATGCTTGATCCTAAATTCTCGAGCACTAGTCTGGGACACACTAGAAGTAAATAAAAGTTAAGTTTTGAGTGCTCACGTATCAATATTGAGATTCAATATTGCAGGATAGATATATAAACACCACGAGGACGATAAATACTATTTTAGCTCACGAGCACAACCCCCGATCCATACCCATAACCTCCATAGCTATATCCTATAATCTCCTTAAATTTTATTCCACTCATGACACCAGTTTTGGAACACTTGGGCAGAACCCCGTCATATTATTTTGTGTAAAATTAGTATTGTTAATACTCATAATCTAAAATTGATGTTAATCTTAATAATAATAATAATAATACTAATAAGATTATCATTCTTAATAATGATATTAGAAATTTTTAGTAATAAAATTAATGATTAAAATAGATATAATAAATAATACGTACTAGATAGATATGAATATGTGGGTGTGAGTGTGTGCGGTTGTTTAATGAAATGATATTATGGAGTTCACATAGAAAACGTGTAGGGTTTTTAAAGGGGTTGCAGTCTTTTGCCTCTTCGCAACTCACTATGTGTCCAAAGCATTTGCTCCACAGCTGTCCCGCACTTAACCACAAATATCCGGTTTTTATATTTATATTTTAATATAATTAATTTTTATAATTAATTAAATATAATATTAAATTTACGTTGATGGTAAAAAATATAATTTTTACAAAATTACTTTTACTTTGTCACATGACTAAAGTCCCGGTTCCAGTTTTTCAAACAAAGTTTCGTTACGCCTAGAAAATTAACAGTTTGCGTTTCATGACACGTACCTTTATCAAAAATAATAGATTTAAATTATGAAAACAATCCCACCAAAAATGTAACTTAACCTTTTGAGTGTTGTGGTCATTTACTTTTATAAATCAAAGTCTAGTTATTTTTCAAGATATATTTTTAAATTGAAAACGTTTTATATTTAGCTAAATATTATAATTAACCATTTTGTAAATTACATAAATATATATTTATGAACACGTTTCATTTAAGTAATTTATAAAACCACATATCTAATATTTCGTTAACGTTATCAAATAAGTATATATCGTAATTACACATAATGTTCGTGAATCGTCAGGCTTGGTCAAAAGGGTAATCTAATTATCCAGATATAGATTTCAGACTTTCTAGACTCAACATTAGGGTTTTTGCTTATCGTGTCGGAAACATATAGAGATTAGAGTTTAAATTTGGTCGGAAATTTCCGGGTCGTTACAGTACCCACCCGTTAAAGAAACTTCGTCCCCGAAATTTAGTAGAGGTTGACATAAATAACAATAGGAATGTTTTCATGACGAATATGAGGTGTTAATAGAGTTTTATCATTATTGGAAGATATGGATAAAACGATTAGATCATGTGAAGTTCACGAGTGAAGCTATCACAAAAGAATGAAATGAGTGAATATGAAATTGTTTTATCCGATAACGTGATTAGGATTGATTTCCAGAATTTAAGGGATTAAAAAAAAATCTTTTGTAATAAGATATGGTTCTTCGACAATTTAGGAAACAGGAACTTCTTTGATTTAATGCGGTAATCTGTTTCGATTTCTTTGTCGGATATTTTACTATAAAACTACCCCCTTCGTTTCCTTATTTCCATATACCATATCTTCTACTCTATATTGCTATTGATATACACGGTTTGTAAGCTTTGGGTGGTTGTTGAGTTTTATATCTTCCCTTATACTTCAATGTCCCTGCTTCTGTCCTCTATAATCTTTGTCATCCACAGTTAATATCACCTCCTATTTGTTGCGATTGTTACCCCAATTTCTATTTCGGAGCTTTGTCCCTTCGTTTCTTCTTCCCGTCCTCGAGTCAAGCGAACAATGATCCGGAATTCGTAGGTATAAAATTCGAAATGAATATAGCTCATGCTCTTAGAAAGGAATGGTAATGGAATGGTTTCGAATTGTCAAATTACCAGAATATTTTGGAAAAATGGAACTATCAAGATGATATGTTCCTAATTGTAAGAGACGTGTAACATGGCACATGATGACGGTACTGTGAATCATCACATTCCATTAGAAATTTAACATGACTTACTGTAATATAATGAAGTTGATCAAGTTTCATTATATTATACTAATTCATGCATCAGTTCTCAACACTACTTCAAAACATTCCTATTTCAAATTCGAAGGTTTTAGAACTTAGAAACTAACACAGTTTCTTTTATATTGTAACGCAGATATTACGGAGGAATAAATGATTTCAGATAAGGATAGTTGTGAAAGTATCTTCAGAAATATTGAGGATATTTATAATGAAAGATATGATAATATCTTGGAATTTCTAATGTCGAAGGATGATGATGAAGATTGACCCATAAGGGTTTAGATTCAGAAGCAAGGTGTTTGCTACAGAATCGTCATGATTCTTTATGTACAAGTTTAGTCCTTGAAATTTGTTCAGAGTCTCCTTCACGGTTTGCTCAATCCGGTTTTTAGTACCAAATTTTCTATCGAGCGTTCCTAACACTTCCTTCTTTTATCATCAACTTTTGGTCATTAAGACCATCTACAACCTGCTGCTTCGTCAGCATTTTCAAAGTTATCGGATCTGGGTCATCGGTTATCAAACCAAGATGGTTTCAGGAGAATTGTATTTTTAGATGATTAAACGCTGATGGTAATATGATGGGATATAAAAGGTTCTCCGGTATTAATGGCGAAAGAACAACGTATATATATCGAGGTTATACTAAGAGTAATCTTACTGAGAAGTCGAAGTGGAGCTGTGACAAAATTGACTACTTTGGAGAGGAACTGCAAAGTTATTTTTGATAATAACAGCGCCAAAGGAGCTAACACAGATATGGGTTAAACGTTTACTCAGTTTTCGAGAGTTTTCAGGTGCATAAATTTTATGCAACGATCTTTTCTTCCACAGATGAGGTGCGGTTGGTTCAACCTCTCAATTGAGGTGTTTTCAAGAATCGTGAATTGTGACTATCGAGGTACAAATGAGGTTTAAGATGAAATCAAGTGGCAAGCTTGAAGAATTGTTTAGTTTCATATGTTATAATCAACATTTTAATTCATTTTAATTGTCCAAAGTTAGCAGTCCAATAGTCCGATAGTCCAATAGTCCAATGAATTCATATATAAATTAAATATATAATATTCGAATTAATTAATACGTATCGTGACCCGTGTACCGGTCTCAGTGTCGATCACAACTCAAAGTATATATATATTTTGGAATCCACCTCAACCCTATATAGCCAACTATAGAGTGTCTATGGTCGTTCCGAAATATATATATAGATGGGTCGTTATGATAGGTCGAAACCTTGTATACGTGTCTCGTTATTTAAAGTACGTAAAATAAATAAATATATATCATGACCCATTATACAACGTGTTGTCTCAGAATTAATCCGACGTATTGTTGTACATGTGTCCCGACGGTATGTAAAGTGCAGAAATTAAATAACAATAAATAAAATTGCAAGAATGTAAATTGCGATAAATTAAATGTTAATCAGTTAGCTGGGAACAGTTAGCCGGAACAGTTAGCGTGGAATCCTTAACAGATTTTTAATTAGTTAATTCGTGTGTTTCTAACAATTTTTAGTTTGTCCAATATTTCTTCTTTATGCCACTTGTTGTATTCGGGTAGGTAAAATCCAAATATGAAATTTAAATGGAAATGATTAATCTGGAATGAACGGATACGTATATCGGTGATTGCAAGTAGGATAGCAAATGACCGTTGAATCAGATTCGAAAAATGTACAGTGTAACTTATTAATGTGAAATCCAAATATTCCTCGGGTACTACCCACCTGTTAAAATATTTTCATCATTAACAGTTTGTACGAGAGAGTTTCTAATTACAATCTTTATGAAAATATACTTGCATATATATTTTCATCGGATGTAATCTTGGATTTAATGAGTCAATAAGATATTAAACTCATTCATTTTATCATTAATACTGGATTACATGATCTCTAAAACATTAGAGATTTCATAATCACCATGTCGAACGAAGATATATGAGGTAGAACGTTACGTAAAGCAAAGGTAATCGATGTAAAGCGATATATAGAACGAGGATTATACTTGAAGTATAGATGATGATATTGAGGCGTGTGATGTTGATATCCGAGGTGCAGATAGTGATGTTGAGATTTACAACGTGATTGTGGTTGGGGTTTTTAGAGTATTGTCGGCGTTGATGATGATGATACGGATTATGCTGCTGGTGCTGCTGCTGGTGTTTGTAACCTCTGCACCAGATTCTCCAAAGTCGTCGCACAAGCGCGTAGTTCGTTAACTTCTTCTAGTACTACGGGATGATTGACAGCTGAAGCGGGCGAATGAATAAGATTCGAAATATGGGATAGTATGTAATCGTGAAGAGATACTCGGAAAAAGGGGAGAGAAAATGGTTTCTCGAACAGGTTCACCGGTAAGCGTTTCAGGTTCATCGCCAAAAGGACAATTTGGTGGATGGAAAGGATTCTTGCTGTGGAATGATTTTCAGATATCGGATGATACTTTAACTATATAGAATATATATATATATATATATATGATCCTAAAGATTTCGTAGACTACGGAGGAATTTGCGGCATATATCAGGCAAATCTACAGATACGCCAAGATAAGGATTATCAGATACGTTAAGATATGAATTTCGTCTATACACTATCGATGCACTAAATGCAGTAGAACATGTCTAGACTTGAGAATGATAGGCAGCCAATTTCCTAAGGATGATAAGCAGATGATTTCCGACTAGAAATGATAAGCAATACTTTTGACATGCAGACACGGTCAAAGTCCAGACTCACTAATGTATCCTAACAACTTACTAGTTAGACACACTAATGCAGACCTGGTTCGCTAAGACCAACGCTCTGATACCAACTTTAACAACCTGTCCTAATCCTCCTGGACGAAGTCATCAACATTTGGTCCCATTGCGATGATCGACTCCAAGTAATGTCCTTAACACGAGCTAATGCACAGCGGAAGACTTAATTCGTACCTGAGAATAACATGCTTTAAAATGTCAACATAAAGTTGGTGAGATATATAGGTTTGATGCTAGCAGCATTATAACAATGGACCACAAGATTTCATATTTATACATAATACACTTCTCGTGTATAGAAAAGACGTTGAGCACTTGGTAACCATACTTAACTAAAAGTCACAGCAGCATACTCTTAAATAAACCCTACACCGTACCAAGTGTAGTAACGAGAACGAAGTACTATGCAACCGTTAAATGCTGGTCGTCCAGCCCGGTTGGGGATGTCAGCCCGATAGATCTATCAACAGGATTCGCGTTTACGCTCCTCACGTAATTAGCAGTTACCAAGTATAAAGAGATATGCCATGGTACAACTCCACGTAGAATTTATTTTTGATCACTTGTGTCCATAACGTAAATCATTTATAAAAACAGCGCATGTATTCTCAGCCCAAAATATTTAGAGTTAAAAAGGGAACTATATACTCACCTAATGTATTTTGTAGTAAAAATACATATAACATCATTGGTAACTTATAAGGTTGGCCTTCGATTCACGAACCTAATTAATTATATATTTATATATTGATTAATATCTAATTAACTAATAAAGTCAATTTACAGTGTACCACAATCCTAATGCTCGAGACTAATATGCAAAGGTTAATAAAAATTCGTTTGACTGAAAAAGACTTCCAAAAATCTTTACAAAATTATAATCGTTTACATACATTTAAATATAACAAATTTTATAGTTTTAAAATAATTTTACAAAATTTTATTATAATAAATGATTTCGCAATTTATTTATTATCAAATAAACATATTATGTATTTATAAATATACTAAATGTTAAAAAATAATACTTTTATGTTAACAGTAATATTTCCATAATATTTTTAATAAATATATTAATTTTTATAAAAATACTTTAAATTGTTAAAATGACAGTTTTTAATAATAATAATAATAGTATTCTTATCGAAAATAATTCTTTTACTTAAACTAATAATTTTAACGTTAATAATGTTAACAAAAAATAATGAGTTGATAGTTTTATTAATTATAACGATTAAAATAATAATTTTATAGTTTTTGACATAATAATCATAATAATAATAATAATTATCTTGATAATAATAATAATAATGATAATAATAATAACGATGATTTTAACGACATCGTAATAAAAATAATCATTTTTAATAATTAAAACAAAAATTCAATTGACTATAACTTTTAATCCGTCCGTAGAACCCATTTGACATCTAAATGAAAAGTTTATAGTTTTTCGCCACCTTTCCAAAAATATATATATCATATACCTTATTTTAACCGCAGGAGTAACTAATTCAAATTCTATCCTAATGTATATTTTGACAAAAATAGATAAATAACATGCTTGATCCTAAATTCTCGAGCACTAGTCTGGGACACACTAGAAGTAAATAAAAGTTAAGTTTTGAGTGCTCACGTATCAATATTGAGATTCAATATTGCAGGATAGATATATAAACACCACGAGGACTATAAATACTATTTTAGCTCACGAGCACAACCCCCGATCCATACCCATAACCTCCATAGCTATATCCTATAATCTCCTTAAATTTTATTCCACTCATGACACCAGTTTTGGAACACTTGGGCAGAACCCCGTCATATTATTTTGTGTAAAATTAGTATTGTTAATACTCATAATCTATAATTGATGTTAATCTTAATAATAATAATAATACTACTAATAAGATTATCATTCTTAATAATGATATTAGAAATTTTTAGTAATAAATTAATGATTAAAATAGATATAATAAATAATACGTACTAGATAGATATGAATATGTGGGTGTGAGTGTGTGCGGTTGTTTAATGAAATGATATTATGGAGTTCACATAGAAAACGTGTAGGGTTTTTAAAGGGGTTGCAGTCTTTTGCCTCTTCGCAACTCACTATGTGTCCAAAGCATTTGCTCCACAGCTGTCCCGCACTTAACCACAAATATCCGGTTTTTATATTTATATTTTAATATAATTAATTTTTATAATTAATTAAATATAATATTAAATTTACGTTGATGGTAAAAAATATAATTTTTACAAAATTACTTTTACTTTGTCACATGACTAAAGTCCCGGTTCCAGTTTTTAAAACAAAGTTTCGTTACGCCTAGAAAATTAACAGTTTGCGTTTCATGACACGTACCTTTAGCAAAAATAATAGATTTAAATTATGAAAACAATCCCACCAAAAATGTAACTTAACCTTTTGAGTGTTGTGGTCATTTACTTTTATAAATCAAAGTCTAGTTATTTTTCAAGATATATTTTTAAATTGAAAACGTTTTATATTTAGCTAAATATTATAATTAACCATTTTGTAAATTACATAAATATATATTTACGAACACGTTTCATTTAAGTAATTTATAAAACCACATATCTAATATTTCGTTAACGTTATCAAATAAGTATATATCGTAATTACACATAATGTTCGTGAATCGTCAGGGTTGGTCAAAAGGGTAATCTAATTATCCAGATATAGATTTCAGACTTTCTAGACTCAACATTAGGGTTTTTGCTTATCGTGTCGGAAACATATAGAGATTAGAGTTTAAATTTGGTCGGAAATTTCCGGGTCGTTAAATATATACACTCCAATGATCAGCTCTTAGCAGCCCATGTGAGTCACCTAACACATGTGGGAACCATCATTTGGCAACTAGCATGAAATATCTCATAAAATTACAAAAATATGAGTAATCATTCATGACTTATTTACATGAAAATAAAATTACATATCCTTTATATCTAATCCATACACCAACGACCAAAAACACCTACAAACACTTTCATTCTTCAATTTTATTCATCTAATTTATCTCTCTCAAGTTCTATCTTCAAGTTCTAAGTGTTCTTCATAAATTCCAAAAGTTCTAGTTTCATAAAATCAAGAATACTTCCAAGATTGCAAGTTTACTTCCAAGTTTTCTAAATCCATTCCAAGTAATCATCCAAGATCAAGAAACCTTTGTTACTTATAGTAGGTTATCTTTCTAATACAAGGTAATAATCATATTCAAACTTTGGTTCAATTTCTATAACTATAACAATCTTATTTCAAGTGATGATCTTACTTAAACTTGTTTTCGTGTCATGATTCTGCTTCAAGAACTTCGAGCCATCCAAGGATCCATTGAAGCTAGATCCATTTTTCTCTTTTCCAGTAGGTTTATCCAAGGAACTTGAGGTAGTAATGATGTTCATAACATCATTCGATTCATACATATAAAGCTATCTTATTCGAAGGTTTAAACTTGTAATCACTAGAACATAGTTTAGTTAATTATAAACTTGTTCGCAAATAAAAGTTAATCCTTCTAACTTGACTTTTAAAATCAACTAAACACATGTTCTATATCTATATGATATGCTAACTTAATGATTTAAAACCTGGAAACACGAAAAACACCGTAAAACCGGATTTACGCCGTCGTAGTAACACCGCGGGCTGTTTTGGGTTAGTTAATTAAAAACTATGATAAACTTTGATTTAAAAGTTATTATTCTGAGAAAATGATTTTTATTATGAACATGAAACTATATCCAAAAATTATGGTTAAACTCAAAGTGGAAGTATGTTTTCTAAAATGGTCATCTAGACGTCGTTCTTTCGACTGAAATGACTACCTTTACAAAAATGACTTGTAACTTATTTTTACGACTATAAACTTATAATTTTTCTGTTTAGATTCATAAAATAGAGTTCAATATGAAAACATAGCAATTTGATTCACTCAAAACGGATTTAAAATGAAGAAGTTATGGGTAAAACATGATTGGATAATTTTTCTCATTTTAGCTACGTGAAAATTGGTAACAAATCTATTCCAACCATAACTTAATCAACTTGTATTGTATATTATGTAATCTTGAGATACCATAGACACATATACAATGTTTCGACCTATCATGTCGACACATCTATATATATTTCGGAACAACCATAGACACTCTATATGTAAATGTTGGAGTTAGCTATACAGGGTTGAGGTTGATTCCAAAATATATATAGTTTGAGTTGTGATTAATACTGAGATACGTATACACTGGGTCGTGGATTGATTCAAGATAATATTTATCGATTTATTTTTGCACATCTAACTGTGGACAACTAGTTGTAGGTTACTAACGAGGACAGCTGACTTAATAAACTTAAAACATCAAAATATATTAAAAGTGTTGTAAATATATTTTGAACATACTTTGATATATATGTATATATTGTTATAGGTTCGTGAATCAACCAGTGGCCAAGTCTTACTTCCCGACGAAGTAAAAATCTGTGAAAGTGAGTTATAGTCCCACTTTTAAAATCTAATATTTTTGGGATGAGAATACATGCAGGTTTTATAAATGATTTACAAAATAGACACAAGTATGTGAAACTACATTCTATGGTTGAATTATCGAAATCGAATATGCCCCTTTTTATTAAGTCTGGTAATCTAAGAATTAGGGAACAGACACCCTAATTGACGCGAATCCTAAAGATAGATCTATTTGGCCTAACAAACCCCATCCAAAGTACCGGATGCTTTAGTACTTCGAAATTTATATCATATCCGAAGGGTGTCCCGGAATGATGGGGATATTCTTATATATGCATCTTGTTAATGTCGGTTACCAGGTGTTCACCATATGAATGATTTTTATCTCTATGTATGGGATGTGTATTGAAATATGAAATCTTGTGGTCTATTATTATGATTTGATATATATAGGTTAAACCTATAACTCACCAACATTTTTGTTGACGTTTTAAGCATGTTTATTCTCAGGTGAATACTAAGAGCTTCCGCTGTCGCATACTTAAATAAGGACGAGATTTGGAGTCCATGCTTGTATGATATTGTGTAAAAACTGCATTCAAGAAACTGATTTCGATGTAACATATTTGTATTGTAAACCATTATGTAATGGTCGTGTGTAAACAGGATATTTTAGATTATCATTATTTGATAATCTACGTAAAGCTTTTTAAACCTTTATTTATGAAATAAAGGTTATGGTTTGTTTTAAAAATGAATGCAGTCTTTGAAAAACGTCTCATATAGAGGTCAAAACCTCGCAACGAAATCAATTAATATGGAACGTTTTTAATCAATAAGAACGGGACATTTCACGTGCGGTATTATTCTTATATGTAGGGCTGTACATACTACTAGTTAGATTCGTGATATCCCCTTCTGATGGAGGTTGAGCAACAACCGGAGTTGTCGCCGGCGAACTTTCTTTCGAAGCATCCGCCTCCATGACTTCAGTATCAAGGGAATCTGACAAAGTAGTATAACTACCCATCGGTTTAGATCTGGCAGAGATATTGCTATCTCCGACTCCTGAAATCATTGATATACCATGAGGTGGTACATCTCTTTCAGTTAACGACTCTTCCTCCAGACCCTGAGATTCAGAATCCGAAAGAGAAGTGTTTGAACCAATGGATCACTTTCATGAACCAAGGGATCAGTCTACTGGAAGTCTGATAAATATCCCGAAGGATTGTCATGTTGACTCGTTTCCAAGGGACGCGGTAGATCTCTCTCATCAAGATAAGCCGGACCTCGAGGCCCTGTTGTATGTTGAGGCACAGGAGGATTTCCAGCCGATACGCAGGGTGCCTTTTCAAGACTTTTTGGCTCCCCTTCGGCCGTTCTGGACTTCAATGATTGAGTTTCCTTAATCGATTGAGTCAACGCAGACTTTACTTAGAGGAAGACTTTACTTCCTTAGATGCTGAAGCATCTTGCTGTGTAGGATTTATTATTAAGCCCCGTTTTGATTGGATGGGCTTATTGGTCTTTTTACCATCCGTGCGTTTAGCTCTCTTGCCTACCAAAGCTTGCGCTTCATTTAGCATAGGGCTTACTGTTATTATTGGATGTGATACGGAGATGGGTGAGGGTGACCTAATCGGCTCTAGGTCTTGGTCCGTATCACGAATGGTTGGAGTAACTGTTTGGCGGACGATAGGTGTCGAAGTCTTAGATCTAGTTACTCATTGGGTTGGCGGAGTCTGAATCATCTCATCAGGCATAAATCGAGTTCTCTTAGGAGAATGTTCAGGAGATGATTGAGTTGCCAAAGAATCAGTGTCACTGCTCAATTCAGGTGTTGTTGAAAGGGTTGGTTCAATCCTAGATGATCTAGGTTCCCTGATCCTCAAGGGTTGAGCATGGTGTGCTTCCCTAGAACGTTTGAGGTTCACCCTAAGTAGAGGATTAGCTGGCCCGGGTGGTTGTGCTACAGGTTCCTCTACAACCTCTGGGGCTGGAACCGCGGTGGGTTCAACTTGTGCTTATTGTACCGGGTTCGGAAGAGGTATTCCTACAGCCTCAAAATATGAACGCATTCGAGCGTCTTGGGGTGCATCTAGCCCTACAAGCCAATTTGAAATCAGCGCAGTAAATTGATTGTCAGATAATTAATCTTCAGCTCCCCAAATCTTTTCATCTGTAATCCATGTGTATCTAGTACAAATATATTTGCATTTCTGCAAGCATTTATAGCATCATGGATAAAGATACAGAAAAACCTTTCACAAGGGATGTATGAACCCCTTGGCTTATCAACTTGAGCTTGAACCAAATCCCATAGTAGCTCTGCATAGTCAGGAGTCTCTATTCTTATTAATGAGTAGAATAACCTCAACATTGGCACCGTCAAGCTATCTATTCCACTCCTTGTCATCAACAACCATCTGTTGATGATTGAGAAGTACATACCACCTTGGGTGTAGGTATTTCTTCTGAAACTTAGCCAGTGGAACATTGGTAGCTCCAACATAACCAAGATCAAAAATTGAAGACATCATCTGCTGAGTAGCAGGGAAAGCAGGAGCATTTTGAACAAGAGGAAGCTAAAATATCCTCCTGAAATCAGCTTTTGTAATACTCCTCATCCCTTGAACTCCTCTTAGCTCAAACTCAAATCGAGCTTGTGTACCCTCTGGATTTGCAGCATTAGGTTGTGGAGCTTCTACAAACCTAATAGTTCTGTTCAGTAGCTCCAGATCTGTCACAGGCACACTGGCAGTTGAGCTTAGAGCTGGCCACAGTGTATGCCTCTCTAATATTGCAGTCCAGTAGTTGCAGGGAATGTTGATTTCATAGTTGATAAAGTGATTGTTCGCCATTTAGATGTATACATAAGAAATAGAAGACCACAAGATGTTTAACATAAAGCACATATCTCTATTCTTATTTGGGTTTGAAATCCTTTGTATTTTTCAAATTTTATCATTTTTATGGTTTTTCTAAGTTATAAAAATCATTTATTCCAAATATGAACAAGTAATTGACAAACATGACATTCATATGATATTCATTACAATACAAAATCATCATGCAAAGCCAATTATATAACACAAAGAATCAGAACAACACTTAGTCAAATTTAAGCACAAATCAAGCAGATTCGGTAGTCATGAAAACTTGAGATTCTGTAACCAAATAAGCTTGAGTTTTCATACCAAAGACTTAAATAAAGCATGCAAGATTTATCAAGTTGAAAATCACATTATTTTTAAAGTACCAAATTACAGGCTCGGTAAAATGCCAAGAACAGATTCGGTATCTTCAAAAATCACACATAATCACCCAAACATGCATATTCAGTCTTATATAATGTAAAAATATGATCATAATCAATTAACAACTCAATCAAAGCAGAAAAGCATGTTAATCATTTGAACAGACTCGGTACTGTAGCAAGAACACATTCGGTATGTACAAAATCCATCAAATACTCAATTAAACATGTAATCAGACTCGATCAATTGATAGATCAACTAATTTAACATAGATTTGACAAGAATTTATGTTAATTAACCAAATCAGATGAGTTTAATCTAAGAATTAAGAAACTCGACTCAGATTCGGTATAATCAATATTTTTTTTTAAAAAATTAATTGTTACAATCATGTTATTTGCATTATTTTCTGGTTTACAAGTGTTCAATCATCTCAGATCTACAACATGTGATACTTAAATTTGATTAAAACAAAAATATACCAAAGATTTGAAGATACAGAGAGACGAATTTGGTAAATTAGGTAGACTCGGTAGATTAGTTCAGATTCGGTATGCAATTAGAGTAAAGTGAGAGAAAGTTTGACTTTGACCCTGCTATTTATAGATACCAAATGTTTTGAAGACATGGGCTTTACGGAATGGGCCTTAAATACCAAATACAGTCCAATTTCAGATTTAAACATATTCACTTCAAATTTTGACAAATCTTTATCAAAAATCATTCAAGACTATCACATTTTTTATGAAAAACATTTTTGAGACAATTTTTGAAAATTTTGAACTTACCGAATCTGTACTGTTGGTTGTCAGATTCGGTATAATGCTAAAATTAGCATTTATTCATTTAAAATTCACATCTTTTTGGATTTTATCTTTTCCAATTTTTATGAATTTTATAAAACAAGATCTGTACTTAGAAAATTTTGAATTATGTACAAAGTACAAATCTTCAGTGATACCAATTGTTAAAACGGGTTGCATACTGAGATGTATACAAGCCTTAGTGAATTATTTTCACATATAAACAAAGAATTTATGAAATTCACTTTTGAAAAACAATTTTCTTTTCATTTTCTCCCATTTTCTCCCCCCCAAAATGTGATATACAAGAAAGTAAATCACCATTTTGATATTTTCCCAAGAAAATGAATTAACTCCCCCTTGAAAAATGATATCAATGAAGTACTTCCCCCTTTCGTAACCATTGAAACTTAATCCCAGGAAGTTAACACAAATCTAAAAGGCTCCCCCTTGAAAGATGTTAACTAAAGCATAAGAAATCAGTTGCTCCCCCTAGAGAGTATCTACTCCCCCTAAACACAAGATCCCAAGTATAAGTCCCAACAGATCTAAGGAATGTCAAGCACTATACTCTACCATGCCAATCTCTTTTATCAAGAACTTTAGCCTAAGTTCATCTAAGGGCTTAGTGAACATGTCAGCTAATTGCACTTTGGTAGGCACAAAGTATAACTCTACATCTCCTTTTTTCTACATGGTCCTTAATGAAATGACAACGAATATCAATGTGTTTAGTCTTAGAATGCTGGACCGGGTTTCTTGTAATTGCAATAGCACTTTGTGAATCACGGTAAATTGGGGTCTTAGAAATCTTAAAGCCATACTCCAAAAGTTGAGTTTGCATCCACAAAACATGTGAACAACAGTGAGCTGTGATCATATATGAAAGGACCCGTCCTAATCCATCCGGACGAAGTCCGTATCGATTATAAACGAGTCACAATAGTTGATTACATCGCGGGGTACTTGACCTCTATATGATACATTTTACAAACATTGCATTCGTTTTTGAAAAGACAATATTTCATTACATCGAAAGTTGATGGCATGTAAACCATTTCATAATATATCTAACTATAATTGACTTAATATTAATCTTGATGAACTCAACGACTCGAATGCAACGTCTTTTGAAATATGTCATGAATGACTCCAAGTAATATCTCTAAAATGAGCAAATGCACAGCGGAAGACTTCTTTCATACCTGAGAATAAACATGCTTTCAAGTGTCAACCAAAAGGTTGGTGAGTTCATTAGTTTAACATAAATAATCATTTCCATCATTTTAATAGACCACAAGATTTTCATTTCTCATAAATATACGTCCCATGCATAGAGACAAAAATAATCATTCATATGGATTGAACACCTGGTAACCGACATTCACAATATGCATATAAGAATATCCCCATCATTCCGGGATCCTCCTTCGGACATGATATAAATTTCGAAGTACTAAAGCATTCGGTACTTTGGATGGGGCTTGTTGGGCCCGATAGATCTATCTTTAGAGTTCACGTCAATTAGGGTGTCTGTTCCCTAATTCCTAGATTACCAGACTTAATAAAAAGGGCATATTCGATTAGATAATCCAACCATAGAATGTAGTTTCGAATACTTGTGTCTATTTCGTAAAGCATTTATAAAAGCAGCGCATGTATTCTCAGTCCCAAAAATATATATTGCAAAAGCATTTAAAAAGGGAGTAATGAAACTCACCTAATGTATTTTGTAGTAAAAAAATACATATGACGACATTGAACAAGTGTAGGATTGGCCTCGGATTCACGAACCTATATCATTCGTATATATATATATATATATTAAAATATATACTCGAAATCAAACAATTTCATACCTTATAACCTTATATATTATATATTTAGTTTGTATATAAATTTGAAAATGATTATTATTTATATAGTCATATTAATATGTCTATATCTGAAAAAAATACTTAATTTGTTGTATATAAGTTTTTATACATGTAAAGTTAATATGTTTTATATATAGTTATATGGCTTATTAATATAATTGTAGTATATGTAATAAGTATTTTCAAAATATTTATTTGTTTTAAAAAAAAATGGTTTTGATATTAATGTTTTACTAAGAATAATAATAATACAACTAATAACTTTATTAAAAAGTGATAATTTTAATATTAATAATGATATTGTTAATAATGATACTTTTATCTAATTATAAGATTAATAATACTAATAGTTACAAAAGTGATACTAATATTTAATTAATCATAATTATATTAATAATAACACTAAAATGACAAAATTTATAATATTCTTACTTATAACAATTTTAATGATAATTAATGTTTCTAATACTTATAAAGATAAATATAATATTTGTAATAATAATACTTGTAATACTAATAATATCAATAATAATAAAAATCATGATATCAATATCAATATCAATAAACATAATAACAAACATAATAATAATAATAATGATAATAATAAAAATTATAAAGACTACGTTATAAGACGAATTCTAAAAAAATAGACAAATGCAGGGCTCGAACCCGTGACCTCCTAATAAGCCGTAAACACCCTACACCATCTGAGCCATCCTGTTTTTCTGAATAACACCCATTTTAATTTATTTTATACCAAAAATCATGTTCATTTTCTTCATCACAACAAAATTAAATCGATCATCATAGCATCGTTATTCTTTTCCCATCATTATCATAATCATTCTGAATCATCATCTTTGTGATAATCGTGCATCACAAATTCACCACAATACCATCTTCACAACATCATCTACGATTATCAACATCAATGTCGTGATTCTATTTCCATCAATGCTCATTTATCTTCCATCATCATTAACAGGAGTAGTTTAGAAATAGAAGCGTAGCAAGAACGGTGATCAACAAAAACACATAACCGCATCATGAGATAAGGAAGAAAAAAAATATACGCTGTATGTGTGTATGATATTTGTTTGAGGATTCTTGTAAGCCCAAGTTAATTAACAAGGCCCAAATAATCATTTTAGGAAGCCCAACAGAAAGGGTTGTTGAATCCAGGCCCAACAGAAAGGGTTGTTGAATCCAGTGAAAATGAAATTCATAACAGCCCAATAATGTGCATAAGTCCCGTCTCATTGCTGTTGTGTTTACAAATTGTGGTACCGAAATATCTTCACAACTTTATCATTAATTATCATGTGGGGTTTGTATCAAGTGGGGTTGGTATAATTTATAATTTGCAATAGAAAAAGTCGGCCACCTATTTTGTAAAGGATTCCACTTGCCTAACTTTGAGAAATTTAATAAAGCATGGCATAGTAATATTCCATACATAATTTAATCCTTAACTGTGAATGTATTCCATCTGTTTCATCACCTCAACTTGCTCGACCCATATTCCCATATATCTTGCAAATGGTGCTTGTTCATGGTGGTTTTAATAAAAGTGTAACTGCAGCGAATGGAGACAGAAACAGCTACATAGCAGCAGCAGTGATTTGCATTAGCAAATGAAGTGGTGTGGTGGGTTGATGATTTACAAAGAAGAATAAAATGGGAAGAGATAAAGAGGGAAGTGTATTGGGTTGTTCTTAGTTCGAATGACAAGTAGAAACAGAAGTTTAGTAGGGTCAATTGTGGGTTATCTCGGAAGCAATCACGTCGAGTAGCAGTAACCAAATACATGTGGTTTTCGATGGTCTCTTTGTTTCCGTTTGAGTTTATATTGATCAAAAGGTATCCGGGTGGTGAAGGTGGTGTGTGATAGATGATAGTGGTGATTTGAGTTGTTTAAATAATAGAAAGTAATCACAAGTGGGTGTTGTAGTTGATGATTGGTGGTTGTTATATGGTTTCGATTAACACATAAAAGAGGAGGTGGTTGTGGTGGTGATTTTGCTGGTTACATTAAGAAACAGAAAACAGACGGCTAACCTGCACTAAGTTGTGTGTTGGTTGTGTAATATTGGACTAGAAACAGATGACCAATAATATTGTAGCAGCCGTATTCATTAACATGGAATTGATGTAGGTTTGTTTGTAGTTTTCAAGGTTTATGCAAAGAAATTTTAGAGAGAGATATAGAGATGGTGGAAGTAAAGGGTGATGTTGTAATGGTTTCGATAGACGGCAGCAAGGGAGTTGTAGGGATTGTTTTAGAGATTATGGTGGGTGATGATCAAGAAGAGAAGAGATATGAAGGTGTCGATTTGATTTATGATTTCAACGTAAGCGAATAAGTAACAACAATTAGCTAAGGTGGTGGTTGCTCATAATGATCGAGCATATGTGTGTGCATATGTGAAATGTATATCAATACCTCTATCCTATCAATTTACTATAATATAAATCTAATAATATTGTATCATAATAGAAAGCACTGTACAAACAGTATCCAATAGTGAAGCCATCAAAGAAATTGGATTCTTGCAAGGTGTTTAAGCATATCCACATGTATCATGCCTTATGTGTATTTATATATTATTAAATGAAAGGATGTAATTCAAAATATGTGCAGTAAACCCAATTGCCTTCATTCATGGATGTTAAATCAATTAACATCAAGATTATATACCATATGATATGATTATAATAATACCATGAATGTAAATCATAGAAACGTGGAGAATGAAATGAAACTTTAAAAATAGTAACGCAATCTCATTCATGAAATCTTATGCTAATGGTTTTAGTATGACTGTTAAATCGGGCCGTGTAGTTAATTAGTGGGGAATAAAAGTACACCGAAAACAAATCTCAAAATTTCATATTAGACTTATTTAATGATGATCGAATGATAAATGAGTGTTATTATCGTTTACTAAATAAATTCGAATTCATATATATATTCAATATACTTTATTCATATATATAAATATATTTTTTTATAATATTTATTATATATTATTATTATTATTTTACATAATTAATTCTATCAATTACAATATATAATATTTCATATTATATATATATATATATATATATATATATATATATATATATATATATATATATATATATATATATATATATATATATATATATATATATATATTTATATTTAAAATCTGAGGGACTCGAACTGGTCGCAGGATTCTTCTCGTGCGATCAGATGAAGGATTTTCGATAAGAATTATATTCTAGGATGTAGATTAGTACCCTGCAATACATAATTTACATATGCATATATAATACTAAAATCTGATAAGTTACGGAGGAATCTACGAAAGCTGTCAGGAAAAGTCTATAGTAACATATATGCTGAGATATGAATTTATCTATGCACTGTCTATGCAATAGAGGCAGTAAGACGTGTCTAGACTTTATGGATGATAAGCAAATAATTTTTGACACCAAATGATAAGTAAAACTTTTGACACGCAGACACGGTCGAAGTCCAGACTCACTAATGCATCCTAACGACTATCAGTTAGACACTAATGTAAGACCTGGTTCGCTAAGACCATCGCTCTGATACCAACTGAAAGGACCCGTCCTAATCCATCCGGACGAAGTCCGTATCGATTATAAACGAGTCACAATAGTTGATTACATCGCGGGGTACTTGACCTCTATATGATACATTTTACAAACATTGCATTCGTTTTTGAAAAGACAATATTTCATTACATCGAAAGTTGATGGCATGCATACCATTTCATAATATATCTAACTATAATTGACTTAATATTAATCTTGATGAACTCAACGACTCGAATGCAACGTGTTTTGAAATATGTCATGAATAACTCCAAGTAATATCTCTAAAATGAGCAAATGCACAGCGGAAGACTTCTTTCATACCTGAGAATAAACATGCTTTCAAGTGTCAACCAAAAGGTTGGTGAGTTCATTAGTTTAACATAAATAATCATTTCCATCATTTTAATAGACCACAAGATTTTCATTTCTCATAAATATACGTCCCATGCATAGAGACAAAAATAATCATTCATATGGATTGAACACCTGGTAACCGACATTCACAATATGCATATAAGAATATCCCCATCATTCCGGGATCCTCATTTGGACATGATATAAATTTCGAAGTACTAAAGCATCCGGTACTTTGGATGGGGCTTGTTGGGCCCGATAGATCTATCTTTAGAGTTCGCGTCAATTAGGGTGTCTGTTCCCTAATTCTTAGATTACCAAACTTAATAAAAAGGGCATATTTGATTAGATAATCCAACCATAGAATGTAGTTTCGAATACTTGTGTCTATTTCGTAAAGCATTTATAAAAGCAGCGCATGTATTCTCAGTCCCAAAAATATATATTGCAAAAGCATTTAAAAAGGGAGTAATGAAACTCACCTAATGTATTTTGTAGTAAAAAAATGCATATGACGACATTGAACAAGTGTAGGGTTGGCCTCGGATTCACGAACCTATATCATTCGTATATATATATATTAAAATATATACTCGAAATCGAACAATTTCATATCTTATAACCGTATATATTATATATTTAGTTTGTATATAAATTTGAAAATGATTATTATTTATATAGTCATATTAATATGTCTATATCTGAAAAAAATACTTAATTTGTTGTATATAAGTTTTTATACATGTAAAGTTAATATGTTTTAAATATAGTTATATGGCTTATTAATATAATTGTAGTATATGTAATAAGTATGTTCAAAATATTTATTTGTTTTAAAAAAAAATGGTTTTGATATTAATGTTTTACTAAGAATAATAATAATACAACTAATAACTTTATTAAAAAGTGATAATTTTAATATTAATAATGATATTGTTAATAATGATACTTTTATCTAATTATAAGATTAATAATACTAATAGTTACAAAAGTGATACTAATATTTAATTAATCATAATTATATTAATAATAACACTAAAATGACAAAATTTATAATATTCTTACTTATAACAATTTTAATGATAATTAATGTTTCTAATACTTATAAAGATAAATATAATATTTGTAATAATAATATTTGTAATACTAATAATATCAATAATAATAAAAATCATGATATCAATATCAATATCAATAAACATAATAACAAACATAATAATAATAATGATAATAATAAAAATAAAAATTATAAAGACTACCTTATAAGACGAATTCTAAAAAAATAGACCAATGCAGGGCTCGAACACCCTACACCATCTGAGCCATCCTGTTTTTCTGAATAACACCCATTTTAATTTATTTTATACCTAAAATCATGTTCATTTTCTTCATCACAACAAAATTAAATCGATCATCATAGCATCGTTATTCTTTTCCCATCATTATCATAATCATTCTGAATCATCATCTTTGTGATAATCGTGCATCACAAATTCACCACAATACCATCTTCACAACATCATCTACGGTTATCAACATCAATGTCGTGATTCTATTTCCATCAATGCTCATTTATCTTCCATCATCATTAACAGGAATAGTTTAGAAATAGAAGCGTAGCAAGAATGGTGATCAACAAAAACACATAACCGCATCATGAGATAAGGAAGAAAAAAAATATACGCTGTATGTGTGTATGATATTTGTTTGAGGATTCTTGTAAGCCCAAGTTAATTAACAAGGCCCAAATAATCATTTTAGGAAGCCCAACAGAAAGGGTTGTTGAATCCAGGCCCAACAGAAAGGGTTGTTGAATCCAGTGAAAATGAAATTCATAACAGCCCAATAATGTGCATAAGTCCCGTCTCATTGTTGTTGTGTTTACAAATTGTGGTACCGAAATATCTTCACAACTTTATCATTAATTATCATGTGGGGTTTGTATCATGTGGGGTTGGTATGATTTATAATTTGCAATAGAAAAAGTCGGCCACCTATTTTGTAAATGATTCCACTTGCCTAACTTTGAGAAATTTAATAAAGCATGGCATAGTAATATTCCATACATAATTAAATCCTTAACTGTGAATGTATTCCATCTGTTTCATCACCTCAACTTGCTCGACCCATATTCCCATATATCTTGAAAATGGTGCTTGTTCATGGTGGTTTTAATAAAAGTGTAACTGCAGCGAATGGAGACAGAAACAGCTACATAGCAGCAGCAGCGATTTGCATTATCAAATGAAGTGGTGTGGTGGGTTGATGATTTACAAAGAAGAATAAAATGGGAAAAGATAAAGAGGGAAGTGTATTGGGTTGTTCTTAGTTCGAATGATAAGTAGAAACAGAAGTTTAGTAGCGTCAATTGTGGGTTATCTCGGAAGCAATCACGTCGAGTAGCAGTCACCAAATACATGTGATTTTCGATGGTCTCTTTGTTTCGGTTTGAGTTTATATTGATCAAAAGGTATCCGGGTGGTGAAGGTGGTGTGTGATAGATGATAGTGGTGATTTGAGTTGTTTAAATAATAGAAAGTAATCACAAGTGGGTGTTGTAGTTGATGATTGGTGGTTGTTATATGGTTTCGATTAACACATAAAAGAGGAGGTGGTTGTGGTGGTGATTTTGCTGGTTACAATAAGAAACAGAAAACAGACGGCTAACCTGCACTAAGTTGTGTGTTGGTTGTGTAATATTGGACTAGAAACAGATGACCAATAATATTGTAGCAGCCGTATTCATTAACATGGAATTGATGTAGGTTTGTTTGTAGTTTTCAAGGTTTATGCAAAGAAATTTTAGAGAGAGATATAGAGATGGTGGAAGTAAAGGGTGGTGTTGTAATGGTTTCGATAGACGGCAGCAAGGGAGTTGTAGGGATTGTTTTAGAGATTATGGTGGGTGATGATCAAGAAGAGAAGAGATATGAAGGTGTCGATTTGATTTATGATTTCAACGTAAGCAAATAAGTAACAACAATTAGCTAAGGTGGTGGTTGCTCATAATGATAGAGCATATGTGTGTGCATATGTGAAATGTATATCAATACCTCTATCCTATCAATTTACTATAATATAAATCTAATAATATTGTATCATAATAGAAAGCACTGTACAAATAGTATCCAATAGTGAAGCCATCAAAGAAATTGGATTCTTGCAAGGTGTTTAAGCATATCCACATGTATCATGCCTTATGTGTTTTTATATATTAGTAAATGAAAGGATGTAATTCAAAATATGTGCAGTAAACCCAATTGCCTTCATTCACGGATGTTAAATCAATTAACATCAAGATTATATACCATATGATATGATTATAATAATACCATGAATGTAAATCATAGAAACGTGGAGAATGAAATGAAACTTTAAAAATAGTAACGCAATCTCATTCATGAAATCTTATGCTAATGGTTTTAGTATGACTGTTAAATCGGGTCGTGTAGTTAATTAGTGGGGAATAAAAGTACACCGAAAACAAATCTCAAAATTTCATATTAGACTTATTTAATGACGATCGAATGATAAATGAGTGTTATTATCGTTTACTAAATAAATTCGAATTCATATATATATTCAATATACTTTATTCATATATATAAATATATTTTTTTTTATAATATTTATTATATATTATTATTATTATTTTACATAATTAATTCTATCAATTACAATATATAATATTTCATATTATATATATATATATATATATATATATATATATATATATATTTAAATATATGCATATCCATTACAATTAATTATTCGTGAATCGTTGGGTATAGTCGAAGGGTAATTGAATGTATAACAATCGTTCAAAATTCTTGAGACTCAACATTATAGACTTTGCTTATCGTTTCGAAATCATATAAAGATTAAGTTTAAATTTGGTCGGAAATTTCCGGGTCGTCACAATATACATAGCATTATATATGTATATTTTATTTGCTAAAGGCCAATGGCAAAATTATGCGAACTATGATGCAAAGCTATGAAATGTTCGCTGAAAATAAATACAGCGATTGTGTTTCCGCGCAAATAGATAACTGCGGTTTAACCCGCTGAGTTTCCGCGGACAGTTAAGTGATTCGCAAACCGCGGATATCTCGAATACTATAAATAAGGAGCTTGGCCTCTCTTTTATAGGTTGTTGATTCTCTGCCATTTGCCCAAGCCTTTGTAACTTCCACTTGTGATCTTGCCCAAGGGACTTTATACATTGCGCTAAAGGTGAATTATGCTAATTGACAATCAAGACCGGGTCGGGGTGGTTGATCACTTGGTAGTTAAAGTGAAAGATGATCATCGGGGCCCAAAATAATCATCAAACATTCCATCCTCCATTACAATCTTATTGCACTCAATCCTTAATTAAGTAACATCGCTAATGAGGGATTGATCATTTGGCGCCATCCGTGGGACCTATTTTATGAATTAAACTGAATTTTTTTTGTTTTATGCCGTTAAACAATTAATTCGACGGTTTAATTTCAATCGTGTTTTTTGTTGTTGTGATGATTTGAAGGTGCTTTTGGAATACGCAATCAGTCGATCTGCTCGAAAATTGCGATGACAAATTGAAAGGATCCATTCATATACATTATAAACGATTCACAATAGTTGATTACATCGCGAGGTATTTGACCTCTATATGATACGTTTTACAAACATTGCATTCGTTTTTAAAAGACAAACTTTCTTTACATCAAAAATTGACGGCATGCATACCATTTCATATTACATCCAACTATAATTGACTTAATATTAATCTTGATGAACTCAACGACTCGAATGCAACGTCTTTCAAAGTATGTCATGAATGACTCCAAGTAATATTCTTAAAATGAGCTAATGCACAGCGGAAGATTTCTTTAATACCTGAGAATAAACATGCTTTAAAGTGTCAACCAAAAGGTTGATGAGTTCATTAGTTTATCATAATCAATCATTTCTGTAATAGTAATAGACCACAAGATTTCAGTTTCTATAAATATCCGTACACTCGCAAGTGTATAAAAGTATTCTATAAGCTGTAGGCACCCGGTAACAAGCCTTAACGTTCATGTTTTACCCTCTGAAGTACACCAGATCAGGTGTGTTTAAAATAACCTCTAAGTACTAAAGTATCCCATAGTCAGGATGGGGTTTTTCAGGCCCAATAGATCTATCTTTAGGATTCGCGCCTACCGTACATAGACAAGTAGTTTAATGTTACCAAGCTAAGGGTATATTTCTGGTTTAAACCCACGTAGAATTAGTTTTAGTACTTGTGCCTATTTCGTAAAACATTTATAAAAACAGCGCATGTATTCTCAGTCCCAAAAATATATATAAAAGGGAGCAAATGAAACTCACCATACTGTATTTCGTAGTAAAAATACATATAACGTCATTTAACAAGTGCAAGGTTGGCCTCGGATTCACGAACCTATATTAATTATATATATTTATATGTTGGTCAATATTTGTCGAACAATTTTTGGTCAAGTCATAGTGTACCACAATCCTAATGCTCGAGACTAATATGCAAAAGTCAACAAAAGTCAACTTGACCCAAAATGACTTCTAAAATTTATACGTGTTTATTATATAACTTAACTATAGTCATTTTATATATTTAAATATATTTATTAGATTTTATAATAATAAAAGTCATTTATTAATAAAAATTTATATTAACGTTTATATATGATAAAATATACTTTTATATATCTTAAGTAGTAAAATTTATAAAGTTCACTTAATATCGTAAAACTATAGTGGTAAGTATTATTAATGTAATTATATTACGCGTGGTGAAAAATATCTTTGTATCCCCTATTTATTTGATAAAATAATATTGATCATAATAATAATAAGTAAAAGTTGTATTATTTTGAAATAATAATTATTATTATTCTATAAAAAAATAACAATATTTATATTTACTAAAAATGTTATTATGATAAAATGATAATACTAACATAATAGTAATAATGATATTTTATAATAACAATGATATTTCTATTAAAATAATAACGACGATAGTAATAATAATCATTTTAACAATTAATGGTGTATCCTATCGTATACACGCATAAAAGGCATAATGGTTGCATAAAAGTAGCATCAGGAAGGCTGGAAACAATAGTTTTGTGAAGTTAACCGTCCAGCGTTCTCCGTTGTACAGGCTACTCCGTTATGCGTAAGCCCTGAAGGCCGCCTAGCGCGTAAGCCCTGGCCGGAGAACGCCACCTTCAGCATAAATTTCGGATCACAAGTAACAGAACGTATCATCATCTGACACGTGTCCCCAAGCAATCTGGTGGATCTGACACTATAAATAGACCCCTTGGGTCGTCATTTTACACAGTTCAGACATTCTGACAACTTTGAGAGCTGAGACTTCATTTCTCTTTCTCTCTCTATTTTCTCTCACTAGAAGTCATCCGGCTAGCACTCTTACGCTCTACGGACGACAGATTGATTAAGCCACCCCACAAGTTTCTATACTTGTGAACCGGGTCTGCAGGGATTATTTCCCGAGGCTAAAAATCAATCGGCAACACTCCGCCCTCCTAAAGCTAGATTACTTCTAGTATATTGTTGGCACACTAAGCCTTACCTCATAAGGAAATAGGTGTTAACAATGGCGCCATCCATTATTAAGACGAATCATCTCACCAACACTGATAAAGACAACGAAGATAACGAATTCATACCCATAGAAGTGAGCATGATACACCCATGGAAAGCTGGACAACGGAGGAAGGCAGAAGTATTAGAAGATTGGGAAGAGCAATTAATATCATTTCCTTCTATGTGTAACACAAATCCATCCGACGGTCCAGTAGTTATAGAAGCGCGAGTTGCTAATTGCTTAATACGCAACATTTACACTGACACAGGAGCTGGAGCAGACATTATGTATGAACATTGCTTCATACAGCTACCCAAAGATGTACAAGAAAAAATGAAGGAAACATATGTGCCGTTGGCAAGTTTTACAAGTGAGCCGTCCTGGTCTGAAGGAAGTATTTTGCTTGACGTTACCTTAGGTAAGCCACCCCTAAGACGCACAGCCAACATTGAGTTCTTGGTGGTTAAAGCAAATTCACAATACAACATAATTTTGGGAAGAACTGCTTTAATGACGTTCGGAGCTGTAACGTCAACTGTACATGGTATGATGAAGTTTCCAACGCCAGGCGGAGTAGCAACGTTATATGCAGAACGGCAGAAGTTAATTGAGTGTTCCCAAGTAACAAAGGTAGTAATTAAGCCAATCATACACGATGATGGGTCAATTTCACCAAATCTTAAATTTCCAGATCAGAAAATCATAATTGGGCACACGTTATCCGCCGAATGTAAAGAAAAATTATACAATATTTTGACAACAAATCTAGACGTTTTTGCATGGCAGCCGTCTGATATGACAGGTGTTCCAAGGGAAATTGTAGAGCATAGGCTAAACGTGAATCCCAACATACATCCCGTTTGTCAAAAGAAGCGTGGCATGGCGCCAGAAAGAAGCAAATTCCTCCGTGATGAGGTACGAAGTTTGGTCGATGCTGGGATCTTGCGAGAGGTCAAATATCAAACATGGGTAGCTAATCCGGTCATGGTTAGGAAACCGGACAATTCATGGCGGATGTGTGTGGATTTCACGGATATCAACAAAGCATGTCCAAAGGACAATTATCCTTTACCTGAAATTGATTGGAAGGAAGAATCATTGGCAGGATATCGATTCAAATGTTTCCTAGATGCTGCTAAGGGATATCATCAAATCCCAATGGCTTTAAAAGATGAAGACAAAACGGCTTTTCACACGACGGAAGGCATATTCTGTTACATGAAA
The DNA here is from genome assembly GCF_046630445.1 of Rutidosis leptorrhynchoides. NCBI lineage: Eukaryota > Viridiplantae > Streptophyta > Magnoliopsida > Asterales > Asteraceae > Rutidosis > Rutidosis leptorrhynchoides. The sequence continues at coordinate 187,238,143 of NC_092341.1, forward strand.
ATGCCTTTTGGTTTGAAGAATGCAGGAGCAACATATCAACAACTTATTGATATGGCATTTAAGGATCAAATTGGGCGAAACTTAGAGGCTTATGTTGATGACATTGTCATCAAAAGTCATACTGAAGAAAAGATGTTACGAGATATACAGGAAACTTTTGCATCTCTACGAAAAATTAACATGAAATTAAATCCCAAGAAGTGCACGTTTGGTGTGGAAGAAGGAAAATTCTTAGGTCATATTGTAACAGAACATGGAATTAAAGCTAATCCTAAGAAAATTCAAGCAATTGAAGATATGAAGTCACCAACTAGCAAAAAGGATGTTCAGCGGCTGCATGGATGTCTAGCAGCATTAACAAGATTCTTGTCCAGAGCAGCTGAAAAGTCACTTCCATTCATGAAGGTGTTAAAGGGCTCTTTAAATAAAAAATATTTTGTGTGGACGGCGGAAGCCAAAAATGCATTCCAAGAAATCAAGCAGTTGTTAAAAACATTACCTACATTAACAGCACCAAAAGAGGGGGAAACCCTAATTTTATACTTAGCTGTCTCAAAGGAAGCAATAAGTTCTGTTCTAATCGCATAATAGAACGGCGTGCAAATGCCTATATATTTTGTTAGCAAGGTGTTGCAGCTTAGTGAAACAAATTATCCACCACTTCACCGCATGGTTTATGCCCTTGTGCATACTGCACGACGTTTACGAAGATATTTTCAAGGTCATCCCATCTTAGTATTAACAGATCAACCATTGAAGCAAATACTCCGGCGTCCAGAATCATCTAGCCGTTTAGCAAAATGGGTCATCGAGTTGGGGGAGTATGAAATCAATTTTGCTCCCCGAAATGCAGTTAAAGGACAAATTTTGGCAGATTTCCTCTTAGAGACAAATGAAAAAGTAGAGTATGACAACAAAGTGGAACCATCACAGCATGAGTGGGAGTTACACACTGATGGGGCATCTAGTGAAGAGGGAACAAGTGTAGGGCTAGTTTTAACAAGTCCAGACGGTGAAGAGTACACTTATGCATTGAAATTCTATTTTTATGCTTCAAACAATGAAGCAGAATATGAGGCATTACTCTCCGGCCTCCGCATAGTGGTAGAAATGGGGATAACAAATTTACGAGCATATGTTGATTCTCAAATTGTCGCCCAGCAGGTTAATGGAACGTTCGATGCAAGGGATACATCTATGAGGCAATATGTAAAGTTGGTGGAAGCAATTTCAAAGAAATTTGATAACCTTGAAGTCGTGCAAATCCCTCGAAATAAGAACAAGAAAGCTGACGTCTTGAGCAAGTTAGCTACTCTAACCTTCGATAATTTGCACAAACGAGTGTTGGTTGAAGAACTTAAGAAGAAATCAATACATGGAAAACCAATTATTGCAATAGTTGAAGAAGCTAAAGAAACTTGGATGACTCCGTATTTGAGATATTTGCATGACGGCTGGTTACCTGTTGATAAGGCAGAAGCAATAAGAATAAGAGTGACTGCACCAATGTATGAGATTGTTAGTGGTGTCCTTTATCGAAAGTCATACAATGGTCCATTGTTACGATGTTTAACTGGTGATGAAGCGATAAAAGTGGTTAAAGAAATGCATGAAGGAGTTTGTTCTCAACACTCCGGTTTCCGTACTGTGGCATCACGGATCATGCGACAAGGGTATTTTTGGCCTTCCCTTTATCGGGATGTTGCATAAATCATAAAAACATGTGAGAATTTTCAGAGGCATGGTACAATTCAGCGTCTTCCAAAGTATGATTTGATACCGGTGTCATCCGCTTGGCCGTTCTATAAATGGTCTATTGATATTGTGGGGCCATTCAATAGGAGCACTGGTAATGCTAAGTTCTTGGTGGTAGCGATCGATTTTTTCACAAAATGGGTTGAAGCAAAGGCTTTAGCAAAAATCACGGGAGAAAATGTCAAAAAGTTTGTTTGGCATGATATTGTATGCCGTTATGGGGTGCCAAATGAAATAGTCAGCGATAACGGCAAGCAATTTGCAGAAAATCCATTTCGGAGTTGGTGTGAAGAGCTAAGCATAAAGCAAAATTTTACATCTGTTGCTCATCCTCAAGCGAATGGACAAGTAGAAGTTACCAACAAGGAAATCGTTGCTGGCATTAAGGCACGGTTGGGTCTGAGTCAAACTGGATGGGTGGATGAGCTGCCAAATGTATTGTGGGCACACCGGACGACGCCAAAGCGGAGCACGTGGGAAACACCTTTCAGTCTGGTGTATGGAACAGAGGCAGTGATACTGGCTGAAATATGTGTGCCAACACAACGCATTATGGCATTTGATGTTAAGGCTAATTCTGAGGCGTTAAGAGAGAATCTCAACTTGTTGGAGGAAAGAAGGTTGATGGCCACCATCTGGCAAGCAGATCACAAGCATGAAATGGCAAAATATTATAACAAGAAAGTACAGCATGTGCAGTTTGAAATAGGTGATTTAGTATTACGTGATAATGAGGCAAGCAGGCAAATCAAATTTGGAAAGTTAGCCCCAAAATGGGAAGGACCTTATAAGGTCACGAAAGTAAATCAGAATGGATCATACATGCTTGCTGCGCCTTTCGGCGAGCAATATGAAAGAGCTTGGAATGCAATGAATTTAAAGAAATTTTATGCGTAGCACTATATGCATGGACAGCTTGATCAACTGTCAAATGCATGAGATATAGTCATAAATGTAAAAGTTTCTTTAAGAATATGAATAATAGCAATTATTCTTATGGCAATATTTTTCACAAATTTTATCCGGCCAAGGATTTTTTAGCCCAGGTGTCACATAGCTGTGTGTCATCCCTACCCGCAGAAAGAAAGAAAGCCTTTCGGTGGTAGAAGTACAATCATACTCAAAATGGTTGTATCGATAGTGAGACATGTAGAACTCACTAAAGCATCGAAGCGATGAAACAAATCTACAAAAAATGTCATGACACAACTTATATACACAAAATGCAGAGCACAACGAAAAACAGATCTTAGTGTCCAGTAAAAAATATAAAGGCGAAACTAATTCATAACTTTCCCTCATGAATTTCAAGACGGAAGGCGTATGACGGAGAATATAATTTTGATATTCATAACTATAATGATTGCAAAGTGCAATCTCCATATCTTGCACATTGTTCATTACCACAATCTTACTAAGTTACAGCATATATTTCTAATATACATAACCAAGTGCGATATTAAGTATTATGTAAAAGCAGATGTATAGCAACATAGTGTTTTATTCATCCTGTGGAGTATAATTCAATACATCATCTATTGTTGCATCTGGCCTTTTACAAAGATTTTCAAGATCAGAAAATCTCATATTTTCTATTGAGGCACCGGCTGCATCAGCTTCTAATTTGGCATTTTCATTAATCTTTGATGTAATTACCTCAGGCAGAGGATTTGGAAGTTCTGCTAGTTTTCTTTTCATAAAATTGAAAAACTTTAACCGTTCAACAGATTTGGCAAGGCGGACAAACTCATGGATTCTGTGAGATAGTGCCTGATAGTTAAAGATACGCTCTACAAGTGCAGGAATGCTAGTTATCATTCGTCTTTCATTCTCCTCTTTGGCTTTAAGCTGCTCTTTCAACATGTTATTTTGCTCAAGCATTTTTTTGTTCTCCTTTACTAGTTCATCAATTTTGCTCAAATGCCGCTTTTCTCTGAAAGATAGTTCTTTGACTTGCTCCTTATACTCTGCCCTCTGACTGTTGCAATTTTCATAGTGCCTCTTCATTGTCTCGTATTCCCTCTTTATCTCTGTGGCTATTCGTTCAGTCTTGGCTACTTTCTCCTTTTCAGCAGAAAGCTCCTTATTTGTAGTGACTTCACTGTTTTGCAAGTCAGATAGGCGTTGAAGGTCATTCAAACCAGAAGCAATGTTCAGAATGATACTTTGTGCCTTAACCTTCTTGGCATCTGCATCAGATAAATTGCTGAAGAATTGGGATAGTGAAGGACACACCATGGCATTCAAAAAAGTCACGAAATCTTCGTACGAGTGTGGTGGTCCTTTTAAAAGGGAGGAAAGCATGTTTGTGTCAAGATTGGGAAGTGTAATTTGTTGTTGAGAAGAACTAGGGCCAGCTCCTTGTTGAGCGGATGACGGAGGAATTTGACCAGTTCTTCTCCTCTTGGCGGAAGGCGGAAGAGTTGTTAATGTAGTATCTTGATGTGCTGCACTAGCTATTGGAGATAAAGGAAAATTGTTATTTATAAAAGAGTTCCAATATGCTTCACAACATTTCAAAGGTGGCATAAAGTATAACGAAGGGTTTGGATTATAAAATCCACCAGTACTGGGTATGCATGAAAACAAGTACAGGTTTTGGTATGGAATTTTGCATAATTCAGTGTTGTCATTTTCATTACCCGAGGTACGACGTTCTCTAGAGGCAACTCGATTCATACCTATGTCTTCTTCTTCTTCTTCTTCATTTTCCTCCTCCCTCATTACATCTATTTTGGGGGTATCATCAATAATTTTTTCGGTGGAAAAGGTAAGCTGTGAATACGATGATGATCGCATGGCGGTAAGCGGAGTAATTTCTGCAAAAATTAAAAAGTTACAGTGATTAAATGGATAAATAAAGAAGAACATTTTATTTAAGCATATGTAGCAAAAGTAAATGCTTACTCTTTTTCCCAGCAAGAACACAGGCATAGCCTTGTGAGATATCCCAATCTTGGCTCATGGATGTTAACGAAAGCATCTGTTCTCCATATTTAATATCATTGATTTCTTCAGCTTTAATCCTTTTAAACAAAAAGTTTTCTTTGGTGACGAGTTTTGGAATGGTAACAGATACGGTATGCGAGTATTTGCGCCATACTCGAGTAGCTGAGTATTGTTTATCAATGGCATCTTCATTAATAAAGATAAATGAAGCATACCAATTGTCGCCAAGATGATCAAGTGCAGGTTTCAGAAATCCATGAACTTTAATGAAAGTGAACCAACCATTTTCATGGCGTGCTATACGTACCAAATGGCAAAATATTCAAATTGATGGTTCAATGCCCCTTGCGTGACAATACATTTCAAAAATCAAGATCTTTCGAATTGATGCTGGTTCGAATTGACCAACAGCAACACCGTAAAATTTGTAAACTTCTATGAAGAAGGGTGTAAATGGCAGACGTAAGCAAAATTTGAAGAATGAATGGTCATAAATAGCAACCTTACCAGGGGGCGGTGAGCAGGCTCTGGCATTAATTGCAGGAATCACTGGTTCAACACCAGCTAATCTAGGAAAAGGTTGCAGTAGCTCGCTTAAATATCTCTCATTTACTCTGCTAGGAATAGCTGCAACATCCTTTATGGCTGCCATTAATGATCTAATGAAACAGGAGGTAACGAAGGTATTGATGGAAGAAGATGAATACTGTAGAAGAAAGTTGTAAAAGTAAATGATCGGTTAGGATTTATGGTGGTTAAAAAGCAAAAGATATAACAGCTGTAATCGGTGGTGATTTTGGGGGTTTTGTTTTCAGCTACACACGTGTAAGGACAAGATAAAAAGATGAGTACATCGAAAAGTCTTTTTACAGCTAGAGGCGCGTGCGATATAAGCAATCATCATGTCAGTAAAAATCGCCTATCATTTAATGCCTGTGATGTGCTTCCCAATGCAAAAAGGAAAACGTGAAGACGTGGTTGGCATGCGTTATTCTAAGTTTAACAACTTAATCAGTTTTCAAATGCTTAAGTCATTAAACTGGGGGGACTTAATGGTGTATCCTATCGTATACACGCATAAAAAGCATAACGGTTGCATAAAAGTAGCATCAGGAAGGCTGGAAACAACAGTTTTGTGAAGTTAACCGTCCAGCATTCTCCATTGTACAGGCTGCTCCGTTATGCGTAAGCCATGAAGGCCGCCTAGCGCGTAAGCCCTGGCAGGAGAACGCCACCTTCAGCATAAATTTCGGATCACAAGTAACAGAACGTATCATCATCTGATACGTGTCCCCAAGCAATCTGGTGGATCTGACACGATAAATAGACCCCTTGGGTCGTCATTTTACACAGTTCAGACATTCTGAAAACTTTGAGAGCTGAGACTTCATTTCTCTTTCTCTCTCTACTTTCTCTCACTAGAAGTCATCCGGCTAGCACTCTTACGCTCTACAGACGACAGATTGATTAAGCCACCCCACAAGTTTCTACACTTGTGAACCGGGTCTGCAGGGATTATTTCCTGAGGGTAAAAATCAATCGGCAACACTCCGCCCTCCTAAAGCTAGATTACTTCTAGTATCTTGTTGGCACACTAAGCCTTACCTCATAAGGAAATAGGTGTTAACAACAATAATACTAAAATTCAGTTGACTATAACTTCTAATCCGTTCATTGAAACCATTCGATATCTAAATGAAAAGTTCTTAATTTTTTGCTAGCTTTCCAATGACATGCATATCATATACCCTATCTCAGTAGCATATGTATCTAATTCAGGATTCAACAAACCTATCTAGGGGCAATATCGAATGTACAAGCATGCATAATCCTATATACCTGAGCACTAGTCAGGGATACACTATTGAAATATAAAAGTTAAGTTATGAGTGTAAAAGTTAAGTTATGAGTGCTCACGTATCAATATTGAGATTCAATATTGCAGGAAAGTACGTAGATGAAACGGAGATGATAAACACTAGATTGACCTCACGAGCATACCCATGAACCATACCCATCACCTCCATAGCTATAACCCATAATTTCCTTAGCTTCGACTCACTCAAAAAACTATTTTGAAATCACTCGGACATCCCTCCGTCGTAATATTTTATGTATACTAATAATATCTTGAAATAATACAGAGCAAATATATATATATATATATATATATATATATATATATATATATATATATATATATATATATATATTCGATTGAGAGAGTTTAGAGAAATATATTTTCAAGTTTCTATGAAATAATAAAACCTATTGAATTCTATTTATAATAGATTTTTGAATTATTAAAGTGAATTATTAAAGTATGAATTATTAAAGTGAATTATTAAAGTATGAATTATTAAAGTGAATTATTAAAGTATGAATTATTAAAGTGAATTATTAAAGTATGAATTATTAAAGTGAATTATTAAAGTATAAATTATTAAAGTGAATTATTAAAGTTAAAGTAAAGTAAAAGTAAAGTAAAGGTAAAGTTAAAGTATAGTAAAAGTATAAAAACTATGTATGTATAATACGCGTATATATATAATATTAATTTAAATCGTTATATATATTTAATAAAATAAAATATAAATATCGTTATATTTATTATACTGTTAAGTAGTGAGTTGTCAAAAGTGATTCTAGATATTTATAAAAGTTATATACGTTTTAATAATAAAGTTCTTTTTAAACTGAAAACGTTTTTGTACGTTTGAAAAGAGATTAATAGAATATTATGGAAACCAATTCTCCACTAGCTTTTGTCTAACTTTCGTAAATGACACTTTTTATTTTTATTTATAAATATCTTTACAAATTATTCCGAATATCGTTAAGAGGAATAGATTTTCTCAAATCATAGTGGACCTCTCAACAGAGACTTGTAATCATAATTCAATGTTTCTGATAATTCAATCATTTAATATATATATTTTTTAATTTCGTCGATAATCATATTGAAACAAATACGTTCATATAAAGCATTATACGTTTAAATACTTTGTTGACATTTTCAATTTATAACATATACACATATACATACATATTCATATATGTTCATTTAATGGTTCGTGAATCATTGGAATTTGGTCGAGGTTTAAATGAATGTATAAACATAGTTTAAAATCTTTGAGATTTAACTTAACAAACATTGCTTATCGTGTCAGAATAATATAAAGATAAAGTTTAAATTTAGTCGGAAATTTCCGGGTCGTCACAGTACCTACCCGTTAAAGAAATTTCGTCCCCGAAATTTGATAGAGGTCGTTATAGCAAACAATGAGAATGTTATTATGACGATTATGAAGTTTTATCATGTCTAAGAAGTATGGATAAAATAATTCAATTACTCGAAGCGTATGAGGGAAGTTATCGTAAATGAAGGAAATAAGATTATAGTGATTCGTCATATCTTTTGACGTCATCACAATTGATCTCCGAATTTAAAGAAAATCTTTGTAATCTATGTTGGATTTGATGCTTCGGTGATTAAAGAGATTATGATTCTCTTCGAATTAATACGATAATCTATCTTGATTTATTTGTCGGGTATTTCACTATAAATCCACCTCCTTCGTTTCCTTACAACTCACACCTTCTATTCTTTCTCCCTCAACTCATATTTTAAAGTATTTGTCAATATGCTTCATCCAGTACTGATTCTCGATATACTCCTCACTTTCATATCTGTCGTTTTTCTTTTTCATCTGCCTCGGGAAGAATCTATTTACTTCTACTATACTCTCGGTTTTATAGTGTTTTTAGTTCTTCCGTGTCTTTATATTCTATATGCATCGATATATACGGTTTATAATTTTTGGGTGGTTGTTGGGTTTTATATCTTCCCTTATATTTCAAAGCCCCTGCTTTTATCTTCTATAATCATTGACATCCACAGTTAATGCTCGCTCCTATTTGCTGCGATTTATACTCCAATTTCTATTTTGGAGTTTTGTGCTTTCGTTTCTTCTTCTTGCGATTAAGCAACGTTTGTAATGGTTCAGTATTCGCAGATATGAATTTCAGAATGAACATAGTTAATATTCTAAGAAGGAAATGGTAATGGCACGATCTTGATTTGACAAAGTACCAGAATATCCAAAAATATAGAGCTATCAAGATGATATGTTCTTAATATGTTTGGAAATTGGGTAGAATGTAAGAGTCGTTTAAATAGTACATGATGATGGTATGTTCTATGAATCACCACGTTCCATTAGAAACTCAGTATGACTTACCGTAATATAATCACGTTGATCAAGTGTCATTATATTATACTAACTCATGCTTCAGTTCCCAACACTACTTCAAAACATTCATATTTGTATTTTTTTTAGAATTTAGAAACCAACACAGTTTCTTTTATGTTGCAGATATTATGGAGAGATAAATGATCTCAGATAAGAATAGTTGTGAAAATATCTCCAGAAATATGGAGAATATGTATAATGAGAGATACGAAGATATCTTATAATATTTAAGATAAGATGATGATGAAGAATAAGGTCCGCAAAGGTTTAGAGTCAGGAGCAAGGTATTCGTTAATGACTTCGTCAGAAATAGAATCATCAAGATTCTTTAAATACAGACTTTGGTCCTTGTATTTGTCCTTGGTCTCCTTCACGTTCTGCTCAATCCATTGTTCAGTACCAACTCTTCTCTTTTTCTGGGCTTTACCAACACATTATTCTTTGTCATCAAACTTTTGACTGTTAAAGTCGTTTACAGTTTCTGCCGCTTCATTAGCATTTCGAGAACTAATTCACAGTTTGAGATGTTTTTTAGAAACTTCACATTCGATGTGTGTAAGTTTAGGAGATAGACGTTATATGTATACATATAACTTTTGACGTAAAATTGTCGCGAAATTCAAAATACTGATTGCTAATTCCCAGTAGTTGGTGTGACAATTATTATTACATGATGTAGGTGAGTACATGATGGGGTTTTAATGAATAAGTATAGTGACTTTTCGGAGAGGCTTAAGTCGAAGGTTAATGAAGTTGTTGATAAGTTTACTGCTAATGTGGCGAGATATGAAAGGTTCCCCGGTAACAATGATGAAGGGGTAATTGTGATAATAAGGTTTATTCGTATAAACAAATGAAGGTGATTTGCTGAAGCTGTGACAAAACTGTCTATTTTGGAAAGAGATTGAAAAATTATATTTGGTAATAAATATCAAAGGATCTGACACGGATACGTGTTAAACTATAACTTTGGTTTCGAGAGCTTTTCAGGTGCATGACATTGGGTAATGTGTGGTTGGATCATCATCTCGCGTGTCTTTAAAAAATTACGAAGTGTTTGAACATATATTGTAATTGTTAATATACATATGATGTTCTAAGATTTTGAATGATACAAATATTTTTGTGAGTTCCATGAATAGAAATGAGGTTCTAGGACAGTTTTGAAGTCAAAGTATACCTTTGAAAGATGTAGGAATCTAAGAGTGATGATTTCGGTTATATCTTGAATCGAATTCTGAGATTTCAAAATCAGAATATGTAATTAGATTTTGAATGAGTATGGTTGTTTTGATTTCTATAAAAGAATGTATATTGTTGTGAAAGTAGGGAGTATAATGGATGATTGGCTGAATCAGATTCGAAGAATGTAACATATTAATTGTGAATTTATATATCTCTTGGGTATTACCTACCCGTTAAAAAAAATTTCACAATTAATATTGTGTACAAAAGAATTTTATTACAGTCTTTATGGAAATATATATGTGTATATTTCTTCAGATGTAATATATATTTAATGAGTTAATATTAAATTAAACTCATTTGATTTATGGTTAAGGCTAAGATAGATAATTTCTAAACTTTAGAAATTACATAATCGTCGTAGAATGTTTCACCAATGAAGTTATGAATCAATACTTCATCGTTTTGGTATTCCTTGGTATCTACATGGCGTATGACGTCGATGCTCGTGGGACAGATTGTGAAGTTGAGGTTTGCGATGCGGTTGTTGTTGGTGGTGGTAATGGTACTGTTGATGTTGTTGATGGTGGTACTGGTTATGCTGCTGGTGCTGCTGCTGCTGGTGTTTGTAACATTTGCACCATATTCTCCAAAGCCACTACCCGAGCGTGAAAGGACCCGTCCTAATCCACCTGGATGAAGTCATCAACATTTGGTCCCATTGCGATGATCGGCTCCAAGTAATGTCCTTATATTGAGCAAATGCACAGCGGAAGACTTAATTCGTACCTGAGAATAAACATGCTTTAAAGTGTCAACCAAAAGGTTGGTGAGTTCATAGGTTTATCATAACAATCATTTCAATATGTTAATAGACCACAAGATTTCATAATCATAAACATAATACACTCGCAAGTGTATGTAAAGCATTCTAAGTGGTTGAGCACTTGGTAACCATACTTAACATTTAATCAACATCGCATATTCCCTTTATTATGAAATCTCACTACACCGTACCAAGTGTAGTCACCAAAACGAAGTACTGTGCAACCGTTGAATACTGGTCGTCCAGTCCGGTTGGGGTTGTCAGGCCCGATAGATCTATCAACAAGATTCGCGTTTACATTACCCATGTAAATAGTAGTTACCAAGCTACAGGGAAATATGCCAGTGGTACAACTCAACGTAGAATATATTTTTAAGTACTTGTGTCTATTTTGTAAACATTTATAAAAGCATCGCATGTATTCTCAGCCCAAAAATATATATTGCAAAAACAATTAAAAAGGGAGCAAATGAAACTCACTTTTGCCTTGAAGGTATTTAATTCGACTTGGTCTCCGATAGATATCACGAACCTAACCATATATATAATATATCAACATATTTTCTTTTTAAGTAATCGTTACATATATATATACTTTTAATACTTTTAATATTTTCTTAGTCCGTAGTTAGCAGTCCGATGTTAGTGGTCCACAATTAGTTGCTTAAATAAAATAAATAAAGACCCCATCATATTCGTATTGATCAGAATTAATCTCAACCCATGGTACCATGTTGTCAAATGACGTGTTGCGTACATAAAGTACCGTGTTGTCAAATGACGTGTTGCGTACAATCACGAGGTCTTATGATTAATCTTCTCGTGTTGTTTACGGGTGGTCCTGAAATATATAAAATCAAATCATAAGTAATTATATATAAAATATCATATTAATTAGAAAAGATATGATTAATTTACTTTTTCTCCAAATATTTTCGTAGCTAAACTAGCTTCGGATACCCAATCTTGTTTTAGTCGTAGTTTCTTCATTACAACTCCGTTTTTGTTGGTTCAACTTGCCACTTCCTTGGATCGAGTCAAATTTTAAGAATATGAACTGAAAAACCTTAGTTTGTATTCGAAAATATCGCCAGAAATATGGAGGATATTTATAATAGAACATACGAGAATATCTTAGAATTTCTAATATCAATAGATGATGAAGAAGATTTGTCTGTGAAGGTTTAGAATGAGAAATAAGATGTTTGCAAACGATTTCAGCAGGCACAGAATTATTTGGATTCTTTGAAGGCAAACTTATTCTTTGTGATTTGTCCACGGCTTTCTTCATAGTTTCGCATAATCCGCTTTTCGGTACTAAATTTTCTATCGAGCGTTCCTAACACTCCTTTCTTTATCATCAGACTTTTGGCCATTAAGATCATCTACAACATGCTGCTTCGTTAGCATTTTCAAAGTTAACTGATCTGGGTCATCGGTTATCAAACCGAGGCAGTTTCAGGATAATTGTGTTTTTTAGAATGATTAATCGCTGATGGTAATATTGTGGAATATAAAAGGTTCCCCAGTAACAATAAAGAGTAAGCATATATATCGCGGTTATAATAAAGTTGTTTCAGATGAAAAGTCGGAGTTGACTTGCTGGAGCTGTGACAAAATTAGCTACTTTGGAAAGGGATTGCAAAACGATCTTCGGTAATAACAATGTCAAAGGAACTAGAACAGATACGTGTCAAACGTTTACTCAGTTTCCGAGGGTTTTTCAGGTGCATAACTATATGCATCAATCTTTTCTTCCGTAGATGAAGTGCGGTTGGTTTATCCTCTCGATTGAGGTGTTTTTAAGAATCATGATAGATTTGAACGCTGATTGTAATCGTCGAGATACAATGAGGTTTAAGATGAAATCAAGTGGCAATCTTGAAGAAATGTTTAGTTTCATATGTTATAATCAATATTTTAATTCATTTTAATTGTCCAATGTCATTAGTCCACAGTCGATAGTCCACAGTAACAGTCCAATAATTCATATATAGTTTAATATATAATATACGAATTAATTAATACGTGTCGTGACCAGTATACGTCTCAGACTCGATCACAACTCAAACTATATATATTATTGTAGAATCAACCTCAACCCTGTATAGAGAACTCGATCATTACTACATATAGAGTGTCTATGGTGATTCCAAATAATATATATAGATGCGTCGATATGATATGTCAAAACATTGTATACGTGTCCCGATATTTAAAGTGCGTAAAATAATTACAGAAATTAAATGACGATAAATAAAAGTGCGATAATTAAATTGCGATAAATAAACTGCGATAAATAAAATATAATCAGTTAGCTAGGAACAGTTAGCTGGAACAGTTAGCGTGGATTCTTAACAAAAATTTTCATAGTTAATTTGTTTGTTTCTAACAGATTTTATTTTGTCATATGTTTTCTTCATATGCCACTTGTTGGATTCTGGGAAGTCAAAATCCAAATATGAAATTGAATGAAAATGGTTATTCTGCGGTGAACGGATACGTATATCGATGGTTGTAAGTAGGATAGTAAATGACTGTTGAATCAGCTTCGACGAATGTACAATGTAACTTATTAAGATGAAATCTAATTATTCCTCGGGTATTACCTACCCGTTAAAAAAAAATTTCACCATTAATATTTTGTACAAAAGAACTTTTAATTACAATCTTTATGAAAACATATATACATATATATTTTCTTCAGATGAAATCATGAATTTAATGAGTTAATATAATATTAATCTCATTTGCTTTTCGGTTTGAGCTAGAATAAGAAATCTCTAAAACTTTTTGAAACCACATATTCTTCGCAGAATATCAATGAAGTTATGGATCAATACTTCATCGTTCATTATTGTTGGTACTCCTTGGTATCTATGGTGCGTATGATGTTGATGTTGATGTTGATGTTTGTGGGACAGATTATGATGTCGAGACGTGTGATGCGGATGTTGTTTGTTAGTGGTGATGATGGTATTGTTGATGTTATTGATGGTGGTGCTGATTATGCTGCTGGTGCTACTGCTGGTGTTTGCAACCTTCGGACCATGTTCTCCAAAGCCATCACGCGAGCGCGAAGTTCGTTAACTTCTGCTAGTACACCGGGATGATTGGCGGTTGGAGCGAGCGAATGAACAAGATTTGTAATATGGGATAGTATATAATTGTGACGAGATACTCTAGAAATGAGAGAGAAAATGGTGTTTCGAATAGGTTCGCCGGTAAGTGTAGTGACCCGAACTTTTCCATGTTTATATATATTAATTGAGATTGATATTTACATGATTAAATGTTTCCAACATGTTAAGCAATCAAACTTGTTAAGACTTGATTAATTGAAATATGTTTCATATAGACAATTGACCACCCAAGTTGACCGGTGATTCACGAACGTTAAAACTTGTAAAAACTATATGATGACATATATATGGATATATATATAGTTAACATGATACTATGATAAGTAAACATATAATTAAGTATATTAACAATGAACTACATATGTAAAAACAAGACTACTAACTTAATGATTTTTAAACGAGACATATATGTAACGATTATCGTTGTAAAGACATTTAATGTATATATATCATATTAAGAGATATTCATACATGATAATATCATGATAATATAATAATTTAAAATCTCATTTGATATTATAAACATTGGGTTAACAACATTTAACAAGATCGTTAACCTAAAGGTTTCAAAACAACACTTACATGTAACGACTAACGATGACTTAACGACTCAGTTAAAATGTATATACATGTAGTGTTTTAATATGTATTTATACACTTTTGAAAGACTTCAATACACTTATCAAAATACTTCTACTTAACAAAAATGCTTACAATTACATCCTCATTCAGTTTCATCAACAATTCTACTCGTATGCACCCGTATTCGTACTCGTACAATACACATCTTTTAGATGTATGTACTATTGGTATATACACTCCAATGATCAGCTCTTAGCAGCCCATGTGAGTCACCTAACACATGTGGGAACCATCATTTGGCAACTAGCATGAAATATCTCATAAAATTACAAAAATATGAGTAATCATTCATGACTTATTTACATGAAAACAAAATTACATATCCTTTATATCTAATCCATACACCAACGACCAAAAAC
The DNA here is from genome assembly GCF_046630445.1 of Rutidosis leptorrhynchoides. Lineage (NCBI taxonomy): Eukaryota > Viridiplantae > Streptophyta > Magnoliopsida > Asterales > Asteraceae > Rutidosis > Rutidosis leptorrhynchoides. The sequence continues at coordinate 187,253,255 of NC_092341.1, forward strand.
ACCTACAAACACTTTCATTCTTCAATTTTCTTCATCTAATTGATCTCTCTCAAGTTCTATCTTCAAGTTCTAAGTGTTCTTCATAAATTCCAAAAGTTCTAGTTTCATAAAATCAAGAATACTTTCAAGTTTGCTAGCTCACTTCCAATCTTGTAAGGTGATCATCCAACCTCAAGAAATCTTTGTTTCTTACAGTAGGTTATCATTCTAATACAAGGTAATAATCATATTCAAACTTTGGTTCAATTTCTATAACTATAACAATCTTATTTCAAGTGATGATCTTACTTGAACTTGTTTTCGTGTCATGATTCTGCTTCAAGAACTTCGAGCCATCCAAGGATCCATTGAAGCTAGATCCATTTTTCTCTTTTCCAGTAGGTTTATCCAAGGAACTTAAGGTAGTAATGATGTTCATAACATCATTCGATTCATACATATAAAGCTATCTTATTCGAAGGTTTAAACTTGTAATCACTAGAACATAGTTTAGTTAATTCTAAACTTGTTCGCAAACAAAAGTTAATCCTTCTAACTTGACTTTTAAAATCAACTAAACACATGTTCTATATCTATATGATATGCTAACTTAATGATTTAAAACCTGGAAACACGAAAAACACCGTAAAACCGGATTTACGCCGTCGTAGTAACACCGCGGGCTGTTTTGGGTTAGTTAATTAAAAACTATGATAAACTTTGATTTAAAAGTTGTTATTCAGAGAAAATGATTTTTATTATGAACATGAAACTATATCCAAAAATTATGGTTAAACTCAAAGTGGAAGTATGTTTTCTAAAATGGTCATCTAGACGTCGTTCTTTCGACTGAAATGACTACCTTTACAAAAACGACTTGTAACTTATTTTTCCGACTATAAACCTATACTTTTCTGTTTAGATTCATAAAATAGAGTTCAATATGAAACCATAGCAATTTGATTCACTCAAAACGGATTTAAAATGAAGAAGTTATGGGTAAAACAAGATTGGATAATTTTTCTCATTTTAGCTACGTGAAAATTGGTAACAAATCTATTCCAACCATAACTTAATCAACTTGTATTGTATATTATGTAATCTTGAGATACCATAGACACGTATACAATGTTTTGACCTATCATGTCGACACATCTATATATATTTCGGAACAACCATAGACACTCTATATGTGAATGTTGGAGTTAGCTATACAGAGTTGAGGTTGATTCCAAAATATATATAGTTTGAGTTGTGATCAATACTGAGATACGTATACACTGGGTCGTGGATTGATTCAAGATAATATTTATCGATTTATTTCTGTACATCTAACTGTGGACAACTAGTTGTAGGTTACTAACGAGGACAGCTGACTTAATAAACTTAAAACATCAAAATATATTAAAAGTGTTGTAAATATATTTTGAACATACTTTGATATATATGTATATATTGTTATAGGTTCGTGAATCAACCAGTGGCCAAGTCTTACTTCCCGACGAAGTAAAAATCTGTGAAAGTGAGTTATAGTCCCACTTTTAAAATCTAATATTTTTGGGATGAGAATACATGCAGGTTTTATAAATGATTTACAAAATAGATACAAGTACGTGAAACTACATTCTATGGTTGAATTATCAAAATCGAATATGCCCCTTTTTATTAAGTCTGGTAATCTAAGAATTAGGGAACAGACACCCTAATTGACGCGAATCCTAAAGATAGATCTATTGGGCTTAACAAACCCCATCCAAAGTACCGGATGCTTTAGTACTTCGAAATTAATATCATATCCGAAGGGTGTCCCGGAATGATGGGGATATTCTTATATATGCATCTTGTTAATGTCGGTTACCAGGTGTTCACCATATGAATGATTTTTATCTCTATGTATGGGATGTGTATTGAAATATGAAATCTTGTGGTCTATTGTTACGATTATATATATATAGGTTAAACCTATAACTCACCAACATTTTTGTTGACGTTTTAAGCATGTTTATTCTCAGGTGATTATTAAGAGCTTCCGCTGTCGCATACTTAAATAAGGACAAGATTTGGAGTCCATGCTTGTATGATATTGTGTAAAAACTGCATTCAAGAAACTTATTTTGTTGTAACATATTTGTATTGTAAACCATTATGTAATGGTCGTGTGTAAACAGGATATTTTAGATTATCATTATTTGATAATCTACGTAAAGCTTTTTAAACCTTTATTGATGAAATAAAGGTTATGGTTTGTTTAAAAATGAATGCAGTCTTTGAAAAACGTCTCATATAGAGGTCAAAACTGAAGGTATTTCGTATGCCCGAGAGACATATTTAATTAATGTGGCTAATATATTATGATCCAAGTCGGGTCATACCCAATAACAAACTTACCGACACCTTATTCGTCTTTGATTTTAACGATTGGTTCATTGATCAAATACGCGACACTTGAACTTCAAGAAAAATGGTTTTCTGAAATATTACTTGATGTGTATATATATATATATAAATTATGGATTAATTTATATATAACAAGAGTTTAAATTATTTATAGGTTAAATAATTTATTTTGTTATGTTACATTTTATAAAGTTTTGGTTTTATAAAATAAATGTACATAACAAATATATACATATGGAAGTATTATGAAGAGTTTTATAAAATCTAATTACTTTTATAAAACTTATTTAATAATACTTGAAAGAGAAGTGGCATAGGGAATGAGATACACATGCTTTAGGCTTGGAATCTTTCACCCATACTTTCTCAATTCCATATGTAAGCATCTTGACTCTTGTAGGAACCAACACATGCAATTAACACTTCAAAATTCTGCAAAAAACTCTCCCATACAGCAGCTGTAAAACCGTGGGGTTTAGGGGCAAGAAAGGGTTCATAATTTGGTTTTTGGAAGCTAGATTCAAGTGTTAACAAATCCTAACCAAAGTACAAGGTGTTGGTTACAAGTTTGGGGTATAATCTCTTGAGGTTTCATCCATTTGAAGCTCCATTCAACATCATCATCTTCATCACTTTCAACTAGCTTGGAATAGGTATAACATCTTATTCTTGCTTGTAGTTTGTAAGCTTATTTCTCAACTTGATCCTTTTCTTGGGATTTAACTTTTATATGGTTAAAGATATACAAGTTTCAATTGGTAATTTTACATGCTTCCGCTTTGAATGATTCTTAAAAGGTTTTAAGTATTATGAAACTTGTTAAATCCCAACAATGGTATCTAGAGCCGAAGTTGTTGAAATATGCTTCGAGATGGTTATTAAACTCACTATATTTTGCATTTTATGTACATGCATGAAAGTAAAATGCAAAAATTAATAGTTTTGGGTGGGTTTGGTATTTAGGCCGAATTCAAGGAGACCCAAAATGGGTTTTTGGGTTCTTCCATTTGGTCTAATTTTGGTTGAATGTAATGTTCACAATCCTAGCCTTGACCTTGTGTTGCATGCATGTGTGTTTGGTTGATTTATGATTCATTTGGTATGTATTTTATTCATTCAAATGGCATGTAATAATTATTCAATTGGTTTGTAATAATTCATTCATTTGTTATGTAATTCATTTTATATTTGGTATGTAAAATAGAATAGGTTGTAATTTCATTTTCTAGATAAAATGTATTAGGATACATATTTTGTAAAAATGAAGATACAAGATGATGAAGACTTGAAGAACACAAGGAGCATATGGATGCAAGATTAAGTGGGAGATTTGAAATCTCCTACTTTGTATTATTACCCCTTAACCGGTGACGTTTGTTTTCGGCTAAACAAACATCCACCAAAATGGCTAGATTGTGAACATACTTATTTTGCATGTGTGGTTGTTTGTATGATTATTGTTTTGTATGTTTGGTTGATACAATTAATCACAAGATAACAACAAACAAAACGACAATTTAATTGGTTAAATTAGACTACTAAGTACATGCAAAACGGTAATTTAAATGGTTAAATTAAAAAGGCAACCAAAAACCTTAATAAATGGTTATTAAGAACAAGATAAGGATAACGTATATAAAATGGTTTATATCATGTAATTGGTTTAATTACAAGACATGAAAATGGTTTTTCATAAGTACCATGCACTAAATGCATGTTGGTGTATGGTATAAAAGTTTTCTCAAACTAGAATTAACGAAAACTCAAAATCCCTTTCACTAACAAGGTAAACAAGTTAAACGCCATCCTATTGTGTGACACTTAAAAGTATTAGGGAACTCATGATGGGATAAAGGTCACCTAACCATTATGAGCAAACTAATATGATTAAGGTAAATTTCGCATGCTTGTGGGATAAAGGTCACCTAACCACATGTATGTTAAATTTACAAGTCTATACAAGTAGGACGACTTGATTTGGGAATCATGAACTTAGGGTCACCGAAGCATGATGAACAAATAGGCGTTGATGGGATAAATATGCCATGCAAAAGGATTGCATGATCCCATAACTTAGAAGTTGCAAAAGGATTGCAATTGTCATATAATGACTACCTAGCTAAATCAAATAACAGGATAAAGGTCACCTAACCGAAATTTGATTTACCGTTGGATTCTAATATTTAATAAGTCAATTAAAATTTAAAAGGGTATTGAATGTTTAATTAAAATCGATACTTAAACGAACTTTGTTAATTTTGTAGATGGCCGCCAATAACAACAACAACATTCCAAACGCACCACTTAACCTGAACCACCTATCATTAAGGTCTCTCTTAGAGAAAGACAAACTCAACCATACAAACTTTATGGATTGGTTCCGCAATCTTCGGATTGTCCTCAAACAAGAGGATAAAATGTATGTGCTTGAGGACCCCATTCCCGATCAACCGGATGAGAATGATGTGGAGGCAATGGCCTCTTACGATAAGTATTGCCACGACTCCCTTCAAGTCTCATGCTTAATGCTTGGGACTATGATACCCGAACTCCAAAAGGATTTCGAGCACCATAGTGCATACGACATGATAACGCAATTGAAGGAGATGTTCCTCCAACAAGCGCGTGTCGAGCGCTTCGAAACGGTTCGGGCGCTACATGCTTGTCGTATGGACGATACCCAATCGGTTTCATCTTATGTACTCAAGATGAAAAGCCTTATCGATCGTGCTAACCGACTTAACCTAAACATATCCAATGAGTTAGCCACCGATCTTATCCTTAACTCCCTATCAAAAAGGTTTGATCAATTTGTAATTAATTACAATATGAATGGGATGGATAAGAGCATAGGTGAGCTTCACGGTATGCTTAGAACGGCGGAAACTAGCATGGGTAAAAGGGCTTTACCCATGTTAGCAATCGATCAAGGTGGGTCCAAAAGTAAGACCTCTAAGCCAAAGGTGGCTAAGAGAAAAGGACCCGCCTATCAAGGCAAAGGGAAAGGGAAGATGGTTACCCCAACCATCAACAAGGCTAAGAAGCAAAAGGTAGCCGAGAAGGCAAACCCCAAGGAAGACCCATGTTTCGGTTGCGGTGAAATGGGTCATTGGAAACGAAACTGTCCGATCTATCTTAAGGAGTTGAAGGACAAGAGGGATGCAGGGCAAACCTCAGGTAATATATATATGGTATATATAGAGCTTAGTATTACTTCTTCTAATACATGGATATTAGACACGGGATGTGGAACTCATATTTGCAATTCTTTGCAGGGGTTCAAAAGAAGTAACAAGCAAACGGGAACATCAAGTCTCTTCATGGGGAATGGAGCTAAAGTGCAAGTGAAAGCTCAAGGAGACTTTGTGTTAAAACTTCCAAGTGGCTTGGAACTTATTTTGAATGATGTTTTGTATGCACCCGACTTATGTCGAAACATTATTTCTGTTTCCCGTTTGAAACAATGTGGTTTTAATCCTAATTTTGTTAATGATGATATCCACATTTATTTAGATAATGTATTCTATTTCAAGGCTTCACCTTCAAATGGAATTTATAAATTGGTTCATGATGACACATTATCTAGTAGCTCAATATACCATACAAGCACCAAGAAACTCAAAAGGGATTTGAGTGATTCCTATTTATGGCATTGTCGCCTTGGTCACATAAACAAGAACCGAATGCACACACTTCAAAAGGATGGACTTTTGAAATCAAATGAAATGGATTCGTTTGATATATGTGAATCTTGTTTACAAGGCAAGATGACTAAAGCACCTTTCAAAGGGACCTATGAAAGGGCTAAAGATTTATTGGGATTAATACATTCGGATGTATGTGGACCCTTTAAACCCATGACTAGGTATGGTGAAAGATACTTTGTTACTTTCATTGATGACTTTAGTCGTTTCGGATATGTCTACTTATTAAGACACAAGGACGAAACGTTTGAAGCATTCAAAGAATATCAAAACGAAGTACAAAATCAACTCAATAGGACAATTAAGGTACTTCATACCGATAGAGGAGGTGAGTACCTAAGCGATGCCTTCCAAGATCATCTTAGGAGTTGTGGGATTATCTCAAATCCCACAACTTACTCCACCCGGAACACCCCAACTTAATGGAGTTTCCGAAAGGAGAAACCGAACCCTAATGGATATGGTTCGATCTATGATGGCAAGAAGCTCGTTACCTCTGTCATTTTGGGGTTATTGTCTAAGCTCCGCGGCTCGTATTTTAAATATGGCCCCAACCAAGAAAGTGGAACGAACTCCTCATGAGATGTGGTTTGGAAAACCTCCTTCTCTATCATACTTAAAGGTATGGGGATGTGAAGCTTATCCTAAGCGTTACGTCCCTAATAAGTTGAATGCTCGATCCACGAAGTGTATCTTCATAGGATATCCCAAGGATGATATGGGATACTATTTCTATGATCCATCCGAGCAGAATGTATTTGTTGCTCGAAAGGCAGAATTCCTTGAAACTAAGTTCCTAATGGAAGGAAATAGTGAAAGGAAGATAGATCTTGAAGAGGTTCAAGATCAAGTAGATGATACACAATTGGTTGACACTAGCACTCAACATGAAAATGTTGATAGTGATCAAATGAATGATCAAAATACACAAGGCATTCGTAGATCTGGTAGGATTAGCAATCCTCCTGAGAGATATGGGTTTCTCATAGATGGTTGCTATATGGTTGATTTGGATGAACCGACAAACTACGAAGATGCTTTATCAAGGATCGATAAAGATAAATGGCAGGAAGCCATGAACGCCGAGATGCAATCCATGTATGAAAACCAAGTTTGGGAACTTGTTGTGCAACCTCCTAGCTCCAAGCTAGTTGATTGCAAATGGCTTTTCAAGAAGAAAACCGACATACATGGAAACTTGGATACATATAAAGCTAGACTTGTTGCAAAAGGTTTCACTCAAACTCAAGGGGTTGATTATGATGAAACTTTCTCGCCTGTGGCAATGCTAAAGTCTATTAGGATATTATTTGCCATTGCTGCTCACTACGACTATGAAATATGGCAAATGGATGTCAAAACCGCTTTCCTAAATGGATATCTTATGGAAGATGTCTATATGGTCCAGCCTGAAGGTTTTGTTGATCCAAAATATCCTAAAAGTGTATGCAAGTTAAAGAAGTCAATCTACGGATTGAAACAAGCATCTAGAATGTGGAATCATCGTTTTAATGAGGAAGCCGAGAAATTTGGCTTCATTAAAAATGGTGATGAAGCTTGTGTATATAAGAAAGCTAGTGGGAGCACTATCATGTTCCTTGTACTATATGTGGATGATATATTATTATTTGGGAATGATATTACCACAATGCAAGGAGTCAAAACTTGGCTAAAGAGTTGCTTCTCCATTAAGGATCTTGGAGATGCACAATACATATTGGGGATAGGGATCTATAGGAATAGATCCAAGAGATTGATAGGTTTAAGTCAAAGTACATACATTGATAAAATCTTGAAAAGGTTCAAGATGGAAAACTCTAAGAGAGGTTTGGTACCTATTCAAAAAGGAACCGTTCTCAGTTCATCTCAGTGTCCTGCCACGAAAGATGAACAAGAGAGAATGAAGAAAGTCCCATACGCGTCTGCTATTGGGTCTATCATGTATGCAATGATATGTACTAGACCGGATGTGTCATGCGCTCTAAGCTTGACAAGTAGATACCAGAATAACCCAGGAAATAGTCATTGGATTGCTGTTAAAAGCATATTAAAATACCTTAGGAGGACTAAGGATATGTTTCTAATATATGGGTCTGGTGAGGAGGAACTCGCTGTAAAAGGTTACGTGGACGCGAGTTTCCAAACTGATCGAGATGACTCTCGATCACAATCCGGTTATGTCTTCATGTTAAATGGTGGTGCGGTCTCTTGGAAGAGTTCGAAACAGGAGGTTGTTGCGTTATCCACTACAGAGTCGGAGTACATTGCCGCCTCACTGGCAGTTCAGGAAGCTGCATGGATGAAGAAATTCATCGACGACTTAGGAGTGGTCCCTTCCATTCAGGACCCTCTTGAGATCTTTTGTGACAACGAGGGTGCGATTGCTCAAATCAAGGAACCTCGTGCCCATCAAAAGACTCGTCACATTGAGCGGAGATTCAACTACATAAGGGATGAAGTTGAAAAAGGAAAGATATGTATTCGCAAAGTTCATACAGATCATAATGTTGCGGATCCACTCACGAAGCTTTTACATGGGCCAAAACATGAGGGACATGTTTGTGCATTAGGGCTTCGATATTCTAGTGATTGGAATTGATCTATTTTATGTATTGTAACGGAACGAATTAGTTCAAACTCATTAATATAATTATGGTATTAATTTATTTATGAGTCATGTTCCAATTTTGCATATTTTATCCATGAATAAACTATTATTCTAAATTCCGTAGTTGATCACATTTGTGGGAACAAGTGTGAGGTCTAGACTATTATGAACTTGGATTGGTTAACATTCAAATGGTGAATGTGGGGCAAGGTTGCAACCAAGGTTCATAGATATTTGTGGGACACAAATATTGGAAGACCCGCTCTCAAGAATTACTGTATAGAGCCTTTGTGGTTGATCACATGTAATCTTGAGTAAAGGCGAATATCATTGTATCCTCTGACCTGAGATACATATTGGGTTCGGATATTCACCTAGTACTGTGCCTTGATTCTTTCCTTCGCTATTCTGAAACATGGTAGTACATAAGGAAGAACTCAGGTATATTACAAAGTGTATATCTAGGACGTATGTAGTCAAGATGGAATTTGTCCCTCGTATTCGTTGAGAGTCAGATGTCTAAGGCCTGAAAAGTTAAATCTATAAGAGAGTGATCACTCTGTATCTCTTGGATTTAACATGACATCTAGGACGAAAGGAAATAATGAAAGATTCACCTAATCATATTCGAGATGGGAACTCGAAAGGGATGATGTTATTGAATGGCACAAAGTCATAACATATTAGGGGTGATGGACGGTGTGTTAGGCTGTATCCATCACTTGCATTAATTTCTTATGTTTCTCGTGCAAGTGGGAGATTGAAGGTATTTCGTATGCCCGAGAGACATATTTAATTAATGTGGCTAATATATTATGATCCAAGTCGGGTCATACCCAATAACAAACTTACCGACACCTTATTCGTCTTTGATTTTAACGATTGGTTCATTGATCAAATACGCGACACTTGAACTTCAAGAAAAATGGTTTTCTGAAATATTACTTGATGTGTATATATATATATATATAAATTATGGATTAATTTATATATAACAAGAGTTTAAATTATTTATAGGTTAAATAATTTATTTTGTTATGTTACATTTTATAAAGTTTTGGTTTTATAAAATAAATGTACATAACAAATATATACATATGGAAGTATTATGAAGAGTTTTATAAAATCTAATTACTTTTATAAAACTTATTTAATAATACTTGAAAGAGAAGTGGCATAGGGAATGAGATACACATGCTTTAGGCTTGGAATCTTTCACCCATACTTTCTCAATTCCATATGTAAGCATCTTGACTCTTGTAGGAACCAACACATGCAATTAACACTTCAAAATTCTGCAAAAAACTCTCCCATACAGCAGCTGTAAAACCGTGGGGTTTAGGGGCAAGAAAGGGTTCATAATTTGGTTTTTGGAAGCTAGATTCAAGTGTTAACAAATCCTAACCAAAGTACAAGGTGTTGGTTACAAGTTTGGAGTATAATCTCTTGAGGTTTCATCCATTTGAAGCTCCATTCAACATCATCATCTTCATCACTTTCAACTAGCTTGGAATAGGTATAACATCTTATTCTTGCTTGTAGTTTGTAAGCTTATTTCTCAACTTGATCCTTTTCTTGGGATTTAACTTTTATATGGTTAAAGATATACAAGTTTCAATTGGTAATTTTACATGCTTCCGCTTTGAATGATTCTTAAAAGGTTTTAAGTATTATGAAACTTGTTAAATCCCAACAAAAACCTCGCAACGAAATCAATTAATATGGAACGTTTTTAATCAATAAGAACGGGACATTTCAGTTGGTATCCAAGCGTTGGTCTTAGAGAACCAGAATTTTGCATTAGTGTGTCTTATCGAGTTTGTTAGGATGCATTAGTGAGTCTGGACTTCGACCGTGTTTACTTGAAAAATGATTGCTTAACAAATTTTGTTGGAAACTATATATTTTTAACATGTGAATATTATGTGATATATTAATCTCTTAACGCGTTTGATATTATGTGATAGATGTCTACCTCTAGAACAAGTCCCATTGACTCACCTAATAATAATGAAGAGTCAAATGTAAATTGGAATGATTCGTGGACTGATTCACAAGTTCCCGAAGAGGAACCGGAAGAAGAGTCGGAACCGGAAGAAGAATCGGAACCGGAAGAAGAATCGGAACCGGATGAAGAAATAGAACCGGTGGGGGAAATAATAAAACGGTTAAGTAAAAGAAAATCCTCAACCAACCGACCAAGGTTATTTATGGTCAATGGTGTTTCCGCCAAGGAAGCAAAATATTGGGAGGATTACCAATTCTCCGATGAATCAGATTCCGACGAGAATTCCGATGATGTTATAGAAATTACCCCAACTGAATTTAAAAAAGCAAAAGAAAATAATAAGGGAAAGGGCATAAAAATAGAGAAATCTAATTCCAACCCCGATGAACTTTATATGTATCGTCAACCCCCGAAGTCCTTAAGTTGTAACAATGACCCGGGAACCTCTAAACCACCAGGTTTTTCTAAACCAATGTGGATAACGACGGCTCGTATTAGGGGAAAATCATATATCCCTAGAAACTTGGCAAAACAAACCAAAACCGAAGAAGAAGAAACAAGCGAGTCGGAATAAGATAGTTGTATTCATGTGGTGTAATATATGTAATATAGTGTGCTTATGCTTTATGATATATGTAAAAATTGCTTGTATTAATAAGTATTTTTTTTTATGAATCTAACTCTTGTCTATTTTACAGTATAAAACACAAAATGGATAGACAACCCAATATCTTAAGAGACCTACCCGGAGATGTCATAACCCGTCCTTAACCATAAGAACGTGTTAGATAACGTATGATTTCATTGCGAGGTATTGACCTCTATATGCGACATTTTTTTAAAGAAAAACTGCATATATTATACATTACAAACCATGATCCTTATTTTTGATACAAGCTTTGGATAAAATAAAGATGATTATCGTTTAGCGATAATCTTCGACTTACAAACTTTACAAATGATAATAACAACCCGATTTCTAGCATATTTTACAACACAAGTTCTTGGATATGCAGTCTTATTTTTGACACAAATATGCGTACGCAAGATCCTGCTTAGATTCAACATGATGCAGCGGAAGCTTCTAATTATCACCTGAGAATAGACATGTTTAAAACGTCAACATAAAGTTGGTGAGATATAGGTTTAATGCCGGCAGCGATATAAATATAGACCACAAGATTTCATATATAAACATTTTAATAAAAATATTCTAAGTGGTTGAGCACTTGGTAACCATACTTAACATTTAATCACGTCGCATATTCCCTTTATTATGAAATCTTACTACACCGTACCAAGTGTAGTCACGAAACGAAGTACTGTGCAACCGTTGAATACTGGTCGTCCAGTCCGGTTGGGGTTGTCAGGCCCGATAGATCTATCAACAGGATTCGCGTTTACAATACCGCTGTAAATAACAGTTACCAAGCTACAGGGAAGTATGCCAGTGGTACAACTCAACGTAGAATATATTTTTCAGTTACTTGTGTCCATATCGTAAAACATAAAATACATGTATTCTCATCCCGAAATATTTAGAGTTTAAAAGTGGGACTATATACTCACTGTTGTCTTGAAGATATATATAATTTGACTTGGTCTCCGGTTGATATCACGAACCTATCCATATATAATATATCAATACCTTTTCTTTTTAAACAAACGTCACATATATATACTTGTTATACTTTTAATACTTTGAATAATTCCTTAGTCCGTAGTTAGCAGTTCGTTGTTAGTAATTCAATTTTAATGGTTCATTTTTAGATGTTTAATATACCCGCAATGAAATAAATAAAACCCCCTAACGAAATAAATAAAACCCCATCGTATATGTATTGGTCGAGATTAATCTTGACCCACGGTACCGGTGTTGTCAAATGACGTGTTGCGTACATAAAGTACCGGTGTTGTCAAATGACGTGTTGCGTACAAACATGGGATCTTATGATTAATCTTCTCGTGTTGTTTGCGGGTGATCCTGAACCATATAAAATTGAATTATAAGTACATATATATAAAATATCATGTTATCTTAGAAATATGTGATTTTATTTAATTTTTCCCAATTAATCCCGAAGTTAAACAAGTCTTAGATATCCGATCTCGTTTTGGTCATAGTTTCTTCGTTACAACTCCGTTTTCGTTGATTCAACTTGTCACTTCCTTGGATCGAGTCCCTATTTAAGACTATGAACTATAAATACCTTAGTTTGTATTCGAAATCACAGGTCATAGGTCAAACTTTAGTGAAACTTATGAAGTTAATCATTTTCCATCATGTAAACAACCTTAAATGATTATTTTTCTAAAAATACTTATACTTTGAGTTAAATCATGAAATTTTTATGTGTTATCATATTCATAGTAAAAATCATTTTTCCAGAAAATAAACCTCCAATTCAAAGTTTAAGATGGTTTTTAATTATCCAACCCAAAACAGCCCCCGGTTGCACCCCGACGTCGTAAATTCAGTTTTTAAGGTGTTCTTTGAAAAACCAAGTTATACCTTGTTAAATTAGCATATATTTATGATATATTACAGGTCTTGAAGTATTTTAAAAGTTAAGTTAGAAGGATCTATTTAGTTTGCAAACAAGTTTGAAAACATTCAAACTATGTTCTTGTTGTTAAAATTTTATACCACAAAATAAGATAGCTATATATATATGAATCGAATAAGGTTATGAACATAGATTCTACCTCAAGTTCCTTGGACAAGGTTGCTGTAAAAGAGGAGTAAAAAGCTAGAACCAAAAGGGTGATGGAATTGGATGAAAGATTGAAAGTAAGTTTGTGTTCTTGGAAGGATTTCTTGAAGTGTCTTTGTATGGTTTTCTTATGGTGATTAAGTAAGGTTTTTGAAGCTAAATGATGGGGAAAATGCTTGGAGATGATCAAGTATGAAGTTAAGAGTATTTTGAGAGAGAAATGGAAGTGTAAGTATGAGAAAATGGGGTGAAGAAATGGTGTGCATGCATAAAAACGTTTTTAGGTTATAAAGGAAAAAAAAGATACCTAACTTTGTTTTCTTGCTAAATAATTCATGCTACTTGACAAATGGTTGGTTCCACATGTTTCTTAATCATTTAAGGCTGCTAAGGAGCAGATTTTTATTGGTATATACCAATAGTAAATACATCTAGAAGCTGCGTATGATACGGGTACATATACTCTAGGTATACGTATAGAAATCTTTGAGGAAACGGAACGAGGATTCAAATATAGCTATCTTTTGTAAATATACTTATATTGTTTTATGTATAAAAGCCCTTTAAAAATGATTAAATACATTACTTATACGATATATGTATAAACATTATAAATCATCAGTATTTATGTCAAATAACGTTACGTATGGTTATTGTTTTGAAAACTTAAGTTAGTAGTTTCAAAATATACTTATGACTTTTTGTTATTAATACAAAATGAGATATTAAAACATCCTTAGATCATGTTAAATATGTATGTATAATTATCATATATTGTATAGTTCGTGATATCATCGGTCAAACTAGACGGTCAAACGTTGTGTAAAACTCTTTTCAAAAACATAAGTCTCAACAATTTGGATTGCTTATCATGTTGGTAAGGTTTAATTTATGTAAATATTAATCTCATAAGTATAGAACGATCGGAAAAGTCCGGGTCATTACAGGAGACATGATTGATGAAATCTTGTCTAGAGTCGGTCAGAATTCCTCGGCACAACTATTGAAGGCGAGATCAGTTTGTAAGACATTCGAAGAACGTTCCAAGAATGTCTTGGTTTATAAGAGACTTTCGTTTGAAAGATGGGGGATATCACATTGGGAAACCCATAAGTTACGATGTGTTTACTTTGATGCATATATTGCGGGGAACTCAAATGCTATTTTACGCAACGGGTTAAGAAATTATTTTGACTCAATGTATCCGAATATAGGACTTCATGATTTAGAAAAAGCGGCTAACATGCAACATAAAGAAGCATGCTATGCTTATGGGTTAGTAATGTTCGCTTCTCACCAAAGTGAGAAAAAGAACATCGGGCTACAACTATTAAACAAAACGTTCCCACAAGTGACGGAGTCGGTAATTGGGGTAAGAAATGAGGTTTTTAGATTGTTACGGGACTGTTGGACATTACGTAACCCTCGTCCCTTTGACGACGTTACAACACGCTGTCTTATCAACGGCCATAAAGGTTATGTTGCACAAGACCAAGGATGGGAAGTAGTCCTAGTAAAACCAGAATGCATGACTTGTTTCTGGACGTATGAATTACGTGTCTTTATTGCCTTTGCTGAACGACTTGTGTACTAGCTATAATTATCTTCACAACTATCTTGTATCAAAGTTATTGTGTGCTATATTTCATGCTTTATGTAAAATAAGCGGTATTGTAAGTTTGTAAAATATTGTATAAAAGTTTGAACGCGAAATATTATTATAATCAGTTTTTCATATAGAATTGTAGTAGTTGAATTGTATATTAGCTACTAAGTATGAACTTAACGGGTAGGTACAATCCGAATTTAAACTTATAAAACGCTAATATGAAGAAAAAGCTTTTATAAATGAGTTCATATTATGCTACGAAATACTATTAACTACTCTTAATATTCTGTATGATTAACTTGTTCCATTTGAATATTTTGAAGGAAATGGCACCGACTACTCGACACACAGTGAATATGAATGAAGAGGAATTCCGTACTTTTCTAGCTTCAAACATAGCCGCAGTACAGGCTGCGCTACATACCAACAATAACCTTGGATCTAGCAGTACAGGAAATCGTGTAGGATGCACCTACAAAGAATTCACTGCCTGCAAACCTTTGGAATTTGATGGAACCGAAGGACCGATCGGATTGAAACGGTGGACCGAGAAGGTCGAATCGGTGTTTGCCATAAGTAAGTGTACTGAAGAGGACAAAGTGAAGTACGCTACGCATACCTTCACAGGTTCTGCGTTAACATGGTGGAATACCTATCTAGAGCAAGTGGGACAAGACGATGCGTACGCACTACCGTGGTCAGCATTCAAGCACTTGATGAACGAGAAGTACCGTCCCAGAACCGAGGTCAATAAGCTCAAGACAGAACTAAGAGGGTTACGAACCCAAGGATTTGATATTATCACGTATGAAAGACGATTCACAGAATTGTGCCTATTGTGTCCGGGAGCATTCGAAGATGAGGAAGAGAAGATCGACGCGTTTGTGAAAGGATTACCGGAAAGAATCCAAGAAGATATAAGTTCACACGAGCCCGCCTCCATACAACAGGCATGTAGAATGGCTCACAAACTAGTGAACCAGATTGAAGAAAGAATTAAAGAACTGACTGCTGAAGAGGCCAATGTGAAGCAAGTCAAAAGAAAGTGGGAGGAAAATGGTGATAAGAATCACCAATACAACAACAACAGCAATCGCAACAATTATCCCAACAATCGCAACATCAATCGCAACTACAACAAACGGCCCAACAACAACAACAACAACAACAACAGCAACTACAACAATCATCCCAACAACAATAATAACCGCAACAACAACAACAATCAGAAGCAGCTATGCCAAAGGTGTGAAAAGTATCACTCGGGGTTCTGCACCAAATTTTGCAACAAGTGTAAAAGAAATGGTCATAGCGCGGCGAAGTGTGAGGTCTACGGACCAGGGGTTAATAGAACGAAAGGAACAAATGGTGTCGAAACGAGTAATGGCGGAGCAAGTAGTGTCGGAGCAAGTTATGCCAATGTAGTTTGTTATAAATGTGGAAAACCGGGCCACATTATTAGAAATTGCCCGAACCAGGAGAACACGAATGGACAAGGCCGCGGAAGAGTTTTCAATATTAATGCGGCAGAGGCACAGGAAGACCCGGAGCTTGTTACGGGTACGTTTCTTATTGACAATAAATATGCTTACGTTTTATTTGATTCGGGTGCGGATAGAAGCTATATGAGTAGAGATTTTTGTGCTAAATTAAGTTGTCCATTGACGCCTTTGGATAGTAAATTTTTACTCGAATTAGCAAATGGTAAATTAATTTCAGCAAATAATATATGTCGGAATCGAGAAATTAAACTGGTTAGCGAAACATTTAAGATTGACTTGATACCAGTAGATTTAGGGAGTTTTGATGTGATAATCGGTATGGACTGGTTGAAAGAAGTGAAAGCAGAGATCGTTTGTTACAAAAATGCAATTCGCATTATACGAGAAAAAGGAAAACCCTTAATGGTGTACGGAGAAAAGGGCAACACGAAGCTACATCTTATTAGTAATTTGAAGGCACAAAAACTAATAAGAAAAGGTTGCTATGCTGTTCTAGCACACGTCGAGAAAGTACAAACTGAAGAAAAGAGCATCAATGATGTTCCCATCGCAAAAGAATTTCCCGATGTATTTCCGAAAGAATTACCGGGATTACCCCCACATCGATCCGTTGAATTTCAAATAGATCTTGTACCAGGAGCTGCACCAATAGCTCGTGCTCCTTACAGACTAGCACCCAGCGAGATGAAAGAACTGCAAAGCCAATTACAAGAACTTTTAGAGCGTGGTTTCATTCGACCAAGCACATCACCGTGGGGAGCTCCTGTTTTGTTTGTCAAGAAGAAGGATGGTACATTCAGGTTGTGTATCGACTACCGAGAGTTGAACAAACTTACCATCAAGAACCGCTACCCACTACCGAGAATCGACGACTTATTTGATCAACTACAAGGCTCGTCTGTTTATTCAAAGATTGACTTACGTTCCGGGTATCATCAAATGCGGGTGAAAGAAGATGATATTCCAAAGACTGCTTTCAGAACACGTTACGGTCATTACGAGTTTATGGTCATGCCGTTTGGTTTAACTAATGCACCAGCTGTGTTCATGGACCTTATGAACCGAGTGTGTGGACCATACCTTGACAAGTTTGTCATTGTTTTCATTGATGACATACTTATTTACTCAAAGAATGACCAAGAACACGGTGAACATTTGAGAAAGGTGTTAGAAGTATTGAGGAAGGAAGAATTGTACGCTAAATTTTCAAAGTGTGCATTTTGGTTGGAAGAAGTTCAATTCCTCGGTCACATAGTGAACAAAGAAGGTATTAAGGTGGATCCGGCAAAGATAGAAACTGTTGAAAAGTGGGGAACCCCGAAAACTCCGAAACACATACGCCAGTTTTTAGGACTAGCTGGTTACTACAGAAGGTTCATCCAAGACTTTTCCAGAATAGCAAAACCCTTGACTGCATTAACGCATAAAGGGAAGAAATTTGAATGGAATGATGAACAAGAGAAAGCGTTTCAGTTATTGAAGAAAAAGCTAACTACGGCACCTATATTGTCATTGCCTGAAGGGAATGATGATTTTGTGATTTATTGTGATGCATCAAAGCAAGGTCTCGGTTGTGTATTAATGCAACGAACGAAGGTGATTGCTTATGCGTCTAGACAATTGAAGATTCACGAACAAAATTATACGACGCATGATTTGGAATTAGGCGCGGTTGTTTTTGCATTAAAGACTTGGAGGCACTACTTATATGGGGTCAAAAGTATTATATATACCGACCACAAAAGTCTTCAACACATATTTAATCAGAAACAACTGAATATGAGGCAGCGTAGGTGGATTGAATTATTGAATGATTACGACTTTGAGATTCGTTACCACCCGGGGAAGGCAAATGTGGTAGCCGATGCCTTGAGCAGGAAGGACAGAGAACCTATTCGAGTAAAATCTATGAATATAATGATTCATAATAACCTTACTACTCAAATAAAGGAGGCGCAACAAGGAGTTTTAAAAGGGGGAAATTTAAAGGATGAAATACCCAAAGGATCGGAGAAGCATCTTAATATTCGGGAAGACGGAACCCGGTATAGGGCTGAAAGGATTTGGGTACCAAAATTTGGAGATATGAGAGAAATGGTACTTAGAGAAGCTCATAAAACCAGATACTCAATACATCCTGGAACGGGGAAGATGTACAAGGATCTCAGGAAATATTTTTGGTGGCCGGGTATGAAAGCCGATGTTGCTAAATACGTAGGAGAATGTTTGACGTGTTCTAAGGTCAAAGCTGAGCATCAGAAACCATCAGGTCTACTTCAACAACCCGAAATCCCAGAATGGAAATGGGAAAACATTACCATGGATTTCATCACTAAATTGCCAAGGACTGCAAGTGGTTTTGATACTATTTGGGTAATAGTTGATCGTCTCACCAAATCCGCACACTTCCTATCAATAAGAGAAGATGACAAGATGGAGAAGTTAGCACGACTGTATTTGAAGGAAGTCATCTCCAGACATGGAATACCAATCTCTATTATCTCTGATAGGGATGGCAGATTTATTTCAAGATTCTGGCAGACATTACAGCAAGCATTAGGAACTCGTCTAGACATGAGTACTGCCTATCATCCACAAACTGATGGGCAGAGTGAAAGGACGATACAAACGCTTGAAGACATGCTACGAGCATGTGTTATTGATTTCGGAAACAGTTGGGATCGACATCTACCGTTAGCAGAATTTTCCTACAACAACAGCTACCATTCAAGCATTGAGATGGCGCCGTTTGAAGCACTTTATGGTAGAAAGTGCAGGTCTCCAATTTGTTGGAGTGAGGTGGGGGATAGACAGATTACGGGTCCGGAGATTATACAAGAAACTACCGAGAAGATCATCCAAATTCAACAACGGTTGAAAACTGCCCAAAGTCGACAAAAGAGCTACGCTGACATTAAAAGAAAAGATATAGAATTTGAAATTGGAGAGATGGTCATGCTTAAAGTTGCACCTTGGAAAGGCGTTGTTCGATTTGGTAAACGAGGGAAATTAAATCCAAGGTATATTGGACCATTCAAGATTATTGATCGTGTCGGACCAGTAGCTTACCGACTTGAGTTACCTCAACAACTCGCGGCTGTACATAACACTTTCCATGTCTCGAATTTGAAGAAATGTTTTGCTAAAGAAGATCTCACTATTCCATTAGATGAAATCCAAATCAACGAAAAACTTCAATTCATCGAAGAACCCGTCGAAATAATGGATCGTGAGGTTAAAAGACTTAAGCAAAATAAGATACCAATTGTTAAGGTTCGATGGAATGCTCGTAGAGGACCCGAGTTCACCTGGGAGCGTGAAGATCAGATGAAGAAGAAATACCCGCATCTATTTCCAGAAGATTCGTCAACACCTTCAACAGCTTAAAATTTCGGGACGAAATTTATTTAACGGGTAGGTACTGTAGTGACCCGAACTTTTCAATGTTTATATATATTAATTGAGATTGATATTTACATGATTAAATGTTTCCAACATGTTAAGCAATCAAACTTGTTAAGACTTGATTAATTGAAATATGTTTCATATAGACAATTGACCACCCAAGTTGACCGGTGATTCACGAACGTTAAAACTTGTAAAAACTATATGATGACATATATATGGATATATATATAGTTAACATGATACTATGATAAGTAAACATATAATTAAGTATATTAACAATGAACTACATATGTAAAAACAAGACTACTAACTTAATGATTTTTAAACGAGACATATATGTAACGATTATCGTTGTAAAGACATTTAATGTATATATATCATATTAAGAGATATTCATACATGATAATATCATGATAATATAATAATTTAAAATCTCATTTGATATTATAAACATTGGGTTAACAACATTTAACAAGATCGTTAACCTAAAGGTTTCAAAACAACACTTACATGTAACGACTAACGATGACTTAACGACTCAGTTAAAATGTATATACATGTAGTGTTTTAATATGTATTTATACACTTTTGAAAGACTTCAATACACTTATCAAAATACTTCTACTTAACAAAAATGCTTACAATTACATCCTCGTTCAGTTTCATCAACAATTCTACTCGTATGCACCCGTATTCGTACTCGTACAATACACAGCTTTTAGATGTATGTACTATTGGTATATACACTCCAATGATCAGCTATTAGCAGCCCATGTGAGTCACCTAACACATGTGGGAACCATCATTTGGCAACTAGCATGAAATATCTCATAAAATTACAAAAATATGAGTAATCATTCATGACTTATTTACATGAAAACAAAATTACATATCCTTTATATCTAATCCATACACCAACGACCAAAAACACCTACAAACACTTTCATTCTTCAATTTTCTTCATCTAATTGATCTCTCTCAAGTTCTATCTTCAAGTTCTAAGTGTTCTTCATAAATTCCAAAAGTTCTAGTTTCATAAAATCAAGAATACTTTCAAGTTTGCTAGCTCACTTCCAATCTTGTAAGGTGATCATCCAACCTCAAAAAATCTTTGTTTCTTACAGTAGGTTATCATTCTAATACAAGGTAATAATCATATTCAAACTTTGGTTCAATTTCTATAACTATAACAATCTTATTTCAAGTGATGATCTTACTTGAACTTGTTTTCGTGTCATGATTCTGCTTCAAGAACTTCGAGCCATCCAAGGATCCATTGAAGCTAGATCCATTTTTCTCTTTTCCAGTAGGTTTATCCAAGGAACTTAAGGTAGTAATGATGTTCATAACATCATTCGATTCATACATATAAAGCTATCTTATTCGAAGGTTTAAACTTGTAATCACTAGAACATAGTTTAGTTAATTCTAAACTTGTTCGCAAACAAAAGTTAATCCTTCTAACTTGACTTTTAAAATCAACTAAACACATGTTCTATATCTATATGATATGCTAACTTAATGATTTAAAACCTGGAAACACGAAAAACACCGTAAAACCGGATTTACGCCGTCATAGTAAAACCGCGGGCTGTTTTGGGTTAGTTAATTAAAAACCATGATAAACTTTGATTTAAAAGTTGTTATTCAGAGAAAATGATTTTTATTATGAACATGAAACTATATCCAAAAATTATGGTTAAACTCAAAGTGGAAGTATGTTTTCTAAAATGGTCATCTAGACGTCGTTCTTTCGACTGAAATGACTACCTTTACAAAAACGACTATAAACCTATACTTTTCTGTTTAGATTCATAAAATAGAGTTCAATATGAAACCATAGCAATTTGATTCACTCAAAACGGATTTAAAATGAAGAAGTTATGGGTAAAACAAGATTGGATAATTTTTCTCATTTTAGCTACGTGAAAATTGGTAACAAATCTATTCCAACCATAACTTAATCAACTTGTATTGTATATTATGTAATCTTGAGATACCATAGACACGTATACAATGTTTCGACCTATCATGTCGACACATCTATATATATTTCGGAACAACCATAGACACTCTATATGTGAATGTTGGAGTTAGCTATACAGGGTTGAGGTTGATTCCAAAATATATATAGTTTGAGTTGTGATCAATACTGAGATACGTATACACTGGGTCGTGGATTGATTCAAGATAATATTTATCGATTTATTTCTATACATCTAACTGTGGACAACTAGTTGAAGGTTACTAACGAGGACAGCTGACTTAATAAACTTAAAACATCAAAATATATTAAAAGTGTTGTAAATATATTTTGAACATACTTTGATATATATGTATATATTGTTATAGGTTCGTGAATCAACCAGTGGCCAAGTCTTACTTCCCGACGAAGTAAAAATCTGTGAAAGTGAGTTATAGTCCCACTTTTAAAATCTAATATTTTTGGGATGAGAATACATGCAGGTTTTATAAATGATTTACAAAATAGACACAAGTACGTGAAACTACATTCTATGGTTGAATTATCAAAATCGAATATGGCCCTTTTTATTAAGTCTGGTAATCTAAGAATTAGGGAACAGACACCCTAATTGACGCGAATCCTAAAGATAGATCTATTGGGCTTAACAAACCCCATCCAAAGTACCGGATGCTTTAGTACTTCGAAATTAATATCATATCCGAAGGGTGTCCCGGAATGATGGGGATATTCTTATATATGCATCTTGTTAATGTCGGTTACCAGGTGTTCACCATATGAATGATTTTTATCTCTATGTATGGGATGTGTATTGAAATATGAAATCTTGTGGTCTATTGTTACGATTTGATATATATAGGTTAAACCTATAACTCACCAACATTTTTGTTGACGTTTTAAGCATGTTTATTCTCAGGTGATTATTAAGAGCTTCCGCTGTCGCATACTTAAATAAGGACAAGATTTGGAGTCCATGCTTGTATGATATTGTGTAAAAACTGCATTCAAGAAACTTATTTTGTTGTAACATATTTGTATTGTAAACCATTATGTAATGGTCGTGTGTAAACGGGATATTTTAGATTATCATTATTTGATAATCTACGTAAAGCTTTTAAAACCTTTATTGATGAAATAAAGGTTATGGTTTGTTTAAAAATGAATGCAGTCTTTGAAAAACGTCTCATATAGAGGTCAAAACCTCGCAACGAAATCAATTAATATGGAACGTTTTTAATCAATAAGAACGGGGCATTTCAGTAAGTGCTTCAGGTTCATCGCCAAGAGGGCAATTTGGTGGATGGAATGGATCACCTTCTTCTTGTCTCCAGTGATTTAGTATATTACGAACCCATCCCCAATTCATCCAGAATAGATGATGGGAAATTAGTTGATCCATTCCGGTGATGCTGCTTTCGGAGCCCGAATGGAAATCCATATCGGCATAACTGTCGGAATCTGAAGAATTCGAACTAGATGCGGAATCCATCTTGTATAATGGGGAAAATGAATTTTTGGTATGGAATAGATTATAGGAGTTAGATTTGGTACTCTTCAATACATAATTTACATATGTATATATAATACCAAAATCCCGTAAATTACGGAGAATCTTTGAAAAGGTATCAGTCAAAGTTCGCAATAACAGATATGCTAATATAAGAATTCGTCTAGACACTATCAATGCAGTAAATGCAATAAAATGTGTCTAGACTTATGAATGATAAGCAGGTAATTACCTAAGGATGATAATCAGATGATTTCTGACTAGAAATGATAAGCAAAACTTTTGACATGTAGACACGGTCGAAGTCCAGACTCATTAATGCATCCTAACAACTACTAGTTAGACACACTAATGCAAGACCTGGTTCGCTACGACCACCGCTCTGATACCAACTGAAAGGACCCGTCCTAATCCACCTGGACGAAGTCATCAACATTTGGTCCCATTGCGATGATCGGCTCCAAGTAATGTCCTTATATTGAGCAAATGCACAGCGGAAGAGTTAATTCGTACCTGAGAATAAACATGCTTTAAAGTGTCAACTAAAAGGTTGGTGAGTTCATAGGTTTATCATAATAATCATTTCAATATGTTAATAGACCACAAGATTTCATAATCATAAACATAATACACTCGCAAGTGTATGTAAAGCATTCTAAGTGGTTGAGCACTTGGTAACCATACTTAACATTTAATCAACGTCGTATATTCCCTTTATTATGAAATCTCACTACACCGTACCAAGTGTAGTCACCAAAACGAAGTACTGTGCAACCGTTGAATACTGGTCGTCCAGTCCGGTTGGGGTTGTCAGGCCCGATAGATCTATCAACAGGATTCGCGTTTACATTACCCATGTAAATAGTAGTTACCAAGCTACAGGGAAATATGCCAGTGGTACAACTTAACGTAGAATATATTTTTAAGTACTTGTGTCTATTTTGTAAACATTTATAAAAGCAGCGCATGTATTCTCAGCCCAAAAATATATATTGCAAAAGCAATTAAAAAGGGAGCAAATGAAACTCACTTTTGGCTTGAAGGTATTTAATTCGACTTGGTCTGCGATAGATATCACGAACCTAACCATATATATAATATATCAACATATTTTCTTTTTAAGTAATCGTTACATATATATACTTTTAATACTTTTAATATTTTCTTAGTCCGTAGTTAGCAGTCCGATGTTAGTGGTCCACAATTAGTTGCTTAAATTTAATAAATAAAGACCCCATCGTATTTGTATTGATCAGAATTAATCTCAACCCATGGTACCATGTTGTCAAATGACGTGTTGCGTACATAAAGTACCATGTTGTCAAATGACGTGTTGCGTACAATCATGAGGTCTTATGATTAATCTTCTCGTGTTGTTTACGGGTGGTCCTAAAATATATAAAATCAAATCATAAGTAATTATATATAAAATATCATATTAATTAGAAAAGATATGATTAATTTACTTTTTCTCCAAATATATTCGTAGCTAAACTAGCTTCGGATACCCAATCTTGTTTTAGTCGTAGTTTCTTCATTACAACTCTGTTTTTGTTGGTTCAACTTGCCACTTCCTTGGATCGAGTCAAATTTTAAGAATATGAACTGAAAATACCTTAGTTTGCATTCTAAATCATAGGTTATAGGTTAAACTTTGGTGAAACTTATGAAAGTGATCATTTTCCATCATAAAAACAACATTTAATGATCATTTTTCTAAAAATACTTACACTTTGAGTTAAACCATGAAATTTTTATGTGTTAACATATTCATAAAAAATATCATTTTTCCAGAACATGAACTTCCAATTCAAAGTTCAAGATGGTTTTTAATTATCCAACTCAAAACAGCCCCCGGTTGCACTCCGACGACGTAGATTCAGTTTTTAAGATGTTCTTTGTAAAACCAAGTTATATCTTGTTAGGTTAGAATATCATTATGATATATTACAGGTCTTGAAGTGTTTTAAAAGTTAAGTTAGAAGGATCTATTTCGTTTGAGAACAAGTTTGAAATCATTCAAACTATGTTCTTGTTGTTAAAATTTTATACCACAAAATAAGATTGCTATATGAATATGAATTGAATAAGATTATGAACAAGGTTACTACCTCAAGTTACTTGGACAAATTTACTGCAAAAGATAAGAAATAATCTTGGAATCAAAGAGTGGTGGAGTTAGATCAAAAGGTTGGAAGTAAACTTCTTCAAATGGGTGGTTATTTTGATATGTTCTTGAAAGAGTTTTCTTATGGTGTTTAAGGCTTGTAATTGAAGCTAAATGATGGGGAAAATGCTTGGAGATGATCAAGTATGAAGTTAGGAGTATTTTGAGAGAGAAATGAGGGTGTAGGTATGAGAAAATGGAGTGAAGAAATGGTGTTCATTTATAAAAACGTTTTTAGTTTATAAAGAAAGAAAAGGATTCCTAATTTTGTTTTCTTACTAATAATTCATACTACTTGACAAATCCTAGTTACCTCATATCTAGGGCAGTAATAATGTTGATTAGGATGTTGATTCAATGTGTATATACCAATAGTAAATACGTATAGAAGCTGGGTATGATACGGGTACATATACCCTATATATGCGTATAGAAATCTTGAGGAAACGGAACGAGAATTCAAATATAGCTATCTTTTGTGAATATACTTATATTGTTTTATGTATTTAAGTCCTTAAAAAGTGATTAAATACATTATATATAAAATACATGTATAAGCATTATAGATTATAAGTATATATATCAAAGAATGTTACGTATAGTTATCGTTTTGAAAACTTAAGTTAGTAGTTTCAAAATATACTTATAACTCATTGTCATTAGTACACAATGAGATGTTAAACCATCCTTAGATCATGTTAAATATATATAAATACATATATATACACAAACGTATAATTATCGTATGTTATATAGTTCGTGATATCATCGGTCATATTGGACGGTCAAACGTTGTGTAAAACTCTTTTCAAACACACAAGTCTCAACAATTTGGATTACTTATCATGTTGGTATGGTTTAATTTATGTAAATATTAATCTCATAAGTATAATTTGGTCGGAAAATTCCGGGTCATTACAGAGCGCGAAGCTCGTTGACTTCTTCTATTACACCGGGGTGATTGTCGGTTCGGACGAGCGGATAAATAATATCTAGAATTTGGTGTAGTATATAATCATGACGAGATACTCTGGAAATGAGAGAGAAAATGGTGTTTCGGACAGGTTCGCCGGTAAGTGCTTCAGGTTCATTGCCAAGATGGCAATTGTGACAACTCGGAAATTTCCAACCAAATTTAAACTTTAATCTTTATATGTTTTCGACACGATAAGCAATATTTGTTAAGTTAAATTTCAAGAATTTTAAACTATGTTCATACATTCATTCAACCTCAACCAAGTTCCAATGATTCACGAACCATTAAACGAATATGATTATATATGTATATGTGTATATATATTATAACTTGAAACATAAACAAAATATTAGATTAAATACTTTATATAATTGTATCTGTTTCGAAATGTTTATCAATGGAATTAGAAGATAAGATCAAATGATTGAATTATCAGATATATTGAATTATGATTACAAGTCTCTGTTGAAAGGCCCACGTTGATTTGAGAAATCTTTCCATTTTAACAATATTCGGAAAATGGTAAAGTGATTTATAAATAAGAACAAATTGTCAATCATTGAGAACTAGACAAAGGATAGTGGAAGATTGAATCTCATAAAGACTCGATTGATCTATTTAGTTTCAAACGTACAAAAACGTTTTCAGTTTTAAAAAGAACTTTATTATTAAAACGTATATAACTTTTATAAATATCTAGAACCACTTTTGACAACTCATTACTTAACTAGTATGATAAAGATAACGATATATATATTTTATTTTATTAAATATATATAACGATTTAAATTAATATTATATATATTTATACACGTATTATACGTACATAGTTTTATACTTTTACTATACTTAAACTTTACCTTTACTTTATTTTTACTTTACTTTAACTTTAATAATTCATACTTTAAAAATTCACTTTAATAATTCATACTTTAATAATTCACTTTAATAATTCATACTTTAATAATTCACTTTAATAATTCATACTTTAATAATTCTCTTTAATAATTCAAAAATCTATTATAAATAGAATTCAATAGGTTTCATTATTTTATAGAAACTTGAAAACATTTTTCTCTAAACTCTCTCAATCAATTTACATATATATATTTACTCCGTATTATTTCAAGATATTATTAGTATACATAAAATATTACGACGGATTGCTGTCTGAGTGATTTCGAAATTGTTTTTCGAGTAAGATAGGATTAAGGAAATTATGGGTTATAGCTATGGAGGTGATTGAGTATGGTTCATGGGTATGCTCGTGAGGTCAATATAGTGTTTATCATTTTCGTTGCGTCTACGTACCTTTCCTGCAATATTGAATCTCAATATTGATACGTGAGTACTCATAATTTAACTTTTACATACTAATAGTGTATCCCTGACTAGTGTTCGAGTATTTAGGATTATGCATGCTTGTACTTTTGATATTGCCCTTAGACAGGTTAGGTTGAATCTTGAATTAGTTACACTTGCGGTTGAGATAAGGTATAAGATATGCATGTCCTTGGAAAGCTAGCGAAAAATTAAGAACTTTTTCTTTAGATATCGAATGGTTTCGATGAACGGATTAGAAGTTATAATCAATTGAATTTTCGATTATCGTCGTTTTTATCGTCGTTCTAGTTTTATCTTATTATTATCATTATTATTATCTTTATCAATAAAAGGGATTTATCATTAAAAATTGTTATTTTTTTTATTATTACTATCGTTATTATCGTTAAAGTTAAAGTTATAATTAGTATTATTATTATTATTATTATCCAATTATTATTATTATTATTATTATTATTATTATTATTATTATTATTATTATTATTATTATTATTATCATTATCATTATTAATATATATATCATTATGTAAAAATGGTTATTGTTATTGTTATTGTTATTATTATTATTACTATAGTATCATTAAGATAATTATTAGTATTATCGTTAATAATGTTATAGTAACTATCATTATTAATATTAGTGTAATTAAAACAAATATTTGTAACACCTAATTATTTTGATTACTATTATTATCATTATTATGAACACGATATAAAAGACGATTAAAAGCTATTAAACGAAACGATTAGGAAATAATGAGTAAGAGTATCATGATGAAATTAAAATATTATAAGATATTGATTTAGATAAAATTATCGTTCTTATTATTTTTATCATTACTATTATTATTAAAAGTATCGTTAGTATTAAAACTATCATTTTAACAAAAATTATCATTTTAATAGAAATGTCATTGTTACTATAAAATATCATTATTATTATTATTTTAAATAGAATTATTATTTTAAAGATAATATTAAAAATTATCGTAAATATTAAAGTTATCATAATTAGAATTATCGTTTTATCATAATGTCATCTTAGTAATTATAAATATTGATATATTTATAATAATAATTATTATTACAAAATAATACAACTTTTACTTACTATCATTATAGATATTATTTTATCAAATAAATATGTGATACAAACATATTTTACTACGTGTAATAACTTACTTTAATAATGCCAATCATATTATCTTTATGATATTAAATGAACTCTATAAATTTTATTACTTAATATATATAAAAGTATATTTTATTATATAAATTTAATATAAAATTTTATTTATTAATAAATAAATTATATTATTTACTCTAATAAATCTTTTAAAAATATTTAAAAATATAAAACGACGATATTTAAACTATATATTAATCATGTATAGATTTTTGGAAACTATTTTGAGTTAAATTTACTTTTGTTGACTTTTGCATATTAGTCTCGAGCATTAGGATTGTGGTACACTATGACTTGACCTAATTTGTTAGACAAATATTGACCAACACATAAATATATATAATTAATTTAGGTTCATGAATCCGAGGCCAACCTTGCACTTGTTCAATGACGTTATATGTATTTTTACTATGAAATACAGTATGGTGAGTTTCATTTGCCTTTTTACCCTTTATATTTATGGGACTGAGAATACATGTGCTTTTATAAATGTTTGACGAAATAGACATAAGTAATTGAAACTACATTCTATGGTTAAATTATCGAAATCGAATATGCCCCTTTTTATTAAGTCTGGTAATCTAAGAATTAGGGAACGGACACCCTAATTGACGCGAATCCTAAAGATAGATCTATCGGGCCTAACAAACCCTATTCAAAGTACCGGATGCTTTAGTACTTCGAAATTTATATCATGTCCGAAGGAGGATCCCGGAATGATAGGGGATATTCTTATATGTATCTAGTTAATGTCGGTTACCAGGTGTTCACCATATGAATGATTATTTTTGTCTCTATGCATGGGACGTATATTTATGAGAACTGAAAATGAAATTCTTGTGGTCTATTAAAATGATGGAAATAAATGATTATGATAAACTAATGAACTCACCAACCTTTTGGTTGACACTTTAAAGCATGTTTATTCTCAAGTGTTAAAGAAATCTTCCGCTGTGCATTTGCTCATTTTAAAGATACTACTTGGAGTCTTTCATAGCATATTTCGGAGAACGTTGCATTTGAGTCATTGAGTTCATCAAAGATTATTATTAAATCAATTTATAGTAGGATAGTGGATATTATGAAATGGTATGCATGCCTGTCAACTTTCGATGTAAAGAATGTTTGTCTTTTAAAAACGAATGCAATGTTTGTAAAATGTATCATATAGAGGTCAAATACCTCGCAATGTAATCAACTATTGTGAATCGTTTATAATGTATATGAACGGGTCCTTTCAGTTGGTATCAGAGTGGTGGTCTTAGCGAACCAGGTCTGCATTAGTGTGTCTAACTGATAAGTCGATAGGATGCATTAGTGAGTCTGGACTTCGACCGTGTCTGCATGTCAAAAGTTTTGCTTATCATTTTGTGTCGAAAATTAACTACTTATCATCCTCAGGAAATTACCTGCTTATCATTTTTATTCTAAGACACGTCTTGCTGCACTGATTGCATGAATAGTGTATACACAAATATTCATATCTTAGCATATCTGCTAAATCATATCTTATCGTATCTGTTACTTTAAACTTTGGCTGACATATCCCGCAAAGTCCTCCGTAATCTATGAAATCTTTTGATATATATATATATATATATATATATATATATATATATATATATATATATATATATATATATATATATATATATATATATCTATGTAATTAGAATACCATCCGTTAGCCAAAATCATTTCATATCAAAAAAAAAAAATTCCTTTATCCAATCGTACGAAATGGAATTCGTCATCAGTTCAAGTCACTCAGATTCCGAAATGGAATCCCATTCAAGCTCCGAAAGCAGTGTGACCGGAATAGATCAACCAATCAGTCATCACCTATTCTGGATGAATTGGGGATGGGTTCGTAGCCTCCTCAATCATTGGAGACAAGAAGAAGGTGATCCCTTCCATCCACCACATTGCCCTCTTGACGAAGAACCTGAAGCACTTACCGGCGAACCTGTCTGAAACACCATTTTCTCGCTCATTTCCAGAGTATCTCGTCACGATTATATATTACATCAAATTTTAGATTTTATTTATCCGCTCGTCCGAACCGACAATCACCCCGGTGTAATAGAAGACGTCAACAAGCTCCGCGCTCGGGTACTGGCTTTGGAGAATATGGTGCAGAGATTACAAACACCAGCAGTAGCATTAGCAGCATAACCAGTACCACCATCATCAACGCCAACAGTACCATTACCACCTCCAACCACAACCGCGTCGTAAACCACAACTTCATAATCTGTCCTACGAGCATCAACGTCATACGCACCATAGATACCAAGGAGTACCAACAACAATAACTGACGAAGTATTAATTCATAACTTCATTGGAGGAACATTCTGAGGCGATTATGTAATCTCTAAAGTCTTAGAGATTATCTAATCTAGCCCTAACCATAAATCAGTTAAGCGAACCAAAATGATAGAAGGAAGAGTAGAAACCCTGACAAAAATGGTGTGTGATTAACAAGCTAAACTTGCTTTACCAACAGCATCAACAGTACCGTTAGCGTTACCAGCATCGTCAGTAAAGTCAACATCCGAATCAACAACACCGATAACATCACAAAATCCATCAGTTCAAGAATCACGGTGGACATCATTATGAATCAATAATGTGTATATTGTATCAACGAGTTATGAAGAATTAACTCATTCCCTCTGAAGAAATTATATGTATATTATATATATATATATATATATATATATATATATATATATATATATATATATATATATATATATATATTGAAATAAATCTTTCTGTGCTAAGCTATTGTGTGTGAATCTTAACTACTCAGTTAATTCATATTACAAATATGCAATAATGTACGTCCTTCGGCCGCAACTTAACCAGCGTTAACTACAATCTCTGTCGCAATTCAACAAATTCCAATTCATAATAAATTAAGTATATATTTGATTTTACACTTTCATCATCGATGTACCCGAAACTTTTCAGATAACATCATTCGTACTTTGCGAAATTCACAAGAATTCCACGAACCGAACATCATACATCAACAAATAATGAAGTATTGATTCATAATTTCAATGTCATTAAAGAAATACTGCGTAAAAGTTATGTACTTTTTAAAGCCTTTAGGGATTATTCAATTCTAGTTTCAACCGTAAATCAAATGAGTTTAATTTAACATTAACTCATTAAATCTATGTTACATCTGAAGAAAATATACATATATATATATATATATATATTTTCATAAAGACTGTAATAAAATTCTTTTGTACAAAATATTAATTGTGAATTTTTTTTTTAACGGGTAGGTAATACCCGAGAGATATATAAATTCACAATTAATATGTAAATTCTTCGAATCTGATTCAGCAAATCATCCATTATACTCCCTACTTTCACAACAATATACATTCTTTTATAGAAATCAAAACAACCATACTCATTTGAAATTTAATTACATATTCTGATTTTGAAATCTCAAAATTAAACTTGAGATATGACCAAAATCATCACTCTTAGATCCTTACATCTTTTACAAGCTATATTTTGACTTCAAAACTGTGTTAAAACATCAAATGTATGTTAACGATTACAATCTGTGTTCAAACCCTTCGAAAATTTCTGAAGACACTTCGAATGATGAGCAATCGAGATGATGATCCAACCACATGTTAACCACAGTTATGTACCCGCAAAACTCTTGAAACCAAAGTAAAAGTTTCAACAACGTATCCGCGTCAGATTCTTTGGCATTTGTTAACAAAAATAACTTTGCGACTCCTATTCAAAGTAGCCAGTTTTGTCACAGCTCCAGCAAGTCAACTTTGACTTTTCAGTCAGACTAACCTTATTATAACCTTGAGATATACACCATCGTTACCAGGGAAACTTTTACATTCCACCACATTATTAGCAGATGTACCAACAACTTCATTACCCTTTGACTTTAGCCTCTCCAAAAAGTCATTATAATTATTCATTGAAACCCCATCATTTACTTATTCGCATCTTGTAATGAGAATTGCCATACGAATCATTGGGAATTAGTGATGTTATGCGAGGTGTATATAAAATAGCTTATATTTTACAAAGAAATACTATTAAATATTATACAATTTTACACAAGATATTTATTTATTTATACAATGGATATACTTAAACCTTGCTACAACACTTATAGGCAGTGTACCTAATCGTACAGTAGTGTTGTTTTTAGTAAGTCCGGTTCGTTCCACAGGGAATCTTTTTCACAAAGCTTAACGCTATATTAGTTTAAATTTATAAAAATACAAATATATATATATATAAGTAATATTATTATTATAAAGGGGGGTTTTTACCGTTTAATGACCGGTTTGTCGATTTTAAAAACTTTAGTCGCAGTTAAAACCAAATGTAAAATATTAAAAATAAATAAAAGACTTAATTTAAAGCGTAAAGTAAATAACGATAATGAAATTGTGATAAATAAAAGTGCGATAATTAAAAGTGCAATTAAATACAATAACAATAAATAAAAGTGCGATAATTAGAAGTGCAATTAAATATAAAATAAAGGAAATTAAATATGAAATAAAAAAATTATGCTTATTTACACTTCCGTAATCATGATGTTTAACGTGTTGATTTTAGTTTTATGCTCATGGGTTAATTGTCCTTTGTCCTGGATTATTTAATATGTCCGTCTGGTTTTTGTCCAAAACAGTCCATCAGTCATAAATATAAAGTGCGAGTGTCCTCGTCAAATTATCCTTATACCCGAAGTCAAATATTCCAACTAATTGGGGACTTAAACTGTAACAAGATTTTAATACTTTGTTTAATAATTACACCAGGATGTCGACTGAGTGTAGCCCAAGGTTTTAATACTTTGTTATCAATTATGCCAAGTGTCCTTGTACATAATTTCACCCCTGTTTTAATAATTCTAGTGGCTATTAATCCATTCCCGTGTCCGGTTAAATGAACGATTATTCGTACATATAAATATCCCGCCCATCGTGTCCGATTGAGTGTATATGGTTATTTATAGGGACGTCCAATTGTAAATCTTTATATTAAAATTAACAAACTCTCATTTAGTTAAACAAATATAAAGCCCATTAATAGCTCATAGTCTAATTTCCACAAGTGTCGTTCTTTTGTCCAAACCCCAATTATGGTACAAAGCCCAATTACCCAATTTTAGTAATTAGCCCAACATCATGATTACTTCATTTTAAATAAGCATAATAATAACTTAGCTACGAGACATTAAATTAAAAAGGTTGAACATAACTTACAATGATTAAAAATAGCGTAGCGTTACACGGACAGAATTTCGACTTACACCCTTACAACATTCGCTAACATACCCTTATTATTAGAATTTAAAATTAAAATTAAAATTAAAATATAAATTATATATATATTTACGTATACATATATAGAGAGAGATTGAATTTTTTTGGATATTTTTGCGATCAAACTGCGTTTGCTTTTATAGGGATTTGAGTCCAGGTGAGCTCCGCGAGTCGCGGCCTTTTCCCTCTTTGAACTCCGCAAGTCGCGGAGTTCGATTTTACAGCTCACACCATTTTGGAGCCTTTCTTGCCGACGGATTATTATAAAAATATAATATATATATATAATTTATATAATTAATTATATATTATATTATATTTATATACATAGTTAACTTGTAATTTTTAGTCCGTTGCGTCGAGCGTTGAGAGTTGACTCTGGTCCCGGTTCCGGATTTTCGAACGTCTTTGCAAATAATTTAATATCTTGTACTTTGCGTTTTGAATCTCGTACTCTTGTAATTTCGAGACGTTTCTTATCAATAATTGGAACCTCTTTGATTGTATTTTGTACTTTTGAGCTTTTTGGTCGTTTGCGTCTTCAATTCGTCGAATCTGTCTTTTGTCTTCACCTTTTATTATTTAAACGAATATCACTTTTAAATAGAACAATTGCAACTAAAAGCTTGTCTTTCTTGAGGAATAATGCTATGAAATATATGTTCGTTTTTAGCATTATCAAATATTCCCACACTTGAGCGTTGCTTGTCCTCAAGCAATATAGTCTTGAAATACTAGAATCACTTCTTTATTCTTCACACTTTGTACATCAGTGATTTCTATACGGCGGTATAAACAATGGTAGTAGCGATATGGTTTACAGTCCCACATGACTATAAAATTTAGATCCATTAAGGAAATTGGATCTTTATGAAAACATTTGATCTTTTGAAAATTAAATCTAGTTTTTTACCCTAGATAAGTTTTCCGGAATAACCCTTCACCGGTGTTTGCAAAATATTTTTATGGGTTGTGTGGGTTTCAGATTTGAAAATTTTAGCTCAACACTTGTGGTTTTGTGTTACCCACTTGCTAACCTTGTATTAGGAACGCAACACGTCCAGTTCACTTGTCCCGTATATTACCTTTTGATAAACTACCATCCGGTTGTAAAGGAAAACGTTGAACAAGCAACTGTTAAGGCAATGTCCCCTGACATGCTTTTAATTATGGTCTATAACGTGTCGGACGCAATTACTATCTTTGGTAGGAGCAATAGTAAAGCTCACCCTTATAATTTTTCGGTCTGGCACAAGGTCTTGTCTTTGACCATGCTATGCAACCACCATTCTTACGGTTGACACCCGATTTGGTTCAGATGACCTAATGAATTCCAGGTGAATTCCTAGGATTTTACATTCAATGGTAATGAACGCATTGAAAATAGGGTTTTCAGAAAACAAATCGGTTTGTAATTTTATCAAAATATTTTCTCGTTCAAGCTCGAGTTTAGATATCATTGAATTCCATGAGTTTGAATTCTCAATCTTTAAGGTCAATCTCAAGGATTGAGTAATATCAGTCTTAAAAGCTGATTTTTAATTTTTAAGGAGATTATCGTTTCTGGGGATCCGATTCATTAGTCTTATCAAGCTAATTTGCACGGTAACCCCCCATTGTACGAGATAAATCCTTCTCATGGTTAGGATAAATCTGACCACTTGGCGACCCTGTTTTATGCTGAGGTCCGTGGATTTCCTGCTGATTTTAGTGATGACTTTTCTAGATTTTTCGTCAACCTACAGCTGGTCTGGACGACAACTTCTTGACCTAAATCAAGAAGCGCGTGTCTTTTTCGGAAGACTTTACTTCCTTTTAACGATGGAATTGATTCATCGTGTAGATCCATCTCTTCTTTTCTTTCATCGGGTAAAACAATTTAGTTTAGTCCAAAGCAAAAGTATTTTCAGTTATTTGTTACAGAAATATGTGACATATGTTTAAAATATCTTTGTAAATTTTCCCACACTTGGCTTTTATTTTCCTTTTTATTGTCCTCTATTCCATTTTAAATGAATTTTAACATTTTGGTTTGTTTCTCAATTTATGTCCTTTCCGAGGTAACAATAATTTCGGTGTTAAAACCTAGTTTTATCATTCATAAATATGTATAAACATGATTTTGAGTTCATTTAATTGAAAATTTTGAAAAATTTTACTAGAATTGGGTAGTCAGTATATAAGACTAGGGCTGTTCTTTATTATCAGAGAGCACTAGATTCTAATACAACTACTGCTTTACTAGTATTTTTAATGGTAACCAAGTGTTTAAGATAAAAATCCGAAAGAATTTAACCCCTTCCCACACTTAAGATCTTGCAATGCCCTCATTTGCAAGAAATCAGTAACAATTTAAATTATTGAGGGTGATTAGCGTAGAAAAATGATTAAATTTTACCAAAGTTTCCAAACATATTGGCGTTTGTTTTCTGAATGATAAATGGTGCATATCATTTGTTCATTCCGTCTTGTTGTTATTTCACATATATTTTGCATCTTGTCTTCAAAATTAGTTGCTTTTGCTGAACTTAATGCCAGTCTTTGAAAATGTGTTGTTTTTTCCTGTTGTGTACATAAGATAAACTGCAAACATATATACATATTTTTGAAGTTTGGTATATTACCCCACATTCAAAAATTATTAAAATCTAATAATAAAAGTTAGAAAATTATAAAAACTATTACAATATTAACATAAGTATTAAATGTATCAACATTATAAATAATAAAATAAATAAAACTAAGTAGACTAGGGATGATACTGATACCAGTAGGGGTTCCATGCATAACCGTATGTGTTATAGAATGCTTCGGCTGGGTTATACGTAGGATACGGTGGTTGGATCTCTATAGACTAGGGAGGAAATATGGGCGATGGAGTAGGAATATAGTTTCTACCTATTTGTTGGCAATAAGCTATGATTTGGTTTTGATGAACTTGCCAATCTTCAAATGCTCGATGTCTAGCATTTTCGTACTCTTGTGAAGCTATAAACCTTTGCATTTCTGTCATTTCATTTCCCCCTCCCACATTACCTGGCTGTTGGTTTCTCTCAACCTGTGGATGTCTACCATTATATCGTACTGCAGCGTTATTTCGCCTCTTCAAAACTATAGCACCATGGTATACATTTAAACCAATTGTATCGTGGGGTTCTGGTTCTTCGATTAGTATTCCCCCCTGACTTATATCCACACCGAGATATTCAGCAATCAAAGTAATAAATATACCACCTCCTATTATACTGTGCGGTCTCATCCCTCTAACCATAGCTGATGAATAATAACCCACACAATACGGTATAATTACAGTGCTTTGTGGGTCTCGAATACACATATGGTAAAACAAATCCTGTTCATTTACCTTTTCCTTATTCTTACCTCTTTGTGTAATCGAATTAGCTAAAAACCTATGAATTACTCTTAACTCTGCTCTATCTATATCCAAATAAGAGTAATTTCCCCCTTTAAATCAGTGATGGCTAGTCATTTGACTCCATACACCATGTGTATCAAAATTTTCATCAATCTTTCTACCATTTAATATCAACCCTCTACAATCGGCAGATGCTAACTCCTCAGGTGTATATATACGTAAGGCCTGAGCCATGTCTAGTAAAGACATGTGGCGCATCGAACCTCCTAACAAAAATCTAATAAAAGATCGATCGGTTAAACTAACTACCCGATCATTTATTTCTATACTACACAATAATTCTTCACACCATACTTTATATACAGGTCTACGTATGCTGAATAATCGTACCCAATCGTTAAAAGTAGAATTACCATACCT
Organism: Rutidosis leptorrhynchoides; assembly: GCF_046630445.1. Classification (NCBI taxonomy): domain Eukaryota; kingdom Viridiplantae; phylum Streptophyta; class Magnoliopsida; order Asterales; family Asteraceae; genus Rutidosis; species Rutidosis leptorrhynchoides. Next base: position 187,291,481 of record NC_092341.1, read on the forward strand.
CTGTGTAAGTAATTCTCTAATTGGCCCGACTAATTCTACAGCTTCTAACGGTGCCCATTCTATTACCCTAGGTACTTCAACAACTTTAGAATGAAGAGTATGCAAGCCCCTTTGGTATTTTGGATAATCTATCCAACGTCTGTCAAATCTCAAGTTCGGGTGCAACTCTTCCAAGTGGATATCTGAAAATGTCATAACTGGATGAGGTATATCTTGTTTATAATAGCTATCAACATCCTGTTGTTCCGCATTCTCAGGAGGAGCATTGCGAGCTTGGGATGAAGATTCACCCCTTTCATTCTGCAAAACACATCAAACACAATTTTTGTGCATCCAAATATGCATTAGTGTCAGCAAAATCATCAATCAAAATAATTACAGTGACATGTTCAATTTATTTCAAACTTAAGCTCATTTTCATATTTTTATCAAATCTACAATTTTTCAAATAAGCATATACGAAAATGTTCGCCAAGTTCATAAGCATTCAACTCAAATAACATGTCAAAATAATCATTACTAGCAATTAAACAAGTTTCAAATGACATTATCTCTTAAAAATCAAGTTCATGAATTTTAGACTTGAAAAAGTCTACTTTAATTCTCAAAATCATGTTTAGGCTCAAAGTTTGGATCATTTAACTACCTAAATATGTTACACTACTTAATTTAGCAACAATTCATAACAAAAATCGGTCATAACCTGTTTATATCAAAAAGCCCTAAATTGCTCAAGAACACAAACCCTAGATTACTCAAAATTTAAAGTTTAAGGCTTCTAATCATGTTAAATAGCATCAATCGAGGTTATACAAGCATAATACACAAGCAATTTAAGCATAATTACACTAAAAAGCATCAAAATCGAATTGGGTATAAAATTGCTCAAGAACACTAATATTCGGATTAAATGGTGTTTAGGTGTAGAAATTTACCTTTTTTCTTGAGTAATTCCTTGATAGCATCCTTCTCAACATGATTTTAGTAAAAAATGTGATGATTTTTGGTGAAAAAATTCGGATTTTAGAGGTGATTTTCGGTATTTTTCGCAGTTTTATGTGTGTGGTAGTGTGCAGACTGATCTGTTCGGCCCTTTTATTTTTTTTCTGTATTTTTGGAACTCCGCGACTTGCGGTGTTTGACTCTTTCAAACTCCGCGAGTCGCGGTTTTTTTTTTTTTTTTTTTTAACTATCTATAACTTATAAAACAATTAAGTAATTAATTTTAAAATTTTGTTTCCCTTGTTATTTAGGACGAGGTCGTTTCGGATCGATGTCCTAGTTCGTCCCTCGACAAAATTTTAAAATTTGTCGTTTTGTAGCGATTGTTTTAAAAACTAAGATTTTTGGGTTTTTTAAATGTTTTTGGCATACTTTAAGTCAATAAGAATAAAAATAATGATAATAAAATTTTTCGTCCCTCCCTCGGGTAAAGCAATTTCGGTTTAAAGACCTAGTCTTCAACTTACGACGAATTTTAAAAATCATATTTTTAACTTAGCGAAATAAAGTAAATTTTTATTTTTAAATTCACACCACTTAAATTTAAAATGCATAAAATTAAAAATTCATATTTTAAAAATTAAAAATTCACACCAAACTTAATTTAAAAATTAATATTATAAATTCACACCAAACTTAAATTATATTTTTATTTTTATACATGCAAACTTATATTAAAATATTAATTTTTCAAATATTTACAATTTTAAGTATATTGATTTTAAAAAGTTTACAATATTATTTTAATATTAATTTTAAAAACAAAGTAAAAATAAAATTAAAATTTTTATTGGCTTTTATCCCACTTTAATCAATCAAATATTATCAAAAATATGCGCCCCTCTTTTCGGTAAAGTAATTTCGGTTCCATGACCTAATTTAACTCATGACGAATTTTTGTAATATTTTGGTTTGATTGATTAAAGATATTTATACCTTAAGAATAAACGTTAAATTTCGCAGTGATGTAATAAATTTTTGTATGATATCAATAATTTCGGTCGTCAAACCTAATTTTATCGAATACCAATTTAATACTTTATAGCGAACAAATTAGCGTTTATTATCAAAAGGTTAAAAATGAAAATAAAAAAAAATAAAAACTGTACAGACTTACCTGTGAGATAGTATTCTTAGTGATATGATCTATCCCACTCATAAGATAGTCGGTTTAATTGGTTTTCCATAGCTACAAAGGCGTAACCTCGAGCATTCAGTGTTTTTTCTTCTAAACATATGAACGGTCCGTCTCTGCATAAAGTAACAAATTCGGTGTTTGAATAGGTTTGATTATTTGAACATTTACCACCATGTGACCATTTTCCGCATTTGTGACATCTTTCAAGGTGTAGTGCTCTTCTTTTCGCTGCGGATTTTGATTTTCCTTTACCAAATTGTAACTTATTATCTTCGCATCTGGATTCTTTTCTTACTCCGTCCAATCTTTCTCTGATTACTGATACTATTTTACTCGGAAGTGTGTCATTATTACGTTTAGTGATCAAAGCGTGTAGCATTAGACCATGGTTTAGTTCACAGGAAGTCTTCATTTCCTAAAAAAAATAAAAATTCAGAATGGGGGGAGAAGACTAGTTCTTTAGGGTCTGCTAGGGAAAGACCATTCGGGTTCAATTTTCGAGAACTACACGAAAACGGAAATTCTAACTCTAACAGAAATACATATTATCCTTTAAAGACTTGATTCTCCCCACACTTAGTTAGCTGTGGTATCGAAATTGTGATTAACTTCATTGTCGATTTCCATTGGACTATCTATGTAATGTTTAACTCTGTGACCATTAACCTTAAATTCAATCCCATTTGAATTTATTAATTCTATCGTTCCGTATGGAAAAACTCTTTTGACTATGAATGGTCCAGACCATCTTGATTTCAATTTTCCAGGAAATAGCTTGAATCGTGAATTGAAAAGAAGAACTTTGTCTCCTTCTTTGAATTCTTTTGAACTTCTGATTCTTTTATCATGCCATTTCTTTGTTCTTTCCTTATATATCAACGAATTTTCGTATGCTTCTTGTCTTAATTCTTCTAATTCGTTTAATTGACTTAACCGTAGACGTCCAGCTTCATGTAAATCAAGATTACATGTCTTCAAAGCCCAAAATGCTTTGTGTTCAATTTCTACTGGAAGATGACATGCTTTTCCATAAACAAGTCTAAAAGGTGTGGTTACAATTGGAGTTTTGTAGGCTGTTCTAAAAGCCCAGAGTGCATCCTCCAATTTAATGGACCATTCCTTCGGATTTGATCCTACGGTTTTTTCTAGAATACGTTTTAAAGCTCGGTTGCTATTTTCAACTTGTCCACTTGTTTGTGGATGATAAGCAGTGGAGATTTTATGAGCTACTCCATATCTTTTGAGAACTTTCTTAAGTTTATTATTACAGAAATGAGTACCCCGATCACTTATTAAAGGTTTCGGTGTTCTAAACCTTGCAAAAAGACGTTTTAAAAAGTTGACTACAACTCGTGCATCGTTAGTTGGGAGAGCTTGTGCTTCCACCCATTTAGATATATAATCAATGGCTACGAGAATATAGAGATTATTATGAGATTTTGGAAATGGACCCATAAAGTCAATACCCCAAATGTCAAATACTTCACATACTTGAATGACATTTTGTGGCATTTCATCACGTTGACTTATTTTTCCAGCTCTTTGACAAGCATCACAGGATTTGCAAAGAAGGTGTGCGTCTTTGTAAATTGTAGGCCAATAGAATCCAGCATCATAAACTTTTCTTGCTGTTAGTTGAGGTCCATAGTGCCCTCCTGTTGATCCTGTGTGACAATGGTTTAAAATTTTACTAGCTTCATCTCCAAATACACATCGGCGTATTATTCCATCGGGACAACTTTTAAACAAATGTGGATCTTCCCAGAAATAGTGTTTTATATCACTGAAGAATTTCTTTCGTTTTTGGTACGATAATCCTTTTTCAAGGAATCCACATACTAAGTAGTTTGCATAGTCTGCAAACCATGGAATTTCATTATAATCTATCTTCAATAGATATTCATCAGGAAAGTTGTCTTGTATGGCCGATTCATTTAGAACTTCTAATTCGGGATTTTCAAGACGAGAAAGATGATCAGCGGTGAGATTTTCTGCTCCTCTTTTATCTCGGATTTCAATATCGAACTCTTGTAAGAGTAAGATCCAATGGATTAATCTTGGTTTGGCATCTTGTTTCGAAAATAGGTATCTAAGAGCAGAATGGTCGGTATAGACCACCGTTTTTGCTAGAACGAGATATGAACGAAATTTGTCAAAAGCAAAGACAATAGCAAGGAGTTCTTATTCAGTAGTTGTATAGTTCATTTGTGCTCCTTCTAACGTCTTACTAGCATAATATATAGGTTGAAATCATTTTTCAATCCTTTGTCCTAAAACTGCTCCCATTGCAAAATCACTTGCATCGCACATTAGTTCAAACGGTAGATTCCAATTTGGTGTTATCATGATCGGCACATTAGTGAGTTTCTCTTTAATAATATTAAAAGATTTGATGCATTCTTCTGAAAAGATGAATGGAGCATCTTTTTCTAGGAGTTTATTCATAGGAGTGGCAATTTTAGAAAAATCTTTTATGAAACGTCGGTAAAAACCGCCATGCCCTAGAAAACTCCTAACTCCTCTAACATTGGTGGGATGTAGAAGTTTAGCAATTACATCTACTTTAGCTCTATCCACTTCAATTCCTTCTTTTGAAATTTTATGTCCAAGAACGATGCCTTCTTTAACCATGAAATGGCATTTCTCCCAATTAAGAACTAGATTTGATTGTTCGCATCTAGTCAGCATTCGTTCAAGATTAGCTAGACATGTTTCAAAAGTATCACCGAAGACTGAAAAGTCATCCATGAAAACTTCCATGCATTCTTCTATCATGTCGTGAAAAATCGCCATCATACACCTTTGAAAGGTTGCAGGGGCGTTGCAAAGTCCAAATGGCATGCATTTGTAAGCAAAAGTACCATAAGGGCACGTGAATGTGGTTTTCTCTTGATCTTCGGGTGCTATTGGAATTTGAAAATATCCAGAAAATCCATCAAGAAAACAATAATAACTATTTCCGGCTAATCTTTCCAACATTTGATCAATAAAAGGTAAGGGAAAGTGATCTTTTCTGGTGGCGTCATTTAATTTTCTATAATCAATACGTACACGCCATCCTGTTACAGTCCTAGTAGGAATAAGCTCATTTTTTTCATTTGTAATGACAGTCATGCCACCCTTCTTAGGCACGCATTGAACTGGGCTTACCCATAGACTATCAGAAATTGGATAAATTAAACCTGCATCTAGCAGTTTAATTATTTCTTTTTTAACAACATCTTGCATATTCGGATTTAGTCTTCGTTGGCGTTGCACATACGTTTTATGACCTTCTTCCATAAGGATTTTATGTGTGCAATACGAAGGACTTATTCCTTTAATATCATGAATCTTCCATGCAATGGCTGGTTTATGAGCTTTCAACACGGAAATGAGTTGTGATTTCTCATTTTCATTAAGAGAAGACGATATTATTACAGGTAATTCAGATTCACCATGTAAATAAGCGTATTCCAAATGGTTTGGAAGTGGCTTTAATTCTAATGTCGGTGGTTCTTCTATCGATGATTTATATCGATATCTGTCTTCTTATTTTAGCATTTGAATTTCTTCTGTTGTTGGTTCATATCCATTAGCTATTAGTGTAGCTAACATTTCAGCTTCATCAATTGGTTTATTACCTTCTCCTAAAGAACATTCTCCTGTTCCTTGTAATTCTGGAAATTCTTCTAACAATTCTGCATGTGAATCTATAGTTTGAATATAATAACATGTATCATCTGCATATTGTGGTTGTTGCATTGCTCTATCAACTGAAAAGGTAACACTCTCATCCTCTATACTTAGGGTCAGTTTCTTACCAAACACGTCTATCATTGCTTTAGCCGTGTTTAAGAATGGTCTTCCTAATATGAGAGGAACTTGAGAATCTTCTTCCATGTCCAGAACAACAAAATCTACTGGAAATACTAAAGTACCAACTTTAACTAGCATGTTCTCCATTATCCCTCTAGGATATTTTATTGATCGATCGGCTAGTTGTATGCTTATTCTTGTTGGTTTCAATTCTCCAAGGTCTAGTTTAGCGTATAGTGAATACGGCATTAAATTTATACTAGCACCTAAGTCTGCCAATGCTTCTATTGAACTAAGACTACCCAGAAAATATGGAATTGTGAAACTTCCTGGATCAGATAATTTTTCTGGTATCTTATTCAACAGCACTGCTGAACAATTAGCATTCATAGTAACGGCCGAGAGTTCTTCCATTTTCTTTCTATTTGTGATTAGATCTTTCAAGAATTTAGCATATCTAGGCATTCCTGAAATCACATCAATGAAAGGAAGATTTACATTTATCTGTTTAAACATATCCAAGAATTTGGATTGCTCGGCTTCAAGTTTCTCTTTCTTCATTTTACTCGGGTAAGGAAGTGGTGGTTGGTATGGTTTAACATAAGGTTTATCCTTAGCTATGTTATCTTCATTAACCTTTTCAACTACCGGTTCTTTTTCCTTATCTTGATCAGGTTATGGTTCTTGTGGAGTAGGAATAGCTTCATCAGAAGTTACAGGTATTTCAGGTGGTTTAAGTGTTGTACCACTTCTTGTGGTAATGGCTTTAGCTGTTTCATTCTGGAGGTTAGCATTTGTATCACTAGGTAAACTACCCAGTTTTCTTTCACCTATTAACCTTGCTAGGTTACTTACTTCTTGTTCCAAGTTTTGAATAGAAGCTTGTTGATTTCTAAATGCTTGAGCATTTTGTTCATTAGTTTGTTTTTGAGATGTGAAAAACTGCGTTTGAGTTTCAACTAGCTTCGTCATCATATCTTCTAAATTTGGCTTTTTATCATCGGTTTGTGGTGGTTTGTTTTGAAAATTAGGTCTTTGCTGATTGTAAGTATTATTGGATACTTGTTGATTGCTAGGACCTTGTTGGTTGTTGTATGGAACATTTCTGTTATAATTCTGGTTTTGATTGTAGATCGGTCTTGGCGGTTGATAATTATTCTGATAATTATTTCCAGGCCTTTGGTTTATGTATGAAATATTCTCTCTTTGTTCCATTGTTAATTCAATACTGAGACAATCTTTTGTCAAATGTGGTCCTCCACACTGCTTACAACTAATTCGTATTGAGTGAATATCCTTAGTCATCTTTTCCATTCGTCTCTCGACATCATCTATCTTTGCGGAAATGGAATCTAAGTCATGGCTAGAATCGGCTCTAGCTGCTTTAGATGATCTAACGATATCTTTTTCTTGGTGCCACTCATGTGAGTGGGAAGCAGTGTCATCAATAATTTTGTAAGCATCAGTTTCAGTTTTCTTCATAATGGAACCACCAGCTGCAATATCTATGTCTTTCCTTGTAGACAGGTATCTAACCCATGTTGCAGACATCCTCTTAATAACTTTCCAAATCTTGTCCACGCCTCATATAGAGTTTCATTTTGCTTCTGTGTGAACGTAACAATTTCTCCTTGAAGTCTTACGGCTTTAGATGCCGGAAAGAATTGTTTAAGAAATTTTTCAACTAAAACGTCCCATGTATCAATCGCCCCTTCAGGTAACGATTTCAACCAATCTTTAGCTTCTCCCTTTAAAGTCTAGGGAAATAACATGAGATATATCTGTTCATCCTCAACTTCTCTTATTTTATCCTATTAAAGGTACGAAGATGTTCATTTGGATCTTCCTTCGGCGCACCACTAAATTGGCATTGATTAGTCACCATATGTAGAATTTGTCATTTGATTTCATAATCTGGCGCATTAATGTCTGGATGAGTAATTGCGTGACCTTGGCCAGTGCGTTTAGCTCTCATTCGGTCTTCCATACTTAAAGGTTCCAGATTTTCCATGATTGAATTTGTTGAATCTGAATCACTAAAGGATTCTGATTTAATGGTTCGTTCCTCAACAATCTCTGTTTGAATGATTGGTGGTTCCGGAGGAAAATTTAATGGTTCAGGATCTATGAATTGTCCCTGAATATTATTCGGATTCTCAATTGTGAGGTCGGGTTCAAAAAATGGATTATCGGAAATTTGAATTGGAGTACTTGGTCGACTGGATGACGATTCTAAAGGAAAATCAACGGCGGTAATATTTGCTAGATGTCTTGATCTAGTTACAGGTGGTGAACGTATAAAAGGTGGTGAACGTTTTGCTCGGTGCATTCACTGAATATCCTATTAGTTTTCAAAAGGAAAGAAAAAATTATATAAGTTATCCAATTAATAGACTTTTCTAATTTGCCCACGTTTCGAATAGCCAAAAGATGCAGCAGAGGGGCAGGATTCGTTTGGTCTCAATATAATTGAGGACTGTTTGGCTCCAATAACCCGGTCCACGTACAAATCCAACTATTACTACGAACCAGAAATTTTTGATGTCTATCAATTTAACCACTTAAAATAAATTTTCGTAATTTTAAGAAATTTAGATAAGAAGTAGAATAAAAATCTATGTCCTAAAACTAGAATAGCGAGAAATAAGAAAGAAAAAGAGTGCATCGAAAAAGAAAAGGGTTGAAAAATACGAAAGAAAAAAAATTGACTTATAGAACTTAAAAACAGTCGATTAACCCAACCTTATTACTACCACTAACTTAAAATTATAATCATAAATTGAGATTACTAATTGGAATGATAATTGATACATAGGTAAAAGGCGTCTAAAAATATTAAAGCTTACAGGAAAAACTATATCCCAAATGGCAATATCTTAAAAAGGTACTAAAACTTAAAAAGGTGTCGCAAAATTCTAAAGCACCTATATCTTAGTCTAAAGAAAAAGCACTTAAGGGATTTTACGGCAAAGCCTAAAAATCTAGAAGTAAAAATAACTATGGCAAAAACTATGTTTAAAACTAAAAACTAGCGAAAAACACAAATATTACGTTAAAACAATTAAAAAGGGACAAAATATAAAAATATACTAAAAGTTGTAAAAAGTACAATTTTTATAAAAATATTATTTTTATATTATTTATTTATTAAGAGTGTTAATTTTATAATTTATTTAAATTAATTAAACTAAATATACAAATTAAATAAATAAACTAAACTTAATTAATTAAAAATTAAAATCTAATTAGGGTTTTTAATTAATAATAATAATAATAATAATCACGTAATTAATGCGAAATTAGGGTTCTGTGTAACCCGTGTCAGATGGATCCACGAGTTGCGGTATTCCAGGCAACAAACTCCGCGAGTCGCGGGGATCGAAATTTCAGATGACAGACTGTTTCGTTTCAGTTTTTCGACGTAATTAATTTTTTTTTCGGTTTTTAATTTAATTAATATATTTATATAATTTAAATAAAACTTATCTTAAAAAACTAAAATAGAAATAAAATACTTTATAATTTTATAAATAAAAATCTTAAAACTAGATTATATATATATATATATATATATTTTTTTTTTGGTTTTTTTTATGTTTTAATAAAAACAAAATATTTAAATAAAACTTATAATTTTTTTATAAAATAAAAATAAAGAAACTTTATAAAACTTAAATATTTAACAAACTCTTAAAAATATTTATATTTTTGTTTTTCTTTTTTATATTTTTGAATATTTAAAACGTACTTTTACAAAAGCGTATTTTTTTTATATTAGCAAACTAAAAATAAAATATATTTTTTTATTAGCTTTGAGCTTTCGGCGTTTAAGTTCCCCGGCAGCGGTGCCAAAAATACTTGATGTTATGCGAGGTGTATATAAAATAGCTTATATTTTACAAGGAAATACTATTAAATATGATACAATTTTACACAAGATATTTATTTATTTATAGAATGGATATACTTAAACCTTGCTACAACACTTATAGGCAGTGTACCTAATCGTACAGTAGTGTAGTTTTTAGTAAGTCCGGTTCGTTCCACAGGGAATCTTTTTCACAAAGCTTAACGCTATATTAGTTTAAATTTATAAAAATACAAATATATATATAAGTAATATTATTATTATTATTATAAAGGGGGGTTTTTACCGTTTAATGACCGGTTTGTCGATTTTAAAAACTTTAGTCGCAGTTAAAACCAAATGTAAAATATTAAAAATAAATAAAAGACTTAATTTAAAGCGTAAAGTAAATAACGATAATGAAATTGCGATAAATAAAAGTGCGATAATTAAAAAGTACGATAATTAAAAGTGCAATTAAATACAATAACAATAAATAAAAGTGCGATAATTAGAAGTGCAATTAAATATAAAATAAAGGAAATTAAATATGAAATAAAAGAATTATGCTTATTTAAACTTCCGTAATCATGATGTTTGACGTGTTGATTTTAGTTTTATGCCCATGGGTTAATTGTCCTTTGTCCTGGATTATTTAATATGTCCGTCTGATTTTTGTCCATAACAGTCCATCAGTCATAAATATAAAGTGCGAGTGTCCTCGTCAAATTATCTTTATACCCGAAGTCAAATATTTCAACTAATTGGGGACTTAAACTGTAACAAGATTTTAATACTTTGTTTAATAATTACACCAGGATGTCGACTGAGTGTAACCCAAGGTTTTAATACTTTGTTATCAATTATGCCAAGTGTCCTTGTACATAATTTCACCTCTGTTTTAATAATTCTAGTGGCTATTAATCCATTCACGTATCCGATTAAATGAACGATTATTCGTACATATAAATATCCCGCCCATCGTGTCCGATTGAGTGTATATGGTTATTTATAGGGACGTCCAATTGTAAATCTTTATATTAAAATTAACAAACTATCATTTAGTTAAACAAATATAAAGCCCATTAATAGCCCATAGTCTAATTTTCACAAGTGTCGTTCTTTTGTCCAAACCCCAATTATGGTACAAAGCCCAATTACCCAATTTTAGTAATTAGCCCAACATCATGATTACTTCGTTTTAAATATGCATAATAATAACTTAGCTACGAGACATTAAATTAAAAAGGTTGAACATAACTTACAATGATTAAAAATAGCGTAGCGTTACACGGACAGAATTTCGACTTACAACGTTACAACATTCGCTAACATACCCTTATTATTAGAATTTAAAATTAAAATTAAAATTAAAATATAAATTATATATATTTACGTATACATATATAGAGAGAGATTGAATTTTTTTAGATATTTTTGCGATCAAACTGCGTTTGCTTTTATAGGGATTTGAGTCCAGGTGAGCTCTGTGAGTCGCGGCCTTTTCCCTCTTTAAACTCCGCAAGTCGCGGAGTTCGATTTTACAGCTCACACCATTTTGGAGCCTTTCTTGCCGACGAATTATTATATAAATATAATATATATAATTTATATAATTAATTATATATTATATTATATTTATATACATAGTTAACTTGTAATTTTTAGTCCGTTGCGTCGAGCGTTGAGAGTTGACTCTGGTCCCGGTTCCGGATTTTTGAACGTCTTTGCGAATAATTTAATATCTTGTACTTTGCGTTTTGAATCTTGTACTCTTGTAATTTCGAGACGTTTCTTATCAATAATTGGAACCTCTTTGATTGTATTTTGTACTTTTGAGCTTTTTGGTCGTTTGCGTCTTCAATTCGTCGAATCTGTCTTTTGTCTTCACCTTTTATTATTTAAACGAATATTACTTTTAAATAGAACAATTGCAACTAAAAGCTTGTCTTTCTTGAGGAATAATACTATGAAATTTATGTTCATTTTTAGCATTATCATTAGCAATCAGTATTTTGAAATCTCGCAACATGTCTACGCCAACAGTTATATGTGTATATATAACGTCTATCTTCTTGACTTAATTTGAATGTGAAGTTTCTGAAAAACACTCCGAACTACGAATTGGTTCTCCGAAAATGGAAAAAATGCTGATGAAGCAGCAAAAACTATAAATGACTTTAAACGGTAAAAGATGGATGATAATGATGAAGTGTGCTGGCAAAGCGCAGAAAAAGAGAAGTTTTGGAACTGGAAAACGGATTGAGCAAAGTAGGAAGGAGGCTGTGGAAAAATTACAAAGACTGAACCTGACTTCAAAGGATCCAAATGATTCAGTACCTGCCGAAGTCATTAACGAATACCTTGCTCCTGACTCTAAATCCCTGCGGACAATATTCTTCATCATCCTCTGATATTAGAAATTCTAAAATATCATCATATCTTTCATTATAAATATCCTCCATATTTCTGAAGATATTTTCTTAATTTTTCTTATTTGAAATCATTTACCTCTTCGCGCTATCTGTATTACATCATAAAAGAAACTATTTTAGTTTCTAAATTCTGAAACATTCAAGTTTAAAATAGGAATATTTTGAAGTAGTGTTGGGAACTGAAGCATGAATTAGTATAATATAATGACACTTGATCAATGTGATTATATTACAGTAAGTCATGCTGAGTTTCTAAATGGAACGTGATGATTCACAGATCATAACATCATCATGTGCCATATTATACGACTCTTGTATTCTATTTAACCTCTAAAATATCAAGAAAATATTTTTTGATGATTCGGCCTTTTCCAAGGTATTCTAGTAATTTGACAAGTCAAGATCGTGCGATCACAATTTCCTTCCTAGAACATTAACAATGTTCATTCTGAAATTCATATCTGTGAATTCTGGACCATTACAAGCGGTGCTTAATCGTAAGAAGAAGAAACGAAAGGACAAAACCCCGAAACAGAAATTGGGGTATAAATTGCAGCAAATAAAAGAGAGCATTAACTGTGAATGATAATGATTATAGAAGACAGAAGCAAAGACTTTGAAATATAAGGGAACATATAAAGCCCAACGGCAAACCAGAAATTATAAACCATATATATCGATGCATATAGCAATATAAAGACACGGGAGAACTAGAAACACTATAAACCCAAGAGTATAGTAGAAGTAAATAGATTCTTCCGGATATAGATGAAAAAGAAGAATGACTGATATGAAAGTTAGAAGTATATTGAGAAACAGAACTGGATGGAGCATATTGATGAATACTTTAAAATATGAGTTGAGGGGGAAAGAATAGAAGGTGATGAAACATGACTAGGAACTTAGAAATCAACAGATTTGACTCACACAATGGCGGAATAAGTGAATCAAACCCTCTAGTGAATAGGTTAAGTTTTTTTTTTTTGATTAATTTAGTCAAACCATAACTAAATCAAGTGTGATTAGATCAACACCTAGAGCTATTATTCACCACCTGGGTGATTTGGACTGAGAGAGAATCGGAGAAGCTCACTAGATTTGAGTGTGTGTAACAAATTAGAGGCTTAACCTAAAATGAAGAACATAAGACTTTATATACCCCTGCTGTTGACTCACCCATACGATTCATTCATCACACGTACGAGTTGGCTTCATCAGCCGTACGGGTGATCACTCGCTCGTGTCTTCTCATTTAGGTTGTAATTGTGACTTAGCTCAGCATCAACCGTGCGTATGAGCCTGTCAGCCGTACTAGTGAGGCTTCACTCGTACGTCTGACAAAGTCTAACATAGTCAAACATCTAAATCTCGTTCCTGCAGTTCCTGTAACCGCATACAAAATGGATAGGATAATAACGAGCAATCATGGTGGCCTGTAAACTGTTGTACCTGCAATGGACGTGGGTAGATGTCTAGGAACTTGCATAAAATGCATCAACAGAAGGTGTGAGTTGTAAGGAAATGAAGGAGGTGAATTTATAAGAAAATCTCCGACAGAACAATTAAAATGGACGATCGCATTTAAAGCAGATCCTAATTTCCTTGATTACCGGAGAGTCAAATCTTATTAAGAAGATTTTCTTCAAATCCTTTGAAATCTGGGAATCAATCATATCTACGTCAAATGATAAGATGAATCTACACTTACTCATTTCACTCTTCTATGTTAGCTTAATTCGTACTCTTCATATAAATGGATTATTTATCCAAATTATTCGCAGATGATAAAACTCTAATTTTCAGCCCGTATGCATCATGAAAACATACTTATTATCATTCACGACCTTTCCACTCAAATTTCGGGACAAAATTTCTTTAACGGGTAGGTACTGTGACAACCCGAAAATTTCCAACCAAATTTAAACTTTAATCTTTATATGTTTTCGACACGATAAGCAATATTTGTTAAGTTAAATTTCAAGAATTTTAAACTATGTTCATACATTCATTCAACCTCGACCAAGTTCCAACGATTCACGAACCATTAAACGAATATGATTATATATGTATATGTGTATATATATTATAACTTGAAACATAAACAAAATATTAGATTAAATACTTTATATGATTGTATCTGTTTCAAAATGTTTATCAATGGAATTAGAAGATAAGATCAAATGATTGAATTATCAGATATATTGAATTATGATTACAAGTCTCTGTTAAAAGGCTCATGTTGATTTGAGAAATCTTTCCATTTTAACAATATTCGGAAAATGGTAAAGTGATTTATAAATAAGAACAAATTGTCAATCATTGAGAACTAGACAAAGGATAGTGGAAGATTGAATCTCATAAAGACTCGATTGATCTATTTAGTTTCAAACGTACAAAAACGTTTTCAGTTTTAAAAAGAACTTTATTATTAAAACGTATATAACTTTTATAAATATCTAGAACCACTTTTGACAACTCATTACTTAACTAGTATGATAAAGATAACGATATTTATATTTTATTTTATTAAATATATATAACGATTTAAATTAATATTATATATATTTATACGCGTATTATACGTACATAGTTTTATACTTTTACTATACTTAAACTTTACTTTTACTTTATTTTTACTTTACTTTAACTTTAATAATTCACTTTAATAATTCATACTTTAATAATTCACTTTAATAATTCATACTTTAATAATTTACTTTAATAATTCATACTTTAATAATTCACTTTAATAATTCATACTTTAATAATTCATACTTTAATAATTCACTTTAATAATTTAAAAATCTATTATAAATAGAATTCAATAGGTTTCATTATTTCATAGAAACTTGAAAATATTATTCTCTAAACTCTCTCAATTAATTTACATATATATATATATATATATATATTTACTCCGTATTATTTCAAGATATTATTAGTATACATAAAATATTACGACGGAGTGCTGTCCGAGTGATTTCGAAATTGTTTTTCGAGTAAGATAGGATTAAGGAAATTAAGGGTGATAACTATGGAGGTGATTGAGTATGGTTCATGGGTATGCTCGTGAGGTCAATATAGTGCTTATCATTTCCGTTGCGTCTACGTACCTTTCCTGCAATATTGAATCTCAATATTGATACGTGAGTACTCATAATTTAACTTTTACATACTAATAGTGTATCCCTGACTAGTGCTCGAGTATTTAGGATTATGCATGCTTGTACTTTTGATATTGCCCTTAGACAGGTTAGGTTGAATCTTGAATTAGTTACACTTGCGGTTGAGATAAGGTATAAGATATGCATGTCCTTGGAAAGCTAGTGAAAAATTAAGAACTTTTCCTTTAGATATCGAATGGTTTCGATGAACGGATTAGAAGTTATAATCAATTGAATTTTCGATTATCGTCATTTTTATCGTCGTTCTAGTTTTATCTTATTATTATCATTATTATTATCTTTATCAATAAAAGGGATTTATCATTAAAAATTGTTATTTTTTTTTATTATTACTATCGTTATTATCGTTAAAGTTATAATTAGTATTATTATTATTATCCAATTATTATTATTATTATTATTATTATTATTATTATTAGTATTATTATTATTATTATTATCATTATTAATATATATATCATTATTTAAAAATGGTTATTGTTATTGTTATTATTATTATTACTATATTATCATTAAGATAATTATTAGTATTATCGTTAATAATGTTATAGTAACTATCATTATTAATATTAGTGTAATTAAAACAAATATTTGTAACACCTAATTATTTTGATTACTATTATTATCATTATTATGAACACGATATAAAAGACGATTAAAAGCTATTAAACGAAACGATTAGGAAATAATGAGTAAGAGTATCATGATGAAATTAAAATATTATAAGATATTGATTTAGATAAAATTATCGTTCTTATTATTTTTATCATTACTATTATTATTAAAAGTATCGTTAGTATTAAAATTATCATTTTTGTGATGACCCGGGAATTTCTGACCAAAATTTAAACTTAATCTTTATATGTTTCTGACATGATAAGCAAAGTATGTATTGTTGAGTCTCAAAAATATTTGAACTATTTACATGAATTCAATTACCCTTCGATCATTCCCAACGATTCACGAACGATTAATTGTAAATATACATATATATTTATATATACAAATGTAAGGATATATTATAATTGAATATAATAAAATATAGTTGAAACATCAAGAAAATAAATATGTAAACTAATTTACAAGATTAGAATGTATTATTATTATAAATCTATGAATAAATATATATGATTACTATAATAATTATTATCTTATGTTTTTTTTTAGAATATATAAAAGATATAAATAATATATGTTGAAATCTATTATAATATCTTAAGTAAATGTAGATACAATACTTATATTTAAAACAATTATCTTTTCATATACAAACACATATTATTTAATGTATTTATATTAAGATGTATAAATATTAAATATTTAATATATGTTATCATATAATAAATATTGTGTAATTATAATATATAATGTTAATTTATATATATAAAAGGCGAAATTACAAGTTAAAATATTAAGGTTATACTAAGTAACCTCACTTTCATTATTATCATTAACACTAGTAATAACAATAACATAAATGTCATTACTCCCACTATAAAATATATCGATATGAAATTAGTATACATATAACCTGTTATGTCTAATTTATTACTTGTAGTAATAACATATTGTTATATTATCATTATCATTAAAAATCATTATTATTGTCATTTTGATAATTACCATTATAAATATCATTATTACTAATACTAATATGATTATTTTTGTTATTAGAAATTAATACAATCATTATCATTAATAATATTAATATCATTTTTATTATTAAATATCATTATCTTTAATATTATTCTTAAGTATTATGTTGGTTATTATAAATATTATTATTCTTACTATTATTAACCAAAATCATTTATCCTTAATATAATTATATTATTATTAGTATTATCATTTATTATTACTAAAGGTATTATTATTATTTACAATATATCAATTAGTAATATTAATTTAATAATAATTAATTTAATAAAATTGTATAAAGTGAAGATTTTTGGTGGAGCATCACGATTGCACTGCCTTATTTTTTTTTTCTTTCTTTCTTGTTTTATCTATAAGATGTTATCTATTTCCATAACAAATCGAATCTCAATCTTGAATACGTTCAAAATCTGTTAGCTATCTCTTTCCCTTTTATCTTTTTTTTTCTCTTTCTGTATTTGATTTAATAAGTGGTCGACTGTAATTAATATATAACTCAATCACAATCAGTGCTAAATGGTACCATTCGACTCACATCATCAATTATCATTCACAGAAACCTTTACATCTGTTAATTTTATCGAATTAACAGAAAAATATATGAAGAACACAAAAACTGCCCTGTTCTTCTACTTTTGAGCCAAAATTCGAATTCGCATTAAATTTTAAAATCCTTAAATGCAGAGTTGTTAGAAATCATGTTTTAAAACTATCTGCAAAGTTTGAAATTCCAATTTTCCATATTGAATTCCAATTTCGAAGTCAAAGTTTATGCTTCAAAAAGTCAACTTATGTTCTTCAACAAAATTCGGATTTCCTGTTGTGTATTACGTTAAATTGACGACTCTTAAAGTTTCTAGAATCCGTTTGGAAACTATTTCGTGAAGAATGTATTACCCAAAACGTTCTAAATCTCTTATTCAATTTTTTTTACACAGCGTCGAGCTGTTATACTTTTTTTCTTTCTTTCTTGTTCAATCGAGAACTTATTTGTTTATGTTTCAATTTAGTATTTAATTCAATCATATAAAAAGTTGTTTTGATCTCTAAAGAATCGATGGATTTTTTTTTATGAAGAAGATGAAGGGAAGAAAATAATACACGGGTTATATAGTTTTGGGTCAGGGAGTTAATCAGAAAAACAGGTCCGGTAGATTGGTTAGGAGTGTTTGTGCATTTCCGAGAGGTCGGAGGTTCGAGCCTCACGTTGTAGTGACCCGAAATTTTTTGACTAATTTTAAACCAAACTCTCGATACGATTTAATATTTTGACACGATAAGCAAAGTCTGTAATGTTGAATCTCAAAAATTTTGAACTGTTTCATATATTCAATTGACCTTCGACCATTACCGACGATTCACGAACAACTATTTGTGAATAGATACATATATATTTAAATGTATATATATAATGTATATTAAAAATAAATATTAAATGATTATAATAGTCGTTGGATGTTTCGATTATTATTTAGAGAAGTTTAATTCGAACTTATGTGATTATAAAATAAACGGTGATCCGAAAATGAGTTAAATAAATTTTAGGCTTATTAAGAATATAATTAGGAGCTAATTAATAAATTTCAACATTTTTTATATTTTACCTAGGATCGGGAGTGGACAGTGAGTTAATTTTTTATTAATAAATTTTAAATAGTTAATTTAAAAATATGGGATTTTCCGAAGATTTTATCCACCACTGATTTATCAACGGAGTACGAAATTTAGTCCGTAATAGATGATGGCTAACTAATTGCACGTTTTAATTCTTAAAGAATATTATAATTATATTATATGAGGTACTATAAGCTTTTATTATTTTCAACCCAAACAATAGCATCACTTTCAAACTTTATTAAATTTGTTTCCTGGCTCCAATTTCCATCCGTAATACTTGCATAAGCCACTGTGCTAAATGGATTGACATGAAGATTTAATAACACTTTTCTGTTACCCATCAATTCACATCTTTATCTATTTTCCTTTTCTATATATTATACATACATATTCCATGATCATATCCATCATTCACCAATTCCTTTTTCTTCTTAACTCGGTAGACTTCAACAAAACATAACCATGAAAACCCAACGAAACCTACCTTCTACTCTTCATTGTTTCTAATTACTAAAACACCATTATTGCTACTGCACAACCTCAGTTTAATTCTGTTTTTGACAAACAACACAAACAAGACCCATTTACTAACCACGATCACCACTTCTACTTCAAGATGTTACTCGTGCTCGCCATGCTAGACCACCATTATCATCGAAAGAAACCACCACCTTTCATCTATCTAATCCTCTATCTCTCTTAATTTCTTCATGTTCTATATTCGAACACCCAAGAACAAAATCACAAATTGCTATTACTGTTTTGTGATCAACAAACCATTAAAACATCCATTATTGCTATTGTATTGCAGACGACACACAAACACAAACCATAACCGAAAATGACATGCAACCTTCCTATTTTATTTTGTTTCTGTTCGAACTCAATCAAGAACAACGTCATCGGCTATTAATTAATCATCCCTATCATGAAATGCCACCACCACAACCGTTAACTTTGTTGTATGTGTTTCCTTGTTCCCACGAAGCCACTCTATCATCACCCTCGATCATCTTCATTCTTCACCAATTATAACCCACCTTTATCGAACATAATCGAACACCACCATTTAACATGACTATTACTATTTCTGTATTTGTTTTTCTCGCTGACCAAACACCACCATATCGATTGATTAATTGCTGCAACCAAGTTCCTGATAAACAAAGTTGCTAGTGCTATTCGTTGTGTTGCTACAATAAGCTGTTTAATCATAAACCACTACTACTAACTGCTCGATTATAAATCACCCAAGAAATCAATTATTGTTTCGTTTACTATTACACCAAACCTATTTGTAAACTACTCCTATTCTTCTGTATTCTTTCAGTTTTCCTGTGCGTCGGCAAACCCAACCCAACACCATAAAAACCATCCCCACTTTGAACACTTATTAACTTCTACTCGCCTCTTCTATTACTTCTGTTCAGTACTGCAGTACTTTACGATCAAATTCCACTTCTATTACAGAAAAGATAGCGAAGAAGAAAACGATATGAAGGTGATTAAATGAATAATAATTGATGATGATATAAATGATGATGTTTATAGTAAATAAATGATAAATATCATAATAAAGGTTATTATTCTAATAATGATGATGGATGGATGGTGACAGCCATGATGATGAATGATAGTGGTTTATGACTCGATATATATCTGCTACGTTCTCTCTTCTATCAAATCGAAAACCATACATATGGTAACTTAAGCCCATCGTATAGTTTGAGCCCACTTAATTAAAAAGACTACATCATAAGCCCATCTTAAACTAAACCCATCAGCTTGTGATGCTGCGTTCTTTCCTGTTTTAACTTGTCGCCTTTGTAAACCCAACAAACAATGATGATGAAGTTAAACGTATAACTGTGATGATACTCGATCACGATGATGTTTACCAATGATGTAAAAGATGATGGTGAAAATGATTAAAAATAATGATAATCATGATGATTATATATACACGATGAAGTGATGATGTTTCATTGATGATGATGATGAATAGTAGACGAGATGTAGGATGATGATGATCATACGGTCATGATGATTGAATGATGATGATGAACATCGATTCCTTTTGTTTCTGTTTCATGAATGGGTACGCATCAAACATAACTTGGGCTAAATTAACGAATAGGATTAGGATTATTCTGGGCCACACTGTAGTGCCCGGCCCAACTCATTCCCACCAGGCCTATCGAATTATATTTTAAATATGGAAGTTAATTCAAGAAAGACACTAGCGGAGCAGTGGTTAGGAGTGTTTTCGAAGAATGATAGGTCGCGGGTTCGAGCCCGGTCTATGGCATCCTTTTTAGAAAACTTGTTCTTCAAAGGTTGTACTCTATTTTTTTATTTTTATTATTATTTGTATTATTATTATTATTATTATTATTATTATTATTATTATTATTATTATTATTATTATTATTATTATTATTATTATTATTATTATTATTATTATTATTATTATTATTACTATTAGTCTTATTTTTATCAATATTTTTATTATCAATATTAACAAATATCATTACTATTATTATTTTTATTATCATTATTATTATTAGTTTTAACATTAATATTATTATTTTTACATTATTATTATTATTATTATTATTATTATTATTATTATTATCAAAATCAAAATTACTACTAATATCATTATCATTATTACAATAGAAATTAGTCATATAAAACTATACTTAACAAAACTATATTAATGTTTTTATTTTTTTTAAAGTATATAATATAACTACATTTAATTAGGTTATTAATGAAACACATAATTTATTAAGATAACATTCATAGTATATAAATTTGTGTGATTACAATTATGTGTGTTAATATACATATAAATGATATAGGTTCGTGAATCCGAGGCCAACCCTATACTTGTTCAATGACGTCATATGTATTTTTACTACATAATACATTAGGTGAGTTTCATTTGCTCCCTTTTACTCTTTACATTTTTGGAGCTGAGAATACATGCAAATGTTTTATTAACTGTTTTACAATAATTATATGCGTGAATTTCATTTGCTCCCTTTTACTCTTTACATTTTTGGAGCTGAGAATACATGCAAATGTTTTATTAACTATTTTACAATAATTATATGCGTGAGTTTCATTTGCTCCCTTTTACTCTTTACATTTTTGGAGCTGAGAATACATGCAAATGTTTTATTAACTGTTTTACAATAATTATATGCGTGAGTTTCATTTGCTCCCTTTTACTCTTTACATTTTTGGAGCTGAGAATACATGCAAATGTTTTATTAACTGTTTTACAATAATTATATGCGTGAGTTTCATTTGCCCTTTTTTACTCTTTACGTTTTTGGGCTGAGAATACATGCAAATGCTTTATTAACTGTTTTACAATATTTATATGCGTGAGTTTCATTTGGCTTTTTACCCTTTATATTTTTGGGCTGAGAATACATGCGCTGCTTTTATAACTGTTTTACGAAATAGACACGAGTAAATGAAACTACATTCTATGGCTGGATTATTAAACCGAATATGCCCCTTTTTAGTCTGGTAATCTAAGAATTAGGGAACAGACACCCTAATTGATGCGAATCCTAAAGATAGATCTATTGGGACTAACAAACCCCATCCAAAGTACCGGATGTTTTAGTACTTCGAAATTTATATCATGTCCGAAGGAGGATCCCGGAATGATGGGGATATTCTTATATGCAGATTGTTAATGTCGATTACCAGGTGTTCAATCCATAGGAATGATTTTTTTTTTGTCTCTATGTATGGGACGTATGTTTATGAGAAATGGAAATATGAAATCTTGTGGTCTATTAAAATTATGAAATGATTCTTTATGATAAACTAATGAACTCACCAACCTTTTGGTTAACACTTTAAAGCATGTTTATTCTCAGGTACGAAAGAAATCTTCCACTGTGCATTTGCTCATTCTATAAATATTACTTGGAGTCATTCATGGCATATTTCAAAAGACGTTGCATTCGAGTCGTCGAGTTCATCAAGATTATTATTAAGTCAATTATAGTTGGATATATTATGAAATGGTATGCATGTCGCCAAATTTCGTTGTAAAGAAAGATTGTCTTTTAAAATCGAATGCAATGTTTGTAAAATGTATCATATAGAGGTCAAGTACCTCGCGATGTAATCAACTGTTGTGAATCGTTTATAATCGATATGGACTTCGTCCCGATGGATTAGGGCGGGTCCTTTTAGTTGGTATCAGAGCGGTGGTCTTAGTGAACCAGGTCTACATTAGTGTGTCTAACTGATAAGTCGTTAGGATACATTAGTGAGTCTGGACTTCGGCAGTGTCTGCATGTCAAAAGTTTTGCTTATCATTTCGTGTCAAAAATCATCCGCTTATCATCCTTAGGAAATTACTTGCTTATCATTCTTAATCTAGACATATCTTACTGCTTGGATTGCATAATTAGTGTATAGACAAAAATTCATATCTTAGCGTATTTCCTAATTCATATCTTAGCGTATCAGTTACTGTAAATTTTGCCTTACATATTCCGTAAATTCCTCCGTAACTTATGGGATTTTAGTATTATATATGCATATGTAAATTATGTATTGCAGGGTACTAATCTACATCCTATAATCTATTTCTTGTCAAAAATCCTTCATCTGATCGTACGAGATTAATCCCTCAACCAATTCGAATTCCTTGGTTTCCGACAGCTATTCCGATATGGAGTTTCAACTAAGCTCTGAAAGCAGAGTCGCCAGAATGAATCAACCAATTCATTTGATGGGTTCGTAGTCTACTTAATCATTGGAGACAAGAAGAAGGTGATCTTTTCCGTCAACCAAATTCACCTCTTGGCGAAGAACCTGAAACACTTACCGGCGAACCTATTCGAAACACCATTTTCAGCCTCATTTCCAGAGTATCTCGAAACAATTATATTCTAACCACAATTCTAAACCTTATTCATCCACTCATTCTGACCGACAATCATCCCGGAACCATAGAAGAAGTCAATGAACTTCGCGCTCGAGTAATCAATTTGGAGAATATGGTGCAAAATGTACCAGCTCCAGCAACATCACCGGCACCAACAGTACCATCAGTAACTGCACCAATACCATCAACAATCCATGCCTCAACATCTCATTATGTACCTCGAGTATAATCATCGTTCTACGTATCGTTCTACATCGATTATCTTCATTCTTCATGACGATTAAGTAATTGTAGTGACCCCGACAAATCGTCAAGTGACGGCGTCGACTACGTAGGTCCCATTACCTGGTCATAAGTCTTTAACACAGACGTTTGACCCAAAATATGTCGCATCCATTCAAGTGTAAAGATTGTTTCAAAGTTTACAAAGATAATTGACCACAAGTTAAGTTACAACGTTATAAGTACAAATGAAAACTATGCGACACAGTTTAAATAAGTTCAAAAGATGCTCCAAAATGCATGTATACTCGACATCCAAGCAAGTATCAAAAGAGTGCGGAAGCATGTATCACTAAGCATTCAAAACCTGAGAAAACATAGAAGAATCTGTCAACGAAAACGTTGGTGAAATCATAGGTTTAGTAAGTATTAAACGTTGTTTTTGAACCACAAGATTTTGTATTTCCATAACGTAGATTATCCAAATCATTTGCATTCCAAAAGTGTTGTTATACGCGAGCACTCAATTATCAAAACTTAACCAACGTTACCCCATCACACAGTGCTAAAACCCACACTAAAACACAAAAATATATTTCATCCGCATAACGGTAGCGAACCGTTCGAATGAGGGTTTGTTAAACCCGTATGGCCACACAATATAAGTTCTCGCTTACACCCTGCAAGTGTAACTAATGAAAATCGAATTGAGGCATTTTTGTTCTAACTCGCACGTGGAATGTTTGTTTTCACACTTGTGTTCAAAACATAAAAGTAAGTGGTACAAGATGTAACAAAGTATATGTTTTCTCAGCCCACGATTTAAAAGTATAAAAGTTGTTGAAAAGGTGGGACTATGATCTCACCTTGAGCGCAAGAGTTAATAAAGTACTTCAACGAGTAAACGTGCAAAGAACAATGCTAGTCTCGACCTAAACAATTAGGTTGTATCAATAACGATAGTCACGAAAGGTCAAAGTTGTTCAATTAGTCCTATGGCTCGTTACGACTCGATTATGTAGCATGTGAAATCAAATTGTCAAGTTTCATGCAAGGTACAAGTATATAAACAAGTTAGGAGGGTTGCATAATCAGTTGGTTAAGTTTGACAAAAAGTCAAACTTTGGTCGGTCAAAGTCAACAAAAAGTCAACACGTTCGGGTCGGGTCCCGGACAAATTTTCTATGCTAATTATTCATATACAAGTATATTAAAACAAGTTTCATGTGAATCGGAGGTCGGTAACTAGTCAAACATTTCGCGTGAATTGGGACCAAGAGGTCAGAATCTGTCCAGCATAATCTGCGCGCCGCGCGGGTAAGGGGCGCGCCACGCCACCACCTCTACAGACATTTTTCTGTTTTTGCAAAACTATGCACGAGCCAAAATAAATTTTAACACAAAACTTGACCCGCAAACACTTATAATGCCTATCATATATCGTTGGAAAGGTATTTTGACGAGGAATACAACTAAGCACTTATGGTCCAACAATAACATCATTTACAATAGCCGAAATCTCATCAAGCGAACAATAAAAGTCCATTTCCTAAGTTTCAAGTTCATCAATTGCATTTTGAGTTTCGGGAAACCAATTCACACATATGATATGCCGTTTTGAAGGTAATGAAGCATACATTACTACTAAACACTAACAATTAACATTCCATGACATTTAAGCATCCAAAAATTCATGTCAAGAACTATCAAACCCTAGTCAAACATCTCAAAATCAATAATCATGTTTTTGAAGTTTTCTTAATCAACCTACACATCAATTTGAAGCTAATGATGCTAGTAACACATTTAATACATGAACTTTAACAATTAAACAACTTTTAATCATCCAAAATCAAAGATTAAGCAAGCAATTTTCATATTCAAGCTAGTTACACCAAAAACAACAAATCGAGCATACAAATTACATACACGACATCACAATGAGCCATAGACACTAACTAACACCATTTCAAGTCGAAAACACGAATTTAGAGAAATCTAGAGTTTTAGAAATGTTACCCAAATTTGATGATATTGGTATCAAAATGTAGAGGATGAAGAGAGGATCACGAAAATGTAATTTGTTTTGATGTTTGCTTCTCCAATCGGATTTAGATGATGATTTTATGTTTGAGGGTTTTGAGTTCAAAAATGGGAAGTAGAGAGAAAGAGGAGGATGAAGGTGGGAGGTGGAGATGAAATGAATGGATGTGGTAAGTGGGTTGACTAGTTGACCTAGTCAACTAGTTTGCCCATTTGGAAATCTCGGTCCCTCGAGTTTCAAAGCGAGTGCGGGAATTAACCCAACGAATATTTTAAAAACGTTCGAGTAACGGATGACTTTATAATTAGATAACGAGAATATTATGAACGTTAGTTAACGAAAGATACAAATTTGAATAACGAAAGATATTATATAAAAAAAAAGACGATGTTAAAATAAATTAAACGGAAAATCACGGGATGTTACATTATCCACACCTCAAAAGAAATTTCGTCCCGAAATTTAGTTGGAAGTAATAGTCGATGTCTCTTACTCGAGACTTAGTGTAGTAACTCTACGAATGATTGAAGGTACTTTCTTGGACATTCCACAAATCCGGATAGTCGGGGTGTTACGTTGTATTAGGGCTTGATTTTACGATCCACAAGTTCAGCCGGTTTTTCCTATGAGGAGGAGTTTGTCATTAATAGTTGGTGCATCTAGAAGGATTGCACGTTCCTGTTCCGCAGGACACGTTTCTAAGTTTGTTACACGAAATGTAGGGTAAACGGAAACTTAATTGAGTCGGAAGTTCTAAACGATAGGAAGCGGTTCCAATACGCCCCAAGGTTTCAAAAGGTTCGATATTGCGGATATAGCCTTTCTCGATTTCCCAAAATGGATTACACCTTTCCAAGGTGCGGTTTCTCAATATTACGCGGTTACACACTGGGATTTGTGAGGTTTTCATCTAAGTTTGGTATGACTCTTTTGGGCGACTACGGGTCGTCTCGAGCCCTTCTCGGACTTGGATTATCTCAATTGTTGTTTCTTGGATGAGTTAAGATTCGGTGTTTTGTTTGCCACATGCTTTGGTCCAACGAATAGGGGTATGACATTAGCGGTCATATAGGGTTTCGGAAAGTGCGTGTGAACACACGAGTGGTAACTACTGTTGTAAGAGGGATCTACTAAAAGCGACCATGCAAGTTTGAAACATGTCTTTCGAAGACGTAAATCGTTCGTTTGTTCGGTTCGTCTGTTTGTGGGTGGTACGCGGTACTCATGTCTAAGCGGGTCTCCAAGGTTTCTTGTAAAACTAGAAGTGAAACGAGTATTTCGATACGGAATAATTGACAAAGATACACCGTGTTGGAATAGAATCTATTAAGATACGTTTGAACAAGTCAGTTAGGGTTCGAAAAATGTTCGTTAGGACTATTCACCCTCGTGGCGAATACTAATGTAATATGATGAATTTCTCTATCCATGGAGAAATGTTACAAGGAGTTTCTTTAAACGGAAATGCGAGCGATAAAGATAGGAGTGAAATGAGGACTTAGAATAGGATGAGCTTGCATCTCGAGGTTGCCATAACGTGCCTCTAGTTGTCAAAAGTTGAAGTCTGAAAGAGAAACGAGATAGTACACGTGGTTGTATAGTTCGGGGTTGAATAATAGTTGGCCGATTATCAGAAACACAAGGGCGTTAAGTCAAAGAAGAGTGAAGTATCGTTGGATTGTGTGTTATCTTAATTTTCAGTAATATCAGACGGTAACGGTGAAATAACAGAGGTATGTAGTGTGGTACGTGATGACAAGAATATTGATCGGATCCACAATTTAGTATTCGAATTCTTCGTGCAAAATAACGAATTTCCGTTCCGTTGATTTCGAGTCGAGGGAGTATGCCTTTCGGCGTTCAAGTAGAAATATTTCCATGTTTGAGTTCCATCTGTTGCTATACGATTTTTAACTAGAAATGTTGGTGTGAAGAATCACGCTCAAGGTGCGAACACGGAGAGGTTTAAAGTTTTCCTTAGCGAGTTAACGAGTTTAAAAGTCGTGTAACACGAGAAAAGTCAGAAATGAATCTTCGGTAATAACAGACGAGATCTAAGATTTTTACGAATACAAGTCCGAGTTGGTAGAGTTTCCTGGTTACATGTGGCTTGATTTCGAGATTGATTGTAATGCCTTGACCATTAACATCATGGTCTAGAAAATTGGACTTCGTTCAACAGAAATTCTCACTCGGAGAATTTGGTATAGAGTTGCTCTTTTCTCAAAAGTTCGAGCGTAAGATGGTGATGTTGTTCGTTTTCCTTCTTTACTTAAATAATTTAAGATGTCATCCATAAATACGATAACAGATTTGTCTAGATAAGTTGCATACGTGGTTTAGGAGGTTCATGAATACGGACGGAGTCCTAAATAAATCAAACGGTACTAAGAGAGATTTACAACTAACGTTGCGAGTTCGGAAAAATGGCTTAGGAGACATCGTCTCCCTTAACCCCCAATTGATGATAACCGGAACGGAGGTCGATTTGGAACATACGGGATTCGTGCAAATAATCATGAGGTCATGGATGCGAGGGAGAGGGTATCGGTTCCCAACCGAAAATTTCTTAGTTCACAATAATCTATACATAAATGTAGGGCAACAATTTCTCCTTAATGAATAGGTTTTGAGTTCCTTAGTTCTATTGGTGTCGAGTTCAATTTCTTAACGTATATCCTCCGATAATATTTATAGGCACACAATATTTTTCCGTTGGTCGCTTAAATCGTCTAAGTAGTATCTGGGGGAAAGAGGTGGAATATAAAGAGCACGAGTCAAATCCTTGGTTATAAAACGTCTAACGGTACTCGAATCGAATAAGTATGAAATATACGGTTTGTTGTGAAGAAACGTACCCGTGACTAGTCCATCATCGTCTCGGGCATCCTAGGTGTCGATGTTGTAAGTTCAACGGCGCGCGTTGGTTTTTGCTTTATTCTTTGGGCATTCATTCCTAAAATGACCCGATTGGCCACATTTGTAGCAAATACTCGGCTTTGGTGCGTCGGGCCCCTTTTGAGTGACGGGGGCGGTACTTCCACAATACTTGGCAATATGACCACTACCTTGGCACCGATGGCAAATTAGCTTGCCACATTCACCAAAATGATGCTTGTGGAATTTGTTGCAAAAAGGTCGTGTCCCGGCATAACTTTTCTTGCCGACGGAGGTGAGAGGTTCCTTGGAAAAGTTGTTGTTGTAGTTACTCGATTGGGGGGCTTCCCATTTTCTTTTGTTGTCACCCGACTCATCCTCGGCTTTAGGTGCCGGCACTTCAATCTCGTCTACCGTTTCGATCAATTGACGGGCCATATTCAGGGCCTCTTGGTGATTACTGGGTTTGGATGACATTACTCCTTGTTTGATGCTCTTGGGAAGACCATCCATGTAAAGTTCAACCCTTAAGGGTTCGGGGGTCACGAGGTTTGGGCACATCAAGGATAGCTCAGAAAATCGTTGATTATATGCCTTTAGGTCATTCCCGACCGCTTTTAAAGTTCTTAGTTCGTGTTCGAGCTTACGGGTCTCTTCGCGCGGGAAGTATTCGGTGATCATCTTTTTCTTTAAGTTGGCCCATGAGAGTGTGTGGGCTTCATCGATACCCACCGACAGCACATACGTATTCCACCATGTGAGGGCGATACCGGCAAAAGTGTGGGTGGAATATTTGACTTTGTCTTGGTCCCGACAACCGCTTATGCTAAAAACGGCTTCTGTTTGCTCAAACCATCGGGTGAGCACAACCGGTCCTCCGGTCCCATCGAAGGTGTGAGGTTTGCACCCCATGAAAGTTTTGTAGGAGCAACCCTCGTTTGAATTACCGGCTCCATGGTTGTTGTGGTTGTGGTTGTTATTGATGTCGGAGGAGATACTAGCCATAGCCGCACCTATGGCGGTGGCTATCATGCGTTGAAAAGCTTGTTCGGAAATTTCATTACGTGGTCCGCGACGGGGAGGCTTTGTTCCTTCAAGACACAAGAATATCGTTGATTAGTATTCTCAATAATACTAATCATGATAGGGAATGATGATGTGGAGAAAATTTTCCTTGACTCGCCTTAAATTCTTTATGTCATAATGTCGGAATGTCCATATGAATCACCGTAATATAATCCCGGAAATTATATTACCCTGATTCTCATGTGCATTTAACATTACCTCATAAAGTCAAGGTGGCGCGTCAACAAAATTTATCAACGTAAGATCAAGATCGAATACGAGTTAGATATGATTGAAGAGTTCGAGTATAAATGCACAAATAGTCAAGTAATTCCTACTTCAGTCTATATGCCGGTTGTAGTCTAGATTCACCTATGTACCCTATGACTCGGGGTGGACACAAATGAACTCTAAATCCCTACAACCAAGGCTCTGATACCACTTGTAGCGACCCCGACAAATCGTCAAGTGACGGCGTCGACTACGTAGGTCCCATTACCTGGTCATAAGTCTTTAAAACAGACGTTTGACCCAAAATATGTCGCATCCATTCAAGTGTAAAGATTGTTTCAAAGTTTACAAAGATAATTGACCACAAGTTAAGTTACAACGTTATAAGAACAAATGAAAACTATGCGACACAGTTTAAATAAGTTCAAAAGATGCTCCAAAATGCATGTATACTCGACATCCAAGCAAGTATCAAAAGAGTGCGGAAGCATGTATCACTAAGCATTCAAAACCTGAGAAAACATAGAAGAATCTGTCAACGAAAACGTTGGTGAAATCATAGGTTTAGTAAGTATTAAACGTTGTTTTTGAACCACAAGATTTTGTATTTCCATAACGTAGATTATCCAAATCATTTGCATTCCAAAGTGTTGTTATACGCGAGCACTCAATTATCAAAACTTAACCAACGTTACCCCATCACACAGTGCTAGAACCCACACTAAAACACAAAAATATATTTCATCCGCATAACGGTAGCGAACCGTCCGAATGAGGGTTTGTTAAACCCGTATGGCCACACAATATAAGTTCTCGCTTACACCCTGCAAGTGTAACTAATGATAATCGAATTGAGGCATTTTTGTTCTAACTCGCACGTGGATTGTTTGTTTTCACACTTGTGTTCAAAACATAAAAGTAAGTGGTACAAGATGTAACAAAGTATATGTTTTCTCAGCCCACGATTTAAAAGTATAAAAGTTGTTGAAAAGGTGGGACTATGATCTCACCTTGAGCGCAAGAGTTAATAAAGTACTTCAACGAGTAAACGTGCAAAGAACAATGCTAGTCTCGACCTAAACAATTAGGTTGTATCAATAACGATAGTCACGAAAGGTCAAAGTTGTTCAATTAGTCCTATGGCTCGTTACGACTCGATTATGTAGCATGTGAAATCAAATTGTCAAGTTTCATGCAAGGTACAAGTATATAAACAAGTTAGGAGGGTTGCATAATCAGTTGGTTAAGTTTGACAAAAAGTCAAACTTTGGTCGGTCAAAGTCAACAAAAAGTCAACACGTTCGGGTCGGGTCCCGGACAAATTTTCTATGCTAATTATTCATATACAAGTATATTAAAACAAGTTTCATGTGAATCGGAGGTCGGTAACTAGTCAAACATTTCGCGTGAATTGGGACCAAGAGGTCAGAATCTGTCCAGCATAATCTGCGCGCCGCGCGGGTAAGGGGCGCGCCGCGCCACCACCTGTACAGACATTTTTCTGTTTTTGCAAAACTATGCACGAGCCAAAATAAATTTTAACACAAAACTTGACCCGCAAACACTTATAATGCCTATCATATATCGTTGGAAAGGTATTTTGACGAGGAATACAACTAAGCACTTATGGTCCAACAATAACATCATTTACAATAGCCGAAATCTCATCAAGCGAAGAATAAAAGTCCATTTCCTAAGTTTCAAGTTCATCAATTGCATTTTGAGTTTCGGGAAACCAATTCACACATATGATATGCCGTTTTGAAGGTAATGAAGCATACATTACTACTAAACACTAACAATTAACATTCCATGACATTTAAGCATCCAAAAATTCATGTCAAGAACTATCAAACCCTAGTCAAACATCTCAAAATCAATAATCATGTTTTTGAAGTTTTCTTAATCAACCTACACATCAATTTGAAGCTAATGATGCTAGTAACACATTTAATACATGAACTTTAACAATTAAACAACTTTTAATCATCCAAAATCAAAGATTAAGCAAGCAATTTTCATATTCAAGCTAGTTACACCAAAAACAACAAATCGAGCATACAAATTACATACACGACATCACAATGAGCCATAGACACTAACTAACACCATTTCAAGTCGAAAACACGAATTTAGAGAAATCTAGAGTTTTAGAAATGTTACCCAAACTTGATGATATTGGTATCAAAATGTAGAGGATGAAGAGAGGATCACGAAAATGTAATTTGTTTTGATGTTTGCTTCTCCAATCGGATTTAGATGATGATTTTATGTTTGAGGGTTTTGAGTTCAAAAATGGGAAGTAGAGAGAAAGAGGAGGATGAAGGTGGGAGGTGGAGATGAAATGAATGGATGTGGTAAGTGGGTTGACTAGTTGACCTAGTCAACTAGTTTGCCCATTTGGCAATCTCGGTCCATCGAGTTTCAAAGCGGGTGCGGGAATTAACCCAACGAATATTTTAAAAATGTTCGAGTAACGGATGACTTTATAATTAGATAACGAGAATATTATGAACGTTAGTTAACGAAAGATACAAATTTGAATAACGAAAGATATTATATAAAAAAAAGACGGTGTTAAAATAAATTAAACGGAAAATCACGGGATGTTACAGTAATCTCTAAATGTTTTAGAGATTATGTATTCTAGTTCTAATGGTAAGCCAAATGAGTTTAATATCATATTAACTCATTAAATCCATGATTATATCTGAAGAAAATATATATGTATATATATTTTCATAAAGATTGTAATTAAAAATTCTTTTGTACAAACTGTTAACGATGAAAATATTTTAACGGGTAGGTAATACCCGAGGAATATTTAAATTTCACATTAAATAGTTACATTATACATTCTTCGAAGCTGATTCAAAAGTCGTTTACTTTCCTACTTACATCCACCGATATACAAATCCGTTCACCACAGAATAACCATTTTCATTCAATTTCATACTTGAATTTTGATCTATCAGAATCCAACAAGTGGCATAATGAAGAAAACATTGGACAAAAATAAAATTTATTAGAAACAAACAAACTAACTATGAGAAATTTTGTTAAGAATCCACGCTGACAAAATCCTAGCTAACTGTTCCTAGCTAATTGTTAATTCCTTATTACATTTTAATTATCGCAATTTATTTATCGCAATTTATTTTATCGCAATTTAATTATCGCAATTTTAATTATCGTCATTTAATTTCTGTTATTTACTTTACGCATTTTATTTATCGTCATTTAATTTCTGTATTTATTTTACGCACTTTAAATATCGGGACACGTATACAAGGTTTTGACATATCATATCGACGCATCTATATATATTATTTGAAATCACCATAGACACTCTATATGCAGTAATGATCGAGTTCTCTATACAGGGTTGAGGTTGATTCTCAAATAATATATATACTTTGAGTTGTGATCGAGTCTGAGACGTATAAGGGTCACGATACGTATTAATTAATTCGAATATTATATATTAAATTATATATGAATTATTGGACTGTTAAGTGTGGACTATCGATTGTGGACTAATAACATTGGACAATTAAAATGAATTAAAATATTGATTATAACATATGAAACTAAATATTTCTTCAAGTTTGCCACTTGATTTCATCTTAAACCTCATTTGTATCTTGACGATTACAATCTGCGTTCAAACCTTTCATGATTCTTGAAAAACACCTCAATCGGGAGGATGAATCAACTGTATCTCATCTACGAAAGAAAAGATTTATGCATATAGATATGCACCTGAAAATTCTCGGAAATTGAGTAAACGTTTAACACGTATCTGTGCTAATTCCTTTAGTGTTATTATTACCCAAAATAACTTTGTAATTCCTTTCAAAGTAGCAAATTTTGTCACAGCTCCAACAAGTCAACTTCGACTTTTCAGTCAGACTGACCTTATTATAACCTTGATACATACGTTGTCTTTTCGCCATCGATACCAGGGAACCTTTCATATTCCACCATGTTACCATCAGCGTTTAATCATCTAAAAACACAATTCTCTTGAAAACACTTCAGAATGATAACCGATGATTCAGGTATCGTAGCATTAAATGCAGAGGAAACAGAAAAATTGTAGATGGTCTAAACGGTCAAAAGTTTGATAATAAAGAAGAGAGTGTTGGGAACGCTCGATAGAAAATTTGGTACTGAAAAACAGTTTGAGCAAACCATGAAGGAGACCAAGGCCAAATACCAGGACCATACCATATATTCAAAGAATCTAGATAATTCTGGATCCGATGAAACCTTCAACGAATATCTTGTCCATACTCATGTTAAAATCTTGCAGAAAATTTTTCTTCATCAACCATCGAACTTAGAAATCCCAAAATATCATCATAAATATCTTCGATATTTCTGAGGATATTTTCATAACTCTTCTTGTCCGAAATTAGTTATCTCTTCATGCTATCCGTATTACATCATAAAGGAAACCATTTTAGTTTCTAAATTTCTTTAAAAATTCGAGTTTAAATTATGAATGACTTCTGGATTAGTGTTGGAAATTGATGCATGTGTTGGTATAATATAATGACACTTGATCAACGTGATTATATTACAGTAATTCATGCTGAGTTTCTAATGGAACGTGATGATTCACAGAACATACCGTCATCATGTGCCATTTACACGACTCTTACATTCTACCCAATCTCTAAACATATTAAGAACATATCTCATTGATAGTTCTATCTTTTCGAATATTCTGGTAATTTGCCAAATCAAGATCGTACCATTATGATTTTCTTCTTAGAACATTAACAGTGTTCATTTTAAAATCCACACCTACGGATTCCGGACCATTATTCGCTTGACTTGTAGTCGGGAAGAGGAGACAAACGTATGGAACCCTTGAATATAAAAGAAAATATAAAGCTCGACAACAACACATAAATTACAAACCGTGCATATCAATACGTATTGCCACGTAAAGGCACGGGAAAATTAATAACACTATCACCTAAAGATAATAGTAGAAGTAAATAAAATCCTCTGGTGGTAAATGAAAGAGAAAAATGACAGATATGAAGGTTAGAAGTATATCAAGGATCAAAACGGGATGAAGCATATTAACAAATACTATAAAGTATGAAGTAAGGAGAAAGAATAGAAGGTGTGAGTTGTAAGGAAACGACGGGGGTGGATTTATAGTAAAATACCTGACAGAGAAATCAAAACAGGTGATCGCATTTAAAGCGGATCCTAATTTCCTTGATTACCGAAGAATCAAATCTTATTACGAAAATTTTCTCTAAATCTCTTGAACTTGGAAATCAATCCTATCTACGTCAAAAGATATGACGAATCTATACCTATTCATTTCACTCTTTGGTGATGGCTTCACTCGTACGCTTCAAATGATCGAATCATTTTATCTATATCAATCAATAATGATAAAATTCTAATTATCAACTCAGATTCATCATGAAAACATTTTTATTGTTAGCCATGACGACCTCACTCAAATTTCGGGACGAAATTTCTTTAACGGGTAGGTACTGTAGTGACCCGGAAAATTTTGACTAATTTTAAACCAAACTCTCGATACGATTTAATATTTTGACACGATAAGCAAAGTCTGTAACGTTGAATCTCAAAAATTTTGAACTGTTTCATATATTCAATTGACCTTCGACCATTACCGACGATTCACGAACAACTATTTGTGAATAGATACATATATATTTAAATGTATATATATAATGTATATTAAAAATAAATATTAAATGATTATAATAGTCGTTGGACGTTTCGATTATTATTTAGAGAAGTTTAATTCGAACTTATGTGATTATAAAATAAACGGTGATCCGAAAACGAGTTAAATAAATTTTAGGCTTATTAAGAATATAATTAGGAGCTAATTAAAAAATTTCAACATTTTTTATATTTTACCTAGGATCGGGAGTGGACAGTGAGTTAATTTTTTATTAATAAATTTTAAATAGTTAATTTAAAAATATGGGATTTTTCGAAGATTTTATCCACCACTGATTTATCAACGGAGTACGAAATTTAGTCTGTAATAGACGACGGCTAACTAATTGCACGTTTTAATTCTTAAAGAATATTATAATTATATTATATGAGGTACTATAAGCTTTTATTATTTTCAACCCAAACAATAGCATCACTTTCAAACTTTATTAAATTTGTTTCCTGGCTCCAATTTCCATCCATAATACTTGCATAAGCCACTGTGCTAAATGGATTGACATGAAGATTTAATAACACTTTTCTGTTACCCATCAATTCACATTTTTATCTATTTTCCTTTTCTATATATTATACATACATATTCCATTATCATATCCATCATTCACCAATTCCTTTTTCTTCTTAACTCGGTAGACTTCAACAAAACATAACCATGAAAACCCAACGAAACCTACCTTCTACTCTTCATTGTTTCTAATTACTAAAACGCCATTATTGCTACTGCACAACCTCAGTTTAATTCTGTTTTTGACAAACAACACAAACAAGACCCATTTACTAACCACGATCACCACTTCTACTTCAAGATGTTAGTCGTGCTGGCCATGCTAGACCATCATTATCATCAAAAGAAACCACCACCTTTCATCTCTCTAATCCTCTATCTCTCTTAATTTCTTCATGTTCTATATTCGAACACCCAAGAACAAAACCACAAATTCCTATTACTGTTTTGTGATCAACAAACCATTAAAACATCCATTATTGCTATTGTATTGCAGACGACACACAAACACAAACCATAACCGAAAATGACATGCAACCTTCCTATTTTATTTTGTTTCTGTTCGAACTCAATCAAGAACAACGTCATCGGCTATTAATTAATCATCCCTATCATGAAATGCCACCACCACAATCGTTAACTTTGTTGTATGTGTTTCCTTGTTCCCACGAAGCTACTCTATCATCACCCTCGATCATCTTCATTCTTCACCAATTATAACCTACCTTTATCGAACATAATCGAACACCACCATTTAACATGACTATTACTATTTCTGTATTTGTTTTTCTCGCTGACCAAACACCACCATATCGATCGATTAATTGCTGCAACCAAGTTCCTGATAAACAAAGTTGCTAGTGCTATTCGTTGTGTTGCTATAATAAGCTGTTTAATCATAAACCACTACTACTAACTGCTCGATTATAAATCACCCAAGAAATCAATTATTGTTTCGTTTACTATTCCACCAAACCTATTTGTAAACTACTCCTATTCTTCTGTATTCTTTCAGTTTTCCTGTGCGTCGGCAAACCCAACCCAACACCATAAAAACCATCCCCACTTTAAACACTTATTAACTGCTACTCGCCTCTTCTATTACTTCTGTTCAGTGCTGCAGTACTTTACGATCAAATTCCACTTCTATTACAGAAAAGATAGCGAAGAAGAAAACGATATGAAGGTGATTAAATGAATAATAATTGATGATGATATAAATGATGATGTTTATAGTAAATGATAAATATCATAATAAAGGTTATTATTCTAATAATGATGATGGATGGATGGTGACAGCCATGAGGATGAATGATAGTGGTTTATGACTCGATATATATCTGCTACGTTCTCTCTTCTATCAAATCGAAAACCATACATATGGTAACTTAAGCCCATCGCATAGTTTGAGCCCACTTAATTAAAAAGACTACATCATAAGCCCATCTTAAACTAAACCCATCAGCTTGTGATGCTGCGTTCTTTCCTGTTTTAACTTGTTGCCTTCGTAAACCCACAAACAATGATGATGAAGTTAAACGTATAACTATGATGATACTCGATCACGATGATGTTTACCAATGATGTAAAAGATGATGGTGAAAACGATTAAAAATAATGATAATCATGATGATTATATATACACGATGAAGTGATGATGTTTCATTGATGATGATGATGAATAGTAGACGAGATGTAGGATGATGATGATCATACGGTCATGATGATTGAATGATGATGATGAACATCGATTCCTTTTATTTCTGTTTCGTGAATGGGTACGCATCAAACATAACTTGGGCTAAATTAACGAATAGGATTAGGATTATTCTGGGCCACACTGTAGTGCCCGGCCCAACTCATTCCCACCAGGCCTATCGAATTATATTTTAAATATGGAAGTTAATTCAAGAAAGACACTAGCGGAGCAGTGGTTAGGAGTGTTTTCGAAGAATGATAGGTCGCGGGTTCGAGCCCGGTCTATGGCATCCTTTTTAGAAAACTTGTTCTTCAAAGGTTGTACTCTATTTTTTTATTTTTATTATTATTTGTATTATTATTATTATTATTATTATTATTATTATTATTATTATTATTATTATTATTATTATTACTATTAGTCTTATTTTTATTAATATTTTTATTATCAATATTAACAAATATCATTACTATTATTATTTTTATTATCATTATTATTATTAGTTTTAACATTAATATTATTATTTTTACATTATTATTATTATTATTATTATTATTATTATTATCAAAATAAAAATTACTACTAATATCATTATCATTATTACAATAGAAATTAGTCATATAAAACTATACTTAACAAAACTATATTAATGTTTTTATTTTTTTTAAAGTATATAAAATAACTACATTTAATTAGGTTATTAATGAAACACATAATTTATTAAGATAACATTCATAGTATATAAATTTGTGTGATTACAATTATGTGTGTTAATATACATATAAATGATATAGGTTCGTGAATCCGAGGCCAACCCTATACTTGTTCAATGACGTCATATGTATTTTTACTACAAAATACATTAGGTGAGTTTCATTTGCTCCCTTTTACTCTTTACATTTTTGGAGCTGAGAATACATGCAAATGTTTTATTAACTGTTTTACAATAATTATATGCGTGAGTTTCATTTGCTCCCTTTTACTCTTTACATTTTTGGAGCTGAGAATACATGCAAATGTTTTATTAACTGTTTTACAATAATTATATGCGTGAGTTTCATTTGCTCCCTTTTACTCTTTACATTTTTGGAGCTGAGAATACATGCAAATGTTTTATTAACTGTTTTACAATAATTATATGCGTGAGTTTTATTTGCTCCCTTTTACTCTTTACATTTTTGGAGCTGAGAATACATGCAAATGTTTTATTAACTGTTTTACAATAATTATATGCGTGAGTTTCATTTGCCCTTTTTTACTCTTTATGTTTTTGGGCTGAGAATACATGCAAATGCTTTATTAACTGTTTTACAATATTTATATGCGTGAGTTTCATTTGCCTTTTTACCCTTTATATTTTTGGGCTGAGAATACATGCGCTGCTTTTATAACTGTTTTACGAAATAGACACGAGTAAATGAAACTACATTCTATGGCTGGATTATTAAACCGAATATGCCCCTTTTTAGTCTGGTAATCTAACAATTAGGGAACAGACACCCTAATTGACGCGAATCCTAAAGATAGATCTATTGGGCCTAACAAACCCCATCCAAAGTACCGGATGTTTTAGTACTTCGAAATTTATATCATGTCCGAAGGAGGATCCCGGAATGATGGGGATATTCTTATATGCATATTGTTAATGTCGATTACCAGGTGTTCAATCCATAGGAATGATTTTTTTTTGTCTCTATGTATGGGACGTATGTTTATGAGAAATGGAAATATGAAATCTTGTGGTCTATTAAAATTATGAAATGATTCTTTATGATAAACTAATGAACTCACCAACCTTTTGGTTGACACTTTAAAGCATGTTTATTCTCAGGTACGAAAGAAATCTTCCGCTGTGCATTTGCTCATTCTATAAATATTACTTGGAGTCATTCATGGCATATTTCAAAAGACGTTGCATTCGAGTCGTCGAGTTCATCAAGATTATTATTAAGTCAATTATAGTTGGATATATTATGAAATGGTATGCATGTCGCCAAATTTCGTTGTAAAGAAAGATTGTCTTTTAAAATCGAATGCAATGTTTGTAAAATGTATCATATAGAGGTCAAGTACCTCGCGATGTAATCAACTGTTGTGAATCGTTTATAATCGATATGGACTTCGTCCCGATGGATTAGGACGGGTCCTTTCACACGTGAGGCACGAATTTTTTGAAACCTTTTCCTAAGGTAGTTTTTCTATCTCATTATTATGATTAATAATTTTATTATTATTGTTATTATTGTCATTTACATTATTATTATTATTATTTCAAGTATTAAGTAACTTTTATTATTATTATTATGATTACGATTATAATAATTATTATTATTATTAAGTATTAAGCTTTAGTATCCTTATTATCATTATTATTATTATTGTAAGTAATATTATTATTAATAACATTAGTATTAACGTTAATAGCATTGTTGTTAAAAATTATTATTGTCACAACTATATTAGTATTATCGTCAGTTTTACTACTAGTATCATTATAAGTGTTATTATTATTATTATTATTATCATTAATATTACTAATATTAAGATTATCATTATTATAACTATCATTAGTGTTATAACTATAATTATTATTATCACAAATATAAGTATTAAGATAAAAAAAATTATCATTTATTATTATTATAATGATAATAATTATTATTATTAGATTTATTATCAAAATAATAAAATTTATTATTATTTTTATTAATATTAGTATTAGTATCATTTCTACTAGTATTATTAACATATTTGAAATTTTAATATCATTACTATCATTATTAGTAATATTAAGTATTACCAAAAATTAATATTTTTACACGACAAATATCATTTAAGCATTATAATAATTACGAGTTTCACAAGCAAATGATATATATATATATATATATATATATATATATATATATATATATATATGTGTGTGTGTGTGTGTGTGTGTGTATGTGTGTTATTAATATAAACATTATATCACAAATAATAATAAGTATATTTATTCGATTACGATTATATATATATATATATATATTAATGAATATACAAATGATATAGGTTCGTGAATCCGAGGCCAACTCTGCATTGTTCTGTTGTTCAATATAGTCATATGTATTTTTACTACAAAATACATTAGGTGAGTTCGTTTACTCCCTTTTTACTCTTTACGTTTTTGGGCTGAGAATACATGCAAATGCTTTATTAACTGTTTTACAATACTTATATGCGTGAGTTTCATTTACCTTTTTACCCTTTATATTTTTGGGCTGAGAATACATGCACAATTTTTATAACTGTTTTACAAAATAGACACAAGTAATTGAAACTACATTATATGGTTGAATTATCGAAATCGAATATGCCCCTTTTTATTAAGTCTGGTAATTTAAGAATTATGGAACAGACACCCTAATTGACGCGAACTCTAAAGATAGATCTATCGGGCCCAACAAGCCCCATCCAAAGTACCGGATGCTTTAGTGCTTCGAAATTTATATCATGTCTGAAGGAGGATCCCGGAATGATGGGGATATTCTTATATGCATATTGTGAATGTCGGTTACCAGGTGTTCAATCCATATGAATGATATTTTTGTCTCTATGCATGGGACGTCTGTTTATGAGAAATGGAAATATGAAATCTTGTGGTCTATTAAAATTATGAAATGATTATTTATGTTAAACTAATGAACTCACCAACCTTTTGGTTGACACTTGAAAGCATGTTTATTCTCAGGTACGAAAGAAATCTTCCGCTGTGCATTTGCTCATTTTAGAAATATTACTTGAAGTCATTCATGGCATATTTCAAAAGACGTTGCATTCGAGTTTGTAAGACCCGAATATTTATCTTGCTTGTTTGTGTATTAAGACGTTCGAGATTGGGTTTCGCGGATTATTTTTATAAAGTTTAAAATGCAAAAGAATCTGTTTCAGTTAGGTCGCGCGCCGCGCGGGGATTCGGCGCGCCGCGCCGTTTGCTGCTGACAGAATCCCTTGTTTTTCTTAATTGGTTTAAATGAAGGGCAAATGGGTAATTTCACTTGAGGCCGGATTTGTGAGGCTTATGAGCTAGTTTGAATCAGTTTTGGATCCCATTCACATCCACTCATCATCTTCATCCATTTTAGAGAGAGAGTAAGAGTTTAGAGAGAGATTGGAGGTTTTGGTGAGGAAGAAGCTCGAATCGTTCAAAGTCTCGGGTTTTAAAGTTGTTCCTTTCGTTCTCGGCTACACGGTGATAGTATTGGTAAGCTCAAACTCCGAATTTCATTTGTTTAAATTGTTATAAAGTTAGGGTTTAAGTTTGATTTGTTGTGAAAACCTCTTAGATGATGAAATGGGTTTATGGTGACTAGTTATTCTTGTCACTTGGCGGGTTTTGGGTTGATTGACGATTTGGCCTTGATTAGGCTTTAATCTTGGGATTTATCACTTGGATTAGTGATTATGGAAGTGTTGAAACCTATTTAGGGTTATTTGATTGACTAACTTTGACTTTGGGTCAAATTAGGGTTTGGTGGTGATTATGACCCATTTGGTGACTTAATGAGGTTTATGAACTTAAAATGGATTAAGTTGAAGTATAAGACCGAGTTAAATGTGTTTTGGTGTCAAAACTTATAAACTACTAGATTTTGACCTTTATGGGTCAAAATTAGGGTTTAAGTGTCAAAATGGGTATGACACGTGTTTGGCACTTGTGTCCGGGTTTAATTGGCATATTATGACCATTCTCACTTGCGTTAGTGAGTATTGGTTAGTTTGGGCACGGTTTGTGCTCGGAAGTGCATTTGGGTCGAAATTGCACTAAGTGGCGAATTGGGTTGGTTTGTAAAATCCATCCTAATTGTATTGTTGTAATTGTGTTAATGGAATAGGTATTTTCCATTGGCGAGTTGCGGATCACTTGGAAGCTTTCTTCAAGACTTCAAGGTGAGTGATATTATCCTATGTACATATGTATGTGTAGGATGGGTGCGGGTCGGGTGAAGTGAATCTCGGCTATAGAGCTCACTTCACATGTAGGTGGACTTGACGGACTTTTGTATGAGTCCAATTGGCACGGTTGTGCGTTTTGGTTGACCATCTTTGGCGAAGTATTCGTTCGTGTGTACGTTATCACACATGATTGTGATTTGGATGTTGTGGCCCCGATGTGGTGGATTTTATAATCCCGTGACCGTGGGTTTGAGTTGGAGATGTGAATCGCGTGTGGTTTCGGATTCACGATGACGCGTGTAGTTTCGGTCATCTTATCGAATGAATCTCGTGTAGTTCGGATTCATGGTGACTCGTGTAGTTCGGTCATCTTGTTGAGGTAGTAATCTCGTGTGGTTTCGGATTACTAAGGCTCGTGTAGTTCGGCCAACCTCGATGTTGTGAAGATAGTAATCTCGTGTGGTTTCGGATTTCTAAGGCTCGTGTAGTTCGGCCAATCTTCATTGTGGTATTTGGTTCTCGGTATTGGGTTAAGGCGTTAACCTTGTTCGTTTATATTGTTATATATATTAATGTATTGTTGTGTTGTAGCTAACCCTCCGGGTGTAGCTATTTGGCGATGTTCACTTTGTCGTTGGTGGACTCATGTTTGTGTTGTATCTTTAGCTCGTTGCTTAGATCGTACGGTATGCTTAGTGTAGATGCTTTATACTTGGATGCTTCGGTATGCGGTATTTGTTTTGCGTGGCGTATTCATTTTATACATATATATGTATGTAGTATATTATCATTCACTAAGCATTAGCTTACCCTCTCGTTGTTGATTCTTTTTATAGATTGCATGCGGATTGGTGGCTCGGGTAAGCGCGAGGCTAGAAGACTTGCATAG
Source organism: Rutidosis leptorrhynchoides (assembly GCF_046630445.1). NCBI lineage: Eukaryota > Viridiplantae > Streptophyta > Magnoliopsida > Asterales > Asteraceae > Rutidosis > Rutidosis leptorrhynchoides. Next base: position 187,335,295 of record NC_092341.1, read on the forward strand.
TTTGCTTTAGAGACTTGCTTTTGGATTGTTTAGGATTGGGTAGCGTATCCCCAATCGCCATGCTCGGCTTCGTTTTGTATTAAAAGTTTTATGGTCAAATATTGCATTTTGGTACTCAAGGGGTAATTTGGGTCGATGTGGGACCCGCTTCGTAAATTTGATTTTATTAATTAAACGTGCTAGTTTTTCATATATGAAGTCATGGTTAAAAGCGTTTTAGCTAAATGTGTCGGGAACTAGTCAAACATTTTCATTAAATTGACTTCCGGGGACAGCGGGCTGTCCAGGTGGTTTGGCGCGCCGCGCGGCCACCTGGCGCGCCGCGCAAATGTACTGCACCAGAATTTTTTTTTATGTTGGAAATTTCGTCGTGTTTGGTCGGTTACGGTTTGGGTTGTTACAGAGTTGTTGTGTTCATCAAGATTATTATTAAGTCAATTGTAGTTAGATATATTAAGAAATAGTATGCTTGCCGTCAACTTTCAATGTAATGAAAGATTGTCTTTTCAAAAACGAATGCAATGTTTGTAAAATGTATCATATAGAGGTCAAGTACCTCGCGATGTAATCAACTATTGTGAATCGTTTATAATCAATATGGACTTTATCTGGATGGATTAGGATGGGTCCTTTCAATTTTAACAAAAATTATCATTTTAATAGAAATGTCATTGTTACTATAAAATATCATTATTATTATTATTTTAAATAGAATTATTATTTTAAAGATAATATTAAAAATTATCGTAAATATTAAAGTTATCATAATTAGAATTATCGTTTTATCATAATGTCATCTTAGTAATTATAAATATTGATATTTTTATAATAATAATTATTATTACAAAATAATACAACTTTTACTTACTATCATTATAGATATTATTTTATCAAATAAATATATGATACAAACATATTTTACTACGTGTAATAACTTACTTTAATAATGCCTATCATATTATCATTATGATATTAAATGAACTCTATAAATTTTATTACCTAATATATATAAAAGTATATTTTATTATATAAATTTAATATAAAATTTTATTTATTAATAAATAAATTAAATTATTTACTCTAATAAATCTTTTAAAAATATTTAAAAATATAAAACGACGATATTTAAACTATATATTAATCATGTATAGATTTTTGGAAATTATTTTGAGTCAAATTTACTTTTGCTGACTTTTGCATATTAGTCTCGAGCATTAGGATTGTGGTACACTATGACTTGACCTAATTTGTTAGACAAATATTGACCAACACATAAATATATATAATTAATTTAGGTTCGTGAATCCGAGGCCAACCTTGCACTTGTTCAATGACGTTATATGTATTTTTACTACGAAATACAGTATGGTGAGTTTCATTTACCTTTTTACCCTTTATATTTATGGGACTGAGAATACATGCGCTTTTATAAATGTTTGACGAAATAGACATAAGTAATTGAAACTAGATTCTATGGTTGAATTATCGAAATAGAATATGCTCCTTTTTATTAAGTCTGGTAATCTAAGAATTAGGGAACGGACACCCTAATTGACGCGAATCCTAAAGATATATCTATCGGGCCTAACAAACCCCATCCAAAGTACCGGATGCTTTAGTACTTCGAAATTTATATAATGTAAAAGGAGGATCCCGGAATGATAGGGGATATTCTTATATGTATCTAGTTAATATCGGTTACCAGGTGTTCACCATATGAATGATTATTTTTGTCTCTATGCATGGGACGTATATTTATGAGAACTGGAAATGAAATTCTTGTGGTCTATTAAAATGATGGAATAAATGATTATGATAAACTAATGAACTCACCAACCTTTTGGTTGACACTTTAAAGCATGTTTATTCTCAGGTGTTAAAGAAATCTTCCGCTGTGCATTTGCTCATTTTAAAGATACTACTTGGAGTCTTTCATAGCATATTTCGGAGAACGTTGCATTCGAGTCATTGAGTTCATCAAAGATTATTATTAAATCAATTTATAGTAGGATAGTGAATATTATGAAATGGTATGCATGCCTGTCAACTTTCGATGTAAAGAAATTTTGTCTTTTAAAAACGAATGCAATGTTTGTAAAATGTATCATATAGAGGTCAAATACCTCGCAATGTAATCAACTATTGTGAATCGTTTATAATGTATATGAACGGGTCCTTTCAGCAATGTGGTGGATGAAAGGGATCACCTTCTTCTTGTCTCTAATGGTTAAGTAGATTACGAACCCATTCCCAATTCATCCAAAATAGATAATGGCTAATTGGTTGATCCATTTCGGTCACGCTGCTTTCGGAGCTCATGTGGAAATCCATATCGGCATAGCTGTCGGAATCCGAGGAACTCGAACTGGTTGAGGGATCCATCTTGTATGATCAGGGAAAGAATTTTTGGTATGAAATAGATTATAGAATTTAGATTTGGTATTTTTCAATACATAATTTACATATGTATATATAATATCAAAATCCCATGAATTACGGAGGAATCTTTGAAAGATGTCAGTCAAAGTTCACAGTAACATATATGCTAAGATAAGAATTCATCTATACATTATTATGCAATAAATGTAGGAAAACGCGTCTAGACTTAAGAATGATAAGCAGTTAATTTCCTAAGGATGGTAAGTAGATGATTTCCGACTAAAAATGATAACCAAAACTTTTGACATGTAGACACGGTCGAAGTCTAGACTCACTAATGCATCTTAACAACTATCAGTTAGACACACTAATGCAAGACCTGGTTCACTAAGACCACTGCTCTGATACCAACTGAAAGGATCCGTTCATATACATTATAAACGATTCACAATAGTTGATTACATCGCGAGGTATTTGACCTCTATATGATACGTTTTACAAACATTGCATTCGTTTTTAAAAGAAAAACTTTCTTTACATAAAAAAATGACGGCATACATACCATTTCATATTACATCCAACTATAATTGACTTAATATTAATCTTGATGAACTCAACGACTCGAATGCAACGTCTTTCAAAGTATGTCATGAATGACTCCAAGTAATATCCTTAAAATGAGCTAATGCACAGCTGAAGATTTCTTTAATACCTGAGAATAAACATGCTTTAAAGTGTCAACCAAAAGGTTGATGAGTTCATTAGTTTATCATAATCAATCATTTTTGTAATAGTAATAGACCACAAGATTTCAGTTTCTATAAATATCCGTACACTCGCAAGTGTATAAAAGTATTCTATAAGCTATTGGCACCCGGTAACAAGCCTTAACGTTCATGTTTTACCCTCTAAAGTACACCAGATCAGGTGTGTTTAAAATAACCTCGAAGTACTAAAGCATCCCATAGTCAGGATGGGGTTTGTCAGGCCCAATAGATCTATCTTTAGGATTCACGCCTACCGTACATAGACAAGTAGTTTAATGTTACCAAGCTAAGGGTATATTTCTGGTTTAAACCCACCTAAAATTAGTTTTAGTACTTGTGCCTATTTCGTAAAACATTTATAAAAACAGCGCATGTATTCTCAGTCCCAAAAATATATATAAAAGGGAGCAAATGAAATTCACCAAACTGTATTTCGTAGTAAAAATACATATAACGTCATTTAACAAGTGCAAGGTTGGCCTCGGATTTACGAACCTATATTAATTATATATATTTATATGTTGGTCAATATTTGTCTAACAATTTTTGGTCAAGTCATAGTGTACCACAATCCTAATGCTCGAGACTAATATGCAAAAGTCAACAAAAGTCAACTTGACCCAAAATGACTTCTAAAATTTATACGTGTTTATTATATAACTTAACTATAGTCATTTTATATATTTATATATATTTATTAGATTTTATAATAATAAAAGTTATTTATTAATAAAAATTTATATTAACGTTTATATATGATAAAATATACTTTTATATATCTTAAGTAGTAAAATTTATAAAGTTCACTTAATATCGTAAAACTATAGTGGTAAGTATTATTAATGTAATTATATTACGCGTGGTGAAAAATATCTTTGTATCCCCTATTTATTTGATAAAATAATATTGATCATAATAATAATAAGTAAAAGTTGTATTATTTTGTAATAATAATTTTTATTATTCTATAAAAAAATAACAATATTTATATTTACTAAAAATGTTATTATGATAAAATAATAATACTAACATAATAGTAATAATGATATTTTATAATAACAGTGATATTTCTATTAAAATAATAACGACGATAGTAATAATAATCATTTTAACAATAATACTAAAATTCAGTTGACTATAACTTCTAATCCGTTCATCGAAACCATTCGATATCTAAATGAAAAGTTCTTAATTTTTCGCTAGCTTTCCAATGACATGCATATCATATACCCTATCTCAGTAGCATATGTATCTAATTCAGGATTCAACAAACCTATCTAAGGACAATATCGAATGTACAAGCATGCATAATCCTATATACTCGAGCACTAGTCAGGGATACACTATTGAAATATAAAAGTTAAGTTATGAGTGCTCACGTATCAATATTGAGATTCAATATTGCAAGAAAGTACGTAGACGAAACGGAGATGATAAACACTAGATTAACCTCACGAGCATACCCATGAACCATACCCATCACCTCCATAGCTATAACCCATAATTTCCTTAGCTTTGACTCACTCAAAAAACTATTTTGAAATCACTCGAACATCACTCCGTCGTAATATTTTATGTATATACTAATAATATCTTGAAATAATACAGAGCAAATATATATATATATATATATATATATATATATATATATATATATATATATATATATATATATATATATATATATATATATATATATATATATATGTATATGTATATGTAAATCGATTGAGAGAGTTTAGAGAAATATATTTTTAAGTTTCTATGAAATAATGAAACCTATTGAATTCTATTTATAATAGATTTTTGAATTATTAAAGTGAATTATTAAAGTATGAATTATTAAAGTGAATTATTAAAGTATGAATTATTAAAGTGAATTATTAAAGTATGAATTATTAGAGTGAATTATTAAAGTATGAATTATTAAAGTAAATTATTAAAGTATGAATTATTAAAGTGAATTATTAAAGTTAAAGTAAAGTAAAAGTAAAGTAAAGGTAAAGTTAAAGAATAATAAAAGTATAAAAACTATGTATGTATAATACGCGTATATATATAATATTAATTTAAATCGTTATATATATTTAATGAAATAAAATATAAATATCGTTATATTTATTATACTGGTTAAGTAATGAGTTGTCAAAAGTGATTCTAGATATTTATAAAAGTTATATACGTTTTAATAATAAAGTTCTTTTTAAATTGAAAACGTTTTTGTACGTTTGAAAATAGATTAATAGAATATTAGGGAAACCAATTCTCCACTAGCTTTTGTCTAACTTTCGTAAATGACACTTTTTATTTTTATTTATAAATAGCTTTACAAATTATTCCGAATATCGTTAAGAGGAATAGATTTTCTCAAATCATAGTGGACCTCTCAACAGAGACTTGTAATCATAATTCAAAGTTTTTCTGATAATTCAATCATTTAATATATTTTTTATTAATTTCATCGATAATCATATTGAAACAAATACGTTCATATAAAGCATTATACATTTAAATACTTTGTTGACATTTTCAATTTATAACATATACACATATACATACATATTCATATACAAGGACCTACTGGACTATCGGCTTTAGATAGTCATCTTCCTCCCCTGATTCGGAAGGGAAGAACTTGTATCAGTATCTTAATTTCAATTCAAACATGGGTGCAAATCAGTCTTCCTGAATTGGAAGAGCAAGAACAAGTCTCTCCATTTTTTTGGTGTTCATTTAATGGTTCGTGAATCATTGGAATTTGGTCGAGGTTTAAATGAATGTATAAACATAGTTTAAAATCCTTGAGATTTAACTTAACAAACATCGCTTATCATGTCAGAATTATATAAAGATAAAGTTTAAATTTAGTCGGAAATTTTCGGGTCGTCACACAAATGCAAAGCAAGCTGGCGTTTCTGCGAATGCTGATGCACTGCCCGGTGATTCGCAGAACGTTATGATATTTCCATTGCAAACAAATGCTAGTATAACCGTGGTAAAATCGATTCAAGAGCCAATCGCTAAAACACCTGCTGAAAACAATGCTAGTGATTTGCAACCAGAAGTTGCTGCTGAAAAAATGATTGCGAGAAGAACTTTGCTGTAAAATCGCAATGAAATAATCGCTGATGGGAAGCGACCAAAAGCTTTGTCTGGAAAATCTAGTCTGCGAACTGACAAAATTGTTGGTACTGCAATTGAGCAAGCTAAGAGAGATGCTAAGCATAATTGTGAATCTCGCATACCGCGCACTTACTTATGGCCATTGAATGATTCAGGATCACAAGTTGATCTTCTAGTTCTTGAGCATAATGATAGTGATAGTGACAATGCAGAAGATCGCATTCATTTGAATTCTACGTACAAATCAAAAATTGTAAAAGCACCAAGAGAAGAGAGCGAATTTTCTGATGATTTGGACAGCGTAGAAGAGTTTGTTAAAAATCCACAAATTAAGCGAAAGCGACCACCAACACCTTTCCCTCGCTATGGGGAAGAAGTTGACACATCTGACGCTGCTCGCAGAAAGAATGCTCAGAATTTTTTGGCAGATGCTTTCAGAAGCATTGCGCCAAAGTCCATGCAACATAAGTTTGATCAGCCAAACTTTTTGCAAGACATGCTTACCAAGTTTTGTGCGGAGAATGCAGATACTCACACAAAGAAGGCAACAGAAATCACTACTGCTGCGGACAAGTTTGCCCAGCATATTTCTGACTATCCAATTGTTTCTCCGCCGATCGTGCCGGCGACTCTGGGAGTCTATTCGGGTCTAACTGATCCTTTGGATTTTCTACAACGCTTCAAAGGCGTTGTGAGCACTTATAACTGAGATGAACCAGTCACGTGTAGGGTATTCCCTATGGCCTTGCAAGGGTCAGCAAGGGAATGGTTTCATAGTTTGCAATCTCGCAGTATCATTGGCTTTGTAGATTTGCGCGAAAATTTTTTGCTGCAGTTTCAAAATCTATTACCGCAGAAAAAGACGCACATAGAATGTCACGATATTAAGCAAGGCAACAAGGAGAATTTGAACGCATTACTTACGCGGTAAATTTATGAGTGCCAAAAAATTCCACGATTGAATGAAGATCAGAAAATTTCTGGTTTTTTGCATGCTATTAACCCACAACGACATCCTACTCTTGTGCGGAGATTGCGAAGAGACGTTCCGCCGACTTTTGCAAAAGTTCAACAGGAAACATATGATTATCTCCGCGGTGGAGAGGATAGCAATATAACCCTTGCGTGTGGATGGGGTAGAGACAAAAGTTGGCGAGATGACAATGACTCTTTTCGTGATGGTAACAGTGATAATTACCGCGGATCAGGTTTTCCGCGAAGAAATGGCGGCGGTGGATACCCTCGAAATGACAGGTTTCAAGGCCAAAATGATAACCATGGATATGGCTGCCGTGATCGCTATTCTACGCGAAAGTGGATCAATGAATCATTCAACATCATTCAGACGTTAACAAAAACGCCCAAGGAAATTTTGTTGCAAGAAAGAGTTGCTAAGTCTTTTCCTGATCTGCAGCCTATGGGAGAAAATAGCAGGCGCGATAGATCAAAATTTTGTGTTTTCCATGACGATTACGGTCATGACACCAATCGTTGCAGAGATTTGGCGGAATTCATTGCAGAAGCATACGAGCAAGGCAAACTGGACCATTTAATCGCATAAAACACCGCGAATGTAATTATAATGCCTACAGAAGGTAACACCACGAATGCGTCAAACGCGGTTGAGCGAAAGGCTCCCGCAGTAAAAAATCTGGGAGTAAAAATGGTGAGCAAAAAAGAAAATCAGCGCGGAATCCAGGTAATCAACGTGGTAGAAGTGCAGGGCGAAACGTCGGTAATGCAAATTTCAGAACAGATTATCAGTTGGAAATGTCCTTCTATTACGTTTCCTCCTGCAAGTTTGACTGCGGATGATGATAAACCTGTAGTGGTTTCATGTCGCGTTGCAAATACTGGAATAATGATAATGAAGGTACATGTGGACATGGGTAGCAGTGTCGACGTCATGTACGAACAATGTTTTAGCAAGTTGCCCGCGAACATTCAAGCTTTGATGAAACCTACTGCGGTTTCACTTGCCGGGTTCTCAGGAGAGTCATCCTGGCCCGTTGGCCAGTTGGAATTACAAATAGAGTTAGTTGATGACAGCGATGAGTCGCTAAGGCGCCAAGCTTTATTGAATCTGTACATAATGCGAAATCAATCGCGATTCAATATGATACTTGGGCGCACAGGTTTGCGCATGTTTGGCGCTATACCATCTACCATACACGGTATGCTAAAATTTTCTACCAACAAGGGCATTGGCACACTGATTTCTGCAGAAGTGGAGCCATTCTGCGCCATGATTATGGCAAATTCAAATTTGAGTATTGAAGGACGTTCAGCTAATCCTGAGTAGTATGAAAATCTAAAAAGTTGTAATAAGATGCTAAGGCAAAATTCATAAATGCATGGTATTAAGATGCGAATATCATAGTTGTGTTTATGTTTCGAATGCGAAATAGTAATGAATAAAGCAAAGTTAATTTCAGTGTTAGTAATTGTTTCTTTACAAAGCGAAAACACTGCGTGTGGCCACGCGTAGTGCTTATTTCGCAGAATGCAATTACTTATCTTTTACAACACTAAGTTAATGTTTGTTCTGCGAATATTTTAAGTAAGGTGGCATGATTTTCACAAAGCATAGCCTGCTTAAGTGTTATGAAAATGCAAAACTGCATTGCGGAATAGTTTGCTAAAAACCAAGTGATGAAATTGCCCACTTGTGTTAATTTGAAAATAATTGCGAAAGGATAACACTTCCTAAGTATTTGATCTTGCCAATACTTAGATGCTTTGCAATGCTAAATTTTCCTAAGGATCGTTATGGCGGATTTAAAAGATTCATAACGTATAAGTATATACGCATACAGATTGTTTCGCAAAAGTACACATTTATTATGTGCACAATAATAAAAGTTGGAAATCGCAAAGGACAAGTCCGTGTTATGAATATTGATAATAAAGCGCTATATAAATAAAAGAAGTTGCAACTGCGAACTGTGAATAAGTGATTAATATTAAGCGTGTACGCAACGCAGATACTTACAACAAACGCAATTCGTAATTGCGAAAATACATTCAAAAACAAATTAGTTAAGGAAAAACTAAAGTTCTAATGCTTTAATATCTGCAAATGAAACGCCTTCACGCTGTCTGAGCTCCTCAAGAACAGGTATGCTAATTTTCTCAACCTCCTTCTTCGCCCTCTCGAGTATTTCGCGAGCATCATTGGTGGCGCATATTTCTTTCGCCATGTCAGAGGGAAGAGGTTACGAAAGATCGCCAAGTTTGCATAATAAATCATACCACTCGCAGCGAGTGGCAAGCTTTGCTGCTTGAGCATATGTTTGAAATTTTTCATTGACTAGCTCGGAGTCCATCACTTTATCCGCGAATGTTGGGAGATACTTGACTAGCTGTGCGAACTCATGTTCCGCAACTTCTGCCCTTCTTTTGAGTTTGGCGTTCTCTTCCATCACCTTTTCAAGACGCGTCTCAGCCCTTTGCGCCCTTCTCTCTTGTGCATTGGCGGCTTTTACTGCTTTATGATACTCGTCTGACATCTCGGTGAAACGCTCCATGCTGTCGACTGTCAGATAAATTGCATTGTAGCAATTATGTAATCGTTGTCTGGCAGCCTCGGGATAAGACAATTTGCGATATTGCTCCCTTGTTTCTTCAGGAACAAATTTATAAAGCCTTTGGTATAGTCTAAAGGCCCGATTTGCTGCTGCAGTTTCTTCCACATCAGCTTCTCCTTCCTCTTCCTGGTTGGACGTTTCTGCGTCAGATGGAAGAGATAAATCTTCATTCACGGGTTCATTAAGAACATTTGTAGGGATTCTCCCTCTAATGTTGTAAAGCGGTGTAGCTTCAGCGGATGACTCTGGAAGAATAGCTGTAAACAGATAAGCAAATATAGCAAGTTTATGCTAAAACAAACAATGCGTAATAAAATAAATACTGCGAAATAGCATTTGCTTACTTGCTTCTTGTTCAGAATGAGAGCGCAGACGTTTCTTGCGTGGAGTGGGGGTAGTTTCCGCAACCTTATACTTGCCGCGGTCCTCGCCTCCAGCAATATAACATATATTGATGATCGGTTCATCAATAAGAATAATGTCTCCGTCGCCATTCTTTAGGCGACGGGCAGGGCTAATCCTGCTTATATCAGCGGACCTCATGATAAGGTCAAGTGCAACCACTGTAAAAATAAAAGCGCATAGTGTTATGCAAAGAAAAAATATTGCGAAAAATGTAAGTGTATTATGTTAATATACTGCGATAAATTTCAGCGGCATACCATTTTTTGATTGGTCAACCAAAAGCGCATCATGGTCGCTCCATGGCCATTGAATTGACACTCTGCCAATGTATAGTGGTACATTCGAATAAGCTCGTAGAATTAGGCCTGCATTTTTTTAGTGTCTTGAGAGTGTCATTATCAAGATCATCGAGTACAGGCCTCTCATTGAGGTCGGGATTAAGCTCTGTACACCAAGCTTTGGGAATAGCACTGTCCAAATAGGCGGTGTCGTTAATATAAAAGAAGGAACTGCACCAATTGCCAATTGAATCTTTTGGCAAAGTCATTATGCCAAGTTTACTGCGAAAAGAAAACCACCCCACATCGTATAGCACCAGGCTATTGCACATACGAAACACGTTCAGCAGCAGTGGTTGGCCAGTGGCATTGCAGTACATCTCGAACAGCACAATTTTATTAATCGCGTTCGGATGCAACTGTGCCATGGCAATCTTATAGTATTCGCAAACATTGCGGAAAAAGGGGGTTAGTGGAAATCGAAGGTTGCCTTGAGAAATGGCAGCCTTGTAAACAGAAATCATCCCTTTAGGGGGAGTATCGGCTCGCTGTTCTGTCGCAGGCGTGGTAGGAACAAATTGGGCAAGTGGCGGATACCATTCTTGTAGGGTTTGAAGTTTTGTTTCCGTCATATAGGAAACATAACCTCCGGGAGTATGCATAGATGAAGACGACGCCATTTGCAATAAGGAAAATAAATTGGATGATAAAATTGAAGAAATTAAAGGTTGGAATTGTTAATTGCACGGTACGATTATGATTCGAGGAATTTGATTGCAGATGAAATCGAAAGAGAAAGAGTAAAGTTTTTATTCGGATTATTGCGTTATTTATAATCGGAAGTAGGGCGAGTAAGATGGAAAGGTAATGATTACATTTAAACGGCTAAAATTACCGCAACGTGTAAATGGTAATTTTGTAGCCGTCACAGTATATTGATTTGACAGAATGGCGAAAAATTACCGTTGTAATTACGTGTTGAGCCTAACAAAAACAACGGTAATAAATGGGCATTAAAAAAATATTAAATATTGTTTTTTTAGAGTTTATCATGATGCAATGGCTTCGCGAAAATGTATCATAATAAACTGGGGGACTTGATCATATACATAGCATTATATATGTATATTTTATTTACTACAGGCCAATGGCAAAATTATGCGAACTATGATGCAAAGCTATGAAATGTTCGCTGAAAATAAATACAACGGTTGTGTTTCCGCGCAAATAGATGACTGCGGTTTAACTCGCTGAGTTTCCGCGGACAGTTAAGTGATTCGTAAACTGCGGATATCTCGAATACTATAAATAGGGAGCTTGGCCTCTCATTTATAGGTTGTTGATTCTCCGCCATTTGCCCAAGCCTTTGTAATTTCCACATGTGATCTTGCCCAAGGGACTTTATACATTGCGTTAAAGGTGAATTATGCTAATTGACAATCAAGATCGGGTCGGGGTGGTTGATCACTTGGTAGTTAAAGTGAAAGACGATCATCGGGGTCCAAAATAATCATCAAACATTCCATCCTCCATTACAATCTTATTGCACTCAATCCTTAATTAAGTAACATCGCTAATGAGGGATTGATCAAGCTGCAGTAATATACTCAGACCCAGCTGTTGATAAAGACACACAGTTCTGCTTTTTTGATGACCAACCAACTAGCCTATTCCCCAACATCTGAATTGATCCAGATGTACTCTTTCTATCAACATGGCAACCGCCATGATCCGCATCAGTATAAGCAGTGAGATTGAAATCGGATCCATGAGGATACCAGATCCCAAGGTTAGGTGTACCTTTAAGGTACTAAAAAAATCATAACAACCACTTTGGAGTAGGATTTCTTAAGGTTTGACTGAAAGCGGGCACAGACAGTTACACAAGTGTAATGTCTGGTCTACTTGCAGTCAGATACATTAAAGAACCAACCATGCTTCGATAAAGCGTAATGTCAAAGGGTTCCCCATTAGCATCAGCATCCAGTAAAGTCCTCATTTGGGTTGTCATTGGTTTTAAAGTAGTCATTTTAAAACGTTTTAGCATATCATTGATATACTTTGTTTGAATGATAAAAATCCCATTTGGTAATTGTTTTAGTTGTAACCCCAAGAAGAAATTTTTTAACTGGTCAAGCATGCTCATTTCGAATTTTTTCGCCATAAGGTCACCAAATTCTTCGCATAAGGCCGGGGACGTGGAACCAAAAATAATGTCATCAACGTAAATTTGAACCAAGAGAATGTGACCGTGGTTTTTACGGATGAATAGCGTTGTATCAATCGTTCTACGAGCAAATACTTTGTTAAGGTCTCGTACCATGCACGCGGTGTTTGCTTCAGACCATATAAAGCTTTCTCCAAGTAGTAGACGTGGTTTGGATGAATGGGATCGACAAAGCCTTCTGGTTGATCAACATAAACTTCCTCTTGAAGATGACCTTTCAGAAAAACAGTTTTGACATCCATTTGAAACACCGTGAACTTCGTATGAGAAGCAAATGCAAGGGAAAGACGAATAGCCTCAATCCTAGCAACCGGAGCAAATGTTTCGTCATAATAAATACCCTCTTGTTGTCGATATCCCTTGGCTACAAGACGTGCCTTATTTCGAACCACAATTCCATCAGAATCCTTCTTGTTCTTAAAAATCCACTTAACCCCTATTGGTCGTTGACCTGGTGGTCTTGGAACTAATCGCCATACTTTCAAACGATCAAACTGATTGATCTCTTCTTGCATTTCTACCACCCAGTTCGGATCTAGTAAAGCTTGAGCAACCGTTGTTGGGTCAATCTTACTAAGAAAGGAAGTGTATAGACACATATTCTGAGTTTCCCTTCGAGTTGAGACTGGAGCAGGTGCATCACCAATGATGAGAACAATTGGATGACTTTTAGTCCATCGATTGTTATGTGGAAGAGGTTGTACATCAGTGGTATCCATTAAAACATCAACCGTTGTTGACGTTGAGCCTTGATCTGCTTGATCTGATGTAACACTTTCCAATGGATTTATTTGAGTATCTAGAGAAACAACTGGAGTTGTATTAACAGATGTATCTTGAATTGGTTCAAGATTATCATCAGGAGGTGGGAGGGAGGATGAAGAAGCAACAGGTGAATTAGTTGGTGTTATATATTCATTAAAAAGACTTGGTTGAGTCTCCACAGTAGTTGACTGTGATGGTGTAACCGGTACGGCTTGAACATTTGAATTCTGTTGAGGAGTATAAAGACTATCAAACAAGATATCCAGTTCCTCTGTTGTTACCGTAGGAACACCTTCTTCAAGAATATTGAATTTTGCGCGGAAGAAGTAGTAGTCAGGTTAGGATCGGGTTTTGAACTGAGTTGTTCAAAATCCATTCCTGATAACTCATCGAACCTCACATTAATGCTTTCCCTGATCGTCTTTATCTGTTTATGATAGACACGATAGACAACTTTGTTCGAAGAATAACCGAGAAATATGGCATGATCGCCATGAGGATCAAACTTTCCGAGGCTGTCAAAATCGTTAAGCACATAGCATATACAACCAAAGACATGGAAATATTTGACATTCGGGCGTCTACCATATAGTAACTCATAAGGAGTTTTATCAAAACGTTTATTAATGATACAACGATTTTGGGTATAGCATGCAGTGGAAGTGGCCTCCCCCCACATTTTCGGAGGTAGTTTGGAGTAAGCAAGCATCGTTTGAGCTGCTTCGCACAATGTCCGATTATGTTGTTCGACTACTCCATTCTGTTGAGTGGTTCGTGTAGCAGAGAACTGATGTTCAATGCCTTGGTCTTTCAAATAACTATCAAGCAGGTCATTCTTAAATTCCGTCCCATTATCAGTTCGAATACTCTTAACATGTTTGTTAAAAGAGCATTGAGTCTTTTTAATGAACTCAATGATAATGGCGGGGGTTTCTGACTTAGTCCTTAGAAGAAAAATCCATGTAAATCGGGTATAGTCATCTACAATGACAAGCACATGGTTCCGGCCACCAAGGCTAGAAATACGCATGGGTCCACATAAGTCCATATGCAACAACTGCAATGACGATGAAGTACTGGGGTTTTGCTTAAGCGTATGATTAGTCCATTTCAGCTTACCCATCGCACATGATGGACACACATGATGCTTATCATATTGAAAGCATGGAATACCATCAACTAAGTCTTTAGAGACCAGTCGATTAATACCCTTATAATTCAGGTGTGACATCCGGTGATGCCATAACCATGAATTTACCTTTGTTGAATGTTAACACATATTTCCTTATGAAGTAATCTAGCTTTAGGAGGGCGGAGTGTTGCCGATTGATTTTTACCCTCGGGAGATAATCCCTGCAGACCCGGTTCACAAGTGTAGAAACTTGTGAGGTGGCTTAATCAATCTGTCATCCATAGAGCTTAAAAGTGCTAGCTGGATGACTTCTAGTGAGAGAAAGTAGAGAGAGAGAAGTGAAGTCTCAACTCTCAAAGTTATCAGAATATCTGAACTGTGTAAAATGACGACCTAAGGGGTCTATTTATAGTGTCAGATCCACCAGATTGCTTGGGGACACGTGTCAGATGATGATATGTTCTGTTACTTGTGATCTAAAATTTACGCTGAAGGTGGCGTTCTCCGGCCAGGGCTTACGCGCTAGGCGGCCTTCAGGGCTTACGCATGACGGAGCAGCTGTAGTGACCCGAACTTTTCCATGTTTATATATATTAATTGAGATTGATATTTACATGATTAAATGTTTCCAACATGTTAAGCAATCAAACTTGTTAAGACTTGATTAATTGAAATATGTTTCATATAGACAATTGACCACCCAAGTTGACCGGTGATTCACGAACGTTAAAACTTGTAAAAACTATATGATGACATATATATGGATATATATATAGTTAATATGATACTATGATAAGTAAACATATCATTAAGTATATTAACAATGAACTACATATGTAAAAACAAGACTACTAACTTAATGATTTTTAAACGAGACATATATGTAACGATTATCGTTGTAAAGACATTTAATGTATATATATCATATTAAGAGATATTCATACTTGATAATATCATGATAATATAATAATTTAAAATCTCATTTGATATTATAAACATTGGGTTAACAATATTTAACAAGATCGTTAACCTAAAGGTTTCAAAACAACACTTACATGTAACGACTAACGATGACTTAACGACTCAATTAAAATGTATATACATGTAGTGTTTTAATATGTATTTATATACTTTTGAAAGACTTCAATACAATTATCAAAATACTTCTACTTAACAAAAATGCTTACAATTACATCCTCGTTCAGTTTCATCAACAATTCTACTCGTATGCACCCGTATTCGTACTCGTACAATACACAGCTTTTAGATGTATGTACTATTGGTATATACACTCCAATGATCAGCTCTTAGCAGCCCATGTGAGTCACCTAACACATGTGGGAACCATCATTTGGCAACTAGTATGAAATATCTCATAAAATTATAAAAATATGAGTAATCATTCATGACTTATTTACATGAAAACAAAATTACATATCCTTTATATCTAATCCATACACCAACGACCAAAAACACCTACAAACACTTTCATTCTTCAATTTTCTTCATCTAATTGATCTCTCTCAAGTTCTATCTTCAAGTTCTAAGTGTTCTTCATAAATTCTACAAGTTCTAGTTACATAAAATCAAGAATACTTTCAAGTTTGCTAGCTCACTTCCAATCTTGTAAGGTGATCATCCAACCTCAAGAAATCTTTGTTTCTTACAGTAGGTTATCATTCTAATACAAGGTAATAATCATATTCAAACTTTGGTTCAATTTCTATAACTATAACAATCTTATTTCAAGTGATGATCTTACTTGAAATTGTTTTCGTGTCATGATTCTGCTTCAAGAACTTCGAGCCATCCAAGGATCCGTTGAAGCTAGATCCATTTTTTTCTTTTCCAGTAGGTTTATCCAAGGAATTTAAGGTAGTAATGATGTTCATAACATCATTCAATTCATACATATAAAGCTATCTTATTCGAAGGTTTAAACTTGTAATCACTAGAACATAGTTTAGTTAATTCTAAACTTGTTCGCAAACAAAAGTTAATCCTTCTAACTTGATTTTTAAAATCAACTAAACACATGTTCTATATCTATATGATATGCTAACTTAATGATTTAAAACCTGGAAACACGAAAAACACCGTAAAACCGGATTTACGCCGTCGTAGTAACACCGCGGGCTGTTTTGGGTTAGTTAATTAAAAACTATGATAAACTTTGATTTAAAAGTTGTTATTCTGAGAAAATGATTTTTATTATGAACATGAAACTATATCCATAAAATATGGTTAAACTCAAAGTGGAAGTATGTTTTCTAAAATGGTCATCTAGACGTCGTTCTTTCGACTGAAATGACTACCTTTACAAAAATGACTTGTAACTTATTTTTCCGACTATAAACCTATACTTTTTCTGTTTATATTCATAAAATAGAGTTCAATATGAAATCATAGCAATTTGATTCACTCAAAACGGATTTAAAATGAAGAAGTTATGGGTAAAACAAGATTGGATAATTTTTCTCATTTTAGCTACGTGAAAATTGGTAACAAATCTATTCCAACCATAACTTAATCAACTTGTATTGTATATTATGTAATCTTGAGATACCATAGACACGTATACAATGTTTCGACCTATCATGTCGACACATCTATATATATTTCGGAACAACCATAGACACTCTATATGTGAATGTTGGAGTTAGCTATACAGGGTTGAGGTTGATTCCAAAATATATATAGTTTGAGTTGTGATCAATACTGAGATACATATACACTGGGTCGTGGATTGATTCAAGATAATATTTATCGATTTATTTATGTACATCTAACTGTGGACAACTAGTTGTAGGTTACTAACGAGGACAGCTGACTTAATAAACTTAAAACATCAAAATATATTAAAAGTGTTATAAATATATTTTGAACATACTTTGATATATATGTATATATTGTTATTGGTTCGTGAATCAACCAGTGTTCAAGTCTTACTTTCCGACGAAGTAAAAATCTGTGAAAGTGAGTTATAGTCCCACTTTTAAAATCTAATATTTTTGGGATGAGAATACATGCAGGTTTTATAAATGATTTACAAAATAGACACAAGTACGTGAAACTACATTCTATGGTTGAATTATCGAAATCGAATATGCCCTTTTTTATTAAGTCTGATAATCTAAGAATTAGGGAACAGACACCCTAATTGACGTGAATCCTAAAGATAGATCTATTGGGCCTAACAAACCCCATCCAAAGTACCGGATGCTTTAGTACTTCGAAATTTATATCATATCCGAAGGGTGTCCCGGAATGATGGGGATATTCTTACATATGCATCTTGTTAATGTCGGTTACCAGGTGTTCACCATATGAATGATTTTTATCTCTATATATGGGATATGTATTGAAATATGAAATCTTGTGGTCTATTATTATGATTTGATAATATATAGGTTAAACCTATAACTCACCAACATTTTTGTTGACATTTTAAGCATGTTTATTCTTAGGTGATTATTAAGAGCTTCTACTGTCGCATACTTAAATAAGGACGAGATTTGGAGTCCATGCTTGTATGATATTGTGTAAAAACTGCATTTAAGAAACTTTTTTCGTTGTAACATATTTGTATTGTAAACCATTATGTAATGGTCGTGTGTAAACAGGATATTATAGATTATCATTATTTGATAATCTACGTAAAGCTTTTTAAACCTTTATTGATGAAATAAAGGTTATGGTTTGTTTTAAAATGAATGCAGTCTTTGAAAAACGTCTCATATAGAGGTCAAAACCTTGCAACGAAATCAATTAATATGGAACGTTTTAATCAATAAGAACGGGACATTTCAGTTGGTATCCGAGCGTTGGTCTTAGAGAACCAGAATTTTGCATTAGTGTGTCTTATCGAGTTTGTTAGGATGCATTAGTGAGTCTGGACTTCGACCGTGTTTACTTGAAAAATGATTGCTTAACAAATTTTGTTGGAAACTATATATTTTTAACATGTGAATATTATGTGATATATTAATCTCTTAACGCGTTTGATATTATGTGATAGATGTCTACCTCTAGAACAAGTCCCATTGACTCACCTAATAATAATGAAGAGTCAAATGTAAATTGGAATGATTCGTGGACTGATTCACAAGTTCCCGAAGAGGAACTGAAAGAAGAGTCGGAACCGGAAGAAGAATCGGAACCGGAAGAAGAATCGAAACCGGATGAAGAAATAGAACCGGTGGGGGAAATAATAAAACGGTTAAGTAAAAGAAAATCCTCAACCAACCGACCAAGGTTAATTATGGTCAATGGTGTTTCCGCCAAGGAAGCAAAATATTGGGAGGATTACCAATTCTCCGATGAATCGGATTCCGACGAGAATTCCGATGATGTTATAGAAATTACCCCAACTGAATTTAAAAAGGCAAAAGAAAATAATAAGGGAAAGGGCATAAAAATAGAGAAATCTAATTCCAACCCCGATGAACTTTATATGTATCGTCAACCCCCGAAGTCCTTAAGTTGTAACAATGACCCGGGAACCTCTAAACCACCAGGTTTTTCTAAACAAAAGTGGAAAACGACGGCTCGTATTAGGGGATCATCATATATCCCTAGAAACTTGGCAAAACGAACCAAAACTGAAGAAGAAGAAACAAGCGAGTCGGAATAAGATAGTTGTATTCGTGTGGTGTAATATATGTAATATAGTGTGCTTATGCTTTATGATATATGTAAAAATTGCATGTATTAATAAGTATTTTTTTTATGAATCTAACTCTTGTCTATTTGACAGTATAAAAACACAAAATGGATAGACAACCCAATATTTTAAGAGACCTACCCGGAGACATGATTGATGAAATCTTGTCTAGAGTCGGTCAGAATTCTTCGGCACAACTATTTAAGGCGAGATCAGTTTGTAAGACATTCGAAGAACATTCCAAGAATGCCTTGGTTTATAAAAGGATTTCGTTCGAAAGATGGGGGATATCACATTGGGAAATCCATAAGTTACGATGTGTTTACTTTGACGAATATATTGCGGGGAACCCAAATGCTATTTTACGCAATGGGTTAAGAAATTATTTTGACTCAATATATCCGAATATTGGACTTCGTGATTTAGAAAAAGCGGCTAACATGCAACATAAAGAAGCATGTTATGCTTACGGATTAGTAATGTTCGCTTCTCACCAAAGTGAGAACAAGAACATCGGGCTACAACTATTAAACAAAACATTCCCACAAGTGACGGAGTCGGTAATTGGGGTAAGAAATGAGGTTTTTAGATTGTTACGGGACTGTTGGACATTACGTAACCCTCGTCCTTTTGACGACGTTACAACACGTTGTCTTATCAACGGCCATAACGGTTATGTTCCACAAGACCAAGGATGGGAAGTAATCCTAGTAAAACCAGAATGCATGACTTGTTTCTGGACGTATGAATTACGTGTCTTTATTGCCTTTGCTGAACGACTTGTGTACTAGCTAGAATTATCTTCACAACTATCTTGTATCAAATTTATTGTGTGTTATATTTCATGCTATATGTAAAATAAGCGGTATTGTAAGTTTATAAAATATTGTGTAAAAGTTTGAACGCGAAATAAATATTATTATAATCAGTTTTTCATATAGAATTGTAGTAGTTGAATTGTATATTAGCTACTAAGTATGAACTTAACGGGTAGGTACTACCCGAATTTAAACTTATAAAACGCTAATATGAAGAAAAAGCTTTTATAAATGAGTTCATATTATGCTACGAAATACTATTAACTACTCTTAATATTCTGTATGATTAACTTGTTCCATTTGACTATTTTGAAGGAAATGGCACCGACTACTCGACACACCGTGAATATGAATGAAGAGGAATTCCGTACTTTTCTAGCTTCAAACATAGCCGTAGTACAGGCTGTGCTACATACCAACAATAACCTTGGATCTAGCAGTACAGGAAATCGTGTAGGATGTGTAGTGACCCGAATTTTTCCATGTTTATATATATTAATTGAGATTGATATTTACATGATTAAATGTTTCCAACATGTTAAGCAATCAAACTTGTTAAGACTTGATTAATTGAAATATGTTTCATATAGGCAATTGACCACCCAAGTTGACCGGTGATTCACGAACGTTAAAACTTGTAAAAACTATATGATGACATATATATGGATATATATATAGTTAACATGATACTATGATAAGTAAACATATCATTAAGTATATTAACAATAAACTACATATGTAAAAACAAGACTACTAACTTAATGATTTTTAAACGAGACATATATGTAACGATTATCGTTGTAAAGACATTTAATGTATATATCTCATATTAAGAGATATTCATACATGATAATATCATGATAATATAATAATTTAAAATCTCATTTGATATTATAAACATTGGGTTAACAACATTTAACAAGATCGTTAACCTAAAGGTTTCAAAACAACACTTACATGTAACGACTAACGATGACTTAACGACTCAGTTAAAATGTATATACATGTAGTGTTTTAATATGTATTTATACACTTTTGAAAGACTTCAATACACTTATCAAAATACTTCTACTTAACAAAAATGCTTACAATTACATCCTCGTTCAGTTTCATCAACAATTCTACTCGTATGCACCCGTATTCGTACTCGTACAATACACAGCTTTTAGATGTATGTACTATTGGTATATACACTCCAATGATCAGCTCTTAGCAGCCCATGTGAGTCACCTAACACATGTGGGAACCATCATTTGGCAACTAGCATGAAATATCTCATAAAATTACAAAAATATGAGTAATTATTCATGACTTATTTACATGAAAACAAAATTACATATCCTTTATATCTAATCCATACACCAACGACCAAAAACACCTACAAACACTTTCATTCTTCAATTTTCTTCATCTAATTGATCTCTCTCAAGTTCTATCTTCAAGTTCTAAGTGTTCTTCATAAATTCCAAAAGTTCTAGTTTCATAAAATCAAGAATACTTTCAAGTTTGCTAGCTCACTTCCAATCTTGTAAGGTGATCATCCAACCTCAAGAAATCTTTGTTTCTTACAGTAGGTTATCATTCTAATACAAGGTAATAATCATATTCAAACTTTGGTTCAATTTCTATAACTATAACAATCTTATTTCAAGTGATGATCTTACTTGAACTTGTTTTCGTGTCATGATTTTGCTTCAAGAACTTCGAGCCATCCAAGGATCCGTTGAAGCTAGATCCATTTTTATCTTTTCCAGTAGGTTTATCCAAGGAACTTAAGGTAGTAATGATGTTCATAAGATCATTCGATTCATACATATAAAGCTATCTTATTCGAAGGTTTAAACTTGTAATCACTAGAACATAGTTTAGTTAATTCTAAACTTGTTCGCAAACAAAAGTTAATCCTTCTAACTTGACTTTTAAAATTAACTAAACACATGTTCTATATCTATATGATATGCTAACTTAATGATTTAAAACCTGGAAACACGAAAAACACCGTAAAACCGGATTTACGCCGTCGTAGTAACACCGCGGGCTGTTTTGGGTTAGTTAATTAAAAACTATGATAAACTTTGATTTAAAAGTTGTTATTCTGAGAAAATGATTTTTATTATGAACATGAAACTATATCCAAAAATTATGGTTAAACTCAAAGTGGAAGTATGTTTTCTAAAATGGTCATCTAGACGTCGTTCTTTCGACTGAAATGACTACCTTTACAAAAACGACTTGTAACTTATTTTTCCGACTATAAACCTATACTTTTTCTGTTTAGATTCATAAAATAGAGTTCAATATGAAACCATAGCAATTTGATTCACTCAAAACGGATTTAAAATGAAGAAGTTATGGGTAAAACAAGATTGGATAATTTTTCTCATTTTAGCTACGTGAAAATTGGTAACAAATCTATTCCAACCATAACTTAATCAACTTGTATTGTATATTATGTAATCTTGAGATACCATAGACACGTATACAATGTTTCGACCTATCATGTCGACACATCTATATATATTTCTGAACAACCATAGACACTCTATATGTGAATGTTGGAGTTAGCTATACAGGGTTGAGGTTGATTCCAAAATATATATAGTTTGAGTTGTGATCAATACTGAGATACGTATACACTGGGTCGTGGATTGATTCAAGATAATATTTATCGATTTATTTCTGTACATCTAACTGTGGACAACTAGTTGTAGGTTACTAACGAGGACAGCTGACTTAATAAACTTAAAACATCAAAATATATTAAAAGTGTTGTAAATATATTTTGAACATACTTTGATATATATGTATATATTGTTATAGGTTCGTGAATCAACCAGTGGCCAAGTCTTACTTCCCGACGAAGTAAAAATCTGTGAAAGTGAGTTATAGTCCCACTTTTAAAATCTAATATTTTTGGGATGAGAATACATGCAGGTTTTATAAATGATTTACAAAATAGACACAAGTATGTGAAACTACATTCTATGGTTGAATTATCGAAATCGAATATGCCCCTTTTTATTAAGTCTGGTAATCTAAGAATTAGGGAACAGACACCCTAATTGACGCGAATCCTAAAGATAGATCTATTGGGCCTAACAAACCCCATCCAAAGTACCGGATGCTTTAGTACTTCGAAATTTATATCATATCCGAAGGGTGTCCCGGAATGATGGGGATATTCTTATATATGCATCTTGTTATTGTCGGTTACCAGGTGTTCACCATATGAATGATTTTTATCTCTATGTATGGGATGTGTATTGAAATATGAAATCTTGTGGTCTATTGTTACGATTTGATATATATAGGTTAAACCTATAACTCACCAACATTTTTGTTGACGTTTAAAGCATGTTTATTCTCAGGTGAATATTAAGAGCTTCCGCTGTTGCATACTAAAATAAGGACAAGATTTGGAGTCCATGTTTGTATGATATTGTGTAAAAACTGCATTCAAGAAACTGATTTCGATGTAACATATTTGTATTGTAAACCATTATGTAATGGTCGTGTGTAAACAGGATATTTTAGATTATCATTATTTGATAATCTACGTAAAGCTTTTTAAACCTTTATTTATGAAATAAAGGTTATGGTTTGTTTTAAAAATGAATGCAGTCTTTGAAAAACGTCTCATATAGAGGTCAAAACCTCGCAACGAAATCAATTAATATGGAACGTTTTTATTCAATAAGAACGGGACATTTCAGTTGGTATCCGAGCGTTGGTCTTAGAGAACCAGAAAATTTGCATTAGTGTGTCTTATCGAGTTTGTTAGGATGCATTAGTGATTCTGGACTTCGACCGTGTTTTCTTTAAAAATGATTGCTTAACATTTTTGTTGGAAACTATATATTTTTAACATATGAATATTATGTGATATATTAATCTCTTAATGTGTTTGATATTATGTGATAGATGTCTACCTCTAGAACAAGTCCCATTGACTCACCTAATAATAATGAAGAGTCAAATGTAAATTGGAATGATTCGTGGACTGATTCACAAGTTCCCGAAGAGGAACCGGAAGAAGAGTCAGAACCGGAAGAAGAATCGGAACCGGAAGAAGAATCGGAACCGGAAGAAGAATCGGAACCGGTGGGGGAAATAATAAAACGGTTAAGTAAAAGAGAATCCTCAACCAACCGACCAAGGTTAATTATGGTCAATGGTGTTTCCGCCAAGGAAGCAAAATATTGGGAGGATTACCAATTCTCCGATGAATCGGATTCCGACGAGAATTCCAATGATGTTATAGAAATTACCCCAACTGAATTTAAAAAGGCAAAAGAAAATAATAAGGGAAAGGGCATAAAAATAGAGAAATCTAATTCTAACCCCGATGAACTTTATATGTATCGTCAACCCCCGAAGTCCTTAAGTTGTAACAATGACCCGGGAACCTCTAAACCACCAGGTTTTTCTAAACCAATATGGACAACGACGGCTCGTATTAGGGGAACATCATATATCCCTAGAAACTTGGCAAAACGAACCAAAACCGAAGAAGAAGAAACGAGCGAGTCGGAATAAGATAGTTGTATTCGTGTGGTGTAATATATGTAATATAGTGTTCTTATGCTTTATGATATATGTAAAAATTGCTTGTATTAATAAGTATTTTTTTTTTATGAATCTAACTCTTGTCTATTTTACAGTTTAAAAACACAAAATGGATAGACAACCCAATATTTTAAGAGACCTACCCGGAGACAAGATTGATGAAATCTTGTCTAGAGTCGGCAAGAATTCCTCGGCACAACTATTTAAGGCGAGATCAGTTTGTAAGACATTCGAAGAACGTTCCAAGAATGTCTTGGTTTATAAGAGACTTTCATTTGAAAGATGGGGGATATCACATTGGGAAACCCATAAGTTACGATGTGTTTACTTTGACGCATATATTGCGGGGAACCCAAATGCTATTTTACGCAACGGGTTAAGAAATTATTTTGACTCAATATATCCGAATATTGGACTTCGTGATTTAGAAAAAGCGGCTAACATGCAACATAAAGAAGCATGTTATGCTTACGGATTAGTAATGTTCGCTTCTCACCAAAGTGAGAACAAGAACATCGGGCTACAACTATTAAACAAAACGTTTCCAAAAGTGACGGAGTCGGTAATTGGGGTAAGAAATGAGGTTTTTAGATTGTTACGGGACTGTTGGACATTACGTAACCCTCGTCCCTTTGACGACGTTACAACACGCTGTCTTATCAACGGCCATAACGGTTATGTTCCACAAGACCAAGGATGGGAAGTAATCCTAGTAAAACCAGAATGCATGACTTGTTTCTGGACGTATGAATTACGTGTCTTTATTGCCTTTGCTGAACGACTTGTGTACTAGCTAGAATTATCTTCACAACCATCTTGTATCAAATTTATTGTGTGCTATATTTCATGCTATATGTAAAATAAGCGGTATTGTAAGTTTGTAAAATATTGTGTAAAAGTTTGAACGCGAAATATTATTATAATCAGTTTTTCATATAGAATTGTAGTAGTTGAATTGTATATTAGCTACTAAGTATGAACTTAACGGGTAGGTACTACCCGAATTTAAACTTATAAAACGCTAATATGAAGAAAAAGCTTTTATAAATGAGTTCATATTATGCTACAAAATACTATTGACTACTCTTAATATTCTGTATGATTAACTTGTTCATTTGACTATTTTGAAGGAAATGGCACCGACTACTCGACACACCTTGAATATGAGCCAAGAGGAATTTCGTGCCTTTCTTGCTTCAAACATAGCCGCAGTACAGGCTGCGCTACATACCAACAATAACCTTGGATCTAGTAGTACAGGAAATAGTGTAGGATGCACCTACAAAGAATTCACTGCCTGCAAACCTTTGGAATTTGATGGAACCGAAGGACCGATCGGATTGAAACAGTGGACCGAGAAGGTTGAATCGGTGTTTGCCATAAGTAAGTGTACTGAAGAGGAAAAAGTGAAGTACGCTACGCATACCTTCACAGGTTCTGCGTTAACATGGTGGAATACCTATCTAGAGCAAGTGGGACAAGACGATGCGTAAGCACTACCGTGGTCAGCATTCAAGCACTTGATGAACGAGAAGTACCGTCCCAGAACCGAGGTCAATAAGCTCAAGACAGAACTTAGAGGGTTACGAACCCAAGGATTTGATATTACCACGTACGAAAGACGATTCACAGAATTGTGCCTATTGTGTCCGGGAGCATTCGAAGATGAGGAAGAGAAGATCGACGCGTTTGTGAAAGGATTACCGGAAAGAATCCAAGAAGATATAAGTTCACATGAGCCCGCCTCCATACAACAGGCATGTAGAATGGCTCACAAACTAGTGAACCAGATTGAAGAAAGAATTAAAGAACAGACTGCTGAAGAGGCCAATGTGAAGCAAGTCAAAAAAAGTGGGAGGAAAATGGTGATAAGAATCACCAATACAACAACAACAGCAATCGCAACAATTATCTCAACTATCGCAACATCAATCGCAACTACAACAAACGGCCCAACAACAACAACAACAACAACAACAACAATCAGAAGCAGCTATGCCAAAGGTGTGAAAAGTATCACTCGGGGTTCTGCACCAAATTTTGCAACAAGTGTAAAAGAAATGGTCATAGCGCGGCGAAGTGTGAGGTCTACGGACCAGGGGTTAATAGAACGAAAGGAACAAATGGTGTCGGAACGAGTAATGGCGGAGCAAGTAGTGTCGGAGCAAGCTATGCCAATGTAGTTTGTTATAAATGTGGAAAACCGGGCCACATTATTAGAAATTGCCCGAACCAGGAGAACACGAATGGACAAGGCCGCGGAAGAGTTTTCAATATTAATGCGGCAGAGGCACAGGAAGACCCGGAGCTTGTTACGGGTACGTTTCTTATTGACAATAAATCTGCTTACGTTTTATTTGATTCGGGTGCGGATAGAAGCTATATGAGTAGAGATTTTTGTGCTAAATTAAGTTGCCCATTGACGCCTTTGGATAGTAAATTTTTACTCGAATTAGCAAATGGTAAATTAATTTCAGCAGATAATATATGTCGGAATCGAGAAATTAAACTGGTTAGCGAAACATTTAAGATTGATTTGATACCAGTAGAGTTAGGGAGTTTTGATGTGATAATCGGTATGGACTGGTTGAAAGAAGTGAAAGCAGAGATCGTCTGTTACAAAAATGCAATTCGCATTATACGAGAAAAAGGAAAACCCTTAATGGTGTACGGAGAAAAGGGCAACACGAAGCTACATCTTATTAGTAATTTGAAGGCACAAAAACTAATAAGAAAAGGTTGCTATGCTGTTCTAGCACACGTCGAGAAAGTACAAACTGAAGAAAAGAGCATCAATGATGTTCCCATTGCAAAAGAATTTCCCGATGTATTTCCAAAAGAATTACCGGGATTACCCCCACATCGATCCGTTGAATTTCAAATAGATCTTGTACCAGGAGCTGCACCAATAGCTCGTGCTCCTTACAGACTCGCACCCAGCGAGATGAAAGAACTGCAAAGCCAATTACAAGAACTTTTAGAGCGTGGTTTCATTCGACCAAGCACATCACCGTGGGGAGCTCCTGTTTTGTTTGTCAAGAAGAAAGATGGTACATTCAGGTTGTGTATCGACTACCGAGAGTTGAACAAACTTACCATCAAGAACCGCTACCCACTACCAAGAATCGACGACTTATTTGATCAACTACAAGGCTCGTCTATTTATTCAAAGATTGACTTACGTTCCGGGTATCATCAAATGCGGGTGAAAGAAGATGATATTCCAAAGACTGCTTTCAGAACACGTTACGGTCATTACGAGTTTATGGTCATGCCGTTTGGTTTAACTAATGCACTAGCTGTGTTCATGGACCTTATGAACCGAGTGTGTGGACTATACCTTGACAAGTTTGTCATTATTTTCATTGATGACATACTTATTTACTCAAAGAATGACCAAGAACACGGTGAACATTTGAGAAAGGTGTTAGAAGTATTGAGGAAGGAAGAATTGTACGCTAAGTTTTCAAAGTGTGCATTTTGGTTGGAAGAAGTTCAATTCCTCGGTCACATAGTGAACAAAGAAGGTATTAAGGTGGATCCGGCAAAGATAGAAACTGTTGAAAAGTGGGAAACCCCGAAAACTCTGAAACACATACGCCAGTTTTTAGGACTAGCTGGTTACTACAGAAGGTTCATCCAAGACTTTTCCAGAATAGCAAAACCCTTGACTGCATTAACGCATAAAGGGAAGAAATTTGAATGGAATGATGAACAAGAGAAAGCGTTTCAGTTATTGAAGAAAAAGCTAACTACGGCACCTATATTGTCATTGCCTGAAGGGAATGATGATTTTGTGATTTATTATGACGCATCAAAGCAAGGTCTCGGTTGTGTATTAATGCAACGAACGAAGGTGATTGCTTATGCGTCTAGACAATTGAAGATTCAAAAACAAAATTATACGATGCATGATTTGGAATTAGGCGCGGTTGTTTTTGCATTAAAGACTTGGAGGCACTACTTATATGGGGTCAAAAGTATTATATATACCGACCACAAAAGTCTTCAACACATATTTAATCAGAAACAACTGAATATGAGGCAGCGTAGGTGGATTGAATTGTTGAATGATTACGACTTTAAGATTCGTTACCACCCGGGAAAGGCAAATGTGGTAGCCGATGCCTTGAGCAGGAAGGACAGAGAACCCATTCGAGTAAAATCTATGAATATAATGATTCATAATAACCTTACTACTCAAATAAAGGAGGCGCAACAAGGAGTTTTAAAAGAGGGAAATTTAAAGGATGAAATACCCAAGGGATCGGAGAAGCATCTTAATATTCGGGAAGACGGAACCCGGTATAGGGCTGAAAGGATTTGGGTACCAAAATTTGGAGATATGAGAGAAATGGTACTTAGAGAAGCACATAAAACCAGATACTCAATACATCCTGGAACGGGGAAGATGTACAAGGATCTCAAGAAACATTTTTGGTGGCCGGGTATGAAAGCCGATGTTGCTAAATACGTAGGAGAATGTTTGACGTGTTCTAAGGTCAAAGCTGAGCATCAGAAACCATCAGGTCTACTTCAACAACCCGAAATCCCGGAATGGAAATGGGAAAACATTACCATGGATTTCATCACTAAATTGCCAAGGACTGCAAGTGGTTTTGATACTATTTGGGTAATAGTTGATCGTCTCACCAAATCAGCACACTTCCTGCCAATAAGAGAAGATGACAAGATGGAGAAGTTAGCACGACTGTATTTGAAGGAAGTCGTCTCCAGACATGGAATACCAATCTCTATTATCTCTGATAGGGATGGTAGATTTATTTCAAGATTCTGGAAGACATTACAGTAAGCATTAGGAACTCGTCTAGATATGAGTACTGCCTATCATCCACAAACTGATGGGCAGAGCGAAAGGACGATACAAACGCTTGAAGACATGCTTCGAGCATGTGTTATTGATTTCGGAAACAGTTGGGATCGACATCTACCATTTGCAGAATTTTCCTACAACAACAGCTACCATTCAAGCATTGAGATGGCGCCATTTGAAGCACTTTATGGTAGAAAGTGCAGGTCTCCGATTTGTTGGAGTGAAGTGGGGGATAGACAGATTACGGGTTTGGAGATTATACAAGAAACTACCGAGAAGATCATCCAAATTCAACAACGGTTGAAAACCGCCCAAAGTCGATAAAAGAGCTACGCTGACATTAAAAGAAAAGATATAGAATTTGAAATTGGAGAGATGGTCATGCTTAAAGTTGCACCCTGGAAAGGCGTTGTTCGATTTGGTAAACGAGGGAAATTAAATCCAAGGTATATTGGACCATTCAAGATTATTGATCGTGTCGGACCAGTAGCTTACCGACTTGAGTTACCTCAACAACTCGCGGCTGTACATAACACTTTCCACGTCTTGAATTTGAAGAAATGTTTTGCTAAAGAAGATGTCACTATTCCGTTAGATGAAATCCAAATCAACGAAAAACTTCAATTCATCGAAGAACCCGTCGAAATAATGGATCGTGAGGTTAAAAGACTTAAGCAAAACAAGATACCAATTGTTAAGGTTCGATGGAATGCTCGTAGAGGACCTGAGTTCACCTGGGAGCGTGAAGATCAGATGAAGAAGAAATACCCGCATCTATTTCCAGAAGATTCGTCAACACCTTCAACAGCTTAAAATTTCGGGACGAAATTTATTTAACGGGTAGGTACTGTAGTGACCCGAATTTTTCCATGTTTATATATATTAATTGAGATTGATATTTACATGATTAAATGTTTCCAACATGTTAAGCAATCAAACTTGTTAAGACTTGATTAATTGAAATATGTTTCATATAGGCAATTGACCACCCAAGTTGACCGGTGATTCACGAACGTTAAAACTTGTAAAAACTATATGATGACATATATATGGATATATATATAGTTAACATGATACTATGATAAGTAAACATATCATTAAGTATATTAACAATAAACTACATATGTAAAAACAAGACTACTAACTTAATGATTTTTAAACGAGACATATATGTAACGATTATCGTTGTAAAGACATTTAATGTATATATATCATATTAAGAGATATTCATACATGATAATATCATGATAATATAATAATTTAAAATCTCATTTGATATTATAAACATTGGGTTAACAACATTTAACAAGATCGTTAACCTAAAGGTTTCAAAACAACACTTACATGTAACGACTAACGATGACTTAACGACTCAGTTAAAATGTATATACATGTAGTGTTTTAATATGTATTTATACACTTTTGAAAGACTTCAATACACTTATCAAAATACTTCTACTTAACAAAAATGCTTACAATTACATCCTCGTTCAGTTTCATCAACAATTCTACTCGTATGCACCCGTATTCGTACTCGTACAATACACAGCTTTTAGATGTATGTACTATTGGTATATACACTCCAATGATCAGCTCTTAGCAGCCCATGTGAGTCACTTAACAAATGTGGGAACCATCATTTGGCAACTAGCATGAAATATCTCATAAAATTACAAAAATATGAGTAATCATTCATGACTTATTTACATGAAAACAAAATTACATATCCTTTATATCTAATCCATACACCAACGACCAAAAACACCTACAAACACTTTCATTCTTCAATTTTCTTCATCTAATTGATCTCTCTCAAGTTCTATCTTCAAGTTCTAAGTGTTCTTCATAAATTCCAAAAGTTCTAGTTTCATAAAATCAAGAATACTTTCAAGTTTGCTAGCTCACTTCCAATCTTGTAAGGTGATCATCCAACCTCAAGAAATCTTTGTTTCTTACAGTAGGTTATCATTATAATACAAGGTAATAATCATATTCAAACTTTGGTTCAATTTCTATAACTATAACAATCTTATTTCAAGTGATGATCTTACTTGAACTTGTTTTCGTGTCATGATTTTGCTTCAAGAACTTCGAGCCATCCAAGGATCCGTTGAAGCTAGATCCATTTTTCTCTTTTCCAGTAGGTTTATCCAAGGAACTTAAGGTAGTAATGATGTTCATAACATCATTCGATTCATACATATAAAGCTATCTTATTCGAAGTTTTAAACTTGTAATCACTAGAACATAGTTTAGTTAATTCTAAACTTGTTCGCAAACAAAAGTTAATCCTTCTAACTTGACTTTTAAAATTAACTAAACACATGTTCTATATCTATATGATATGCTAACTTAATGATTTAAAACCTGGAAACACGAAAAACACCGTAAAACCGGATTTACGCCGTTGTAGTAACACCGCGGGCTGTTTTGGGTTAGTTAATTAAAAACTATGATAAACTTTGATTTAAAAGTTGTTATTCTGAGAAAATGATTTTTATTATGAACATGAAACTATATCCAAAAATTATGGTTAAACTCAAAGTGGAAGTATGTTTTCTAAAATGGTCATCTAGACGTCGTTCTTTCGACTGAAATGACTACCTTTACAAAAACGACTTGTAACTTATTTTTCTGACTATAAACCTATACTTTTTCTGTTTAGATTCATAAAATAGAGTTCAATATGAAACCATAGCAATTTGATTCACTCAAAATGGATTTAAAATGAAGAAGTTATGGGTAAAACAAGATTGGATAATTTTTCTCATTTTAGCTACGTGAAAATTGGTAACAAATCTATTCCAACCATAACTTAATCAACTTGTATTGTATATTATGTAATCTTGAGATACCATAGACACGTATACAATGTTTCGACCTATCATGTCGACACATCTATATATATTTCGGAACAACCATAGACACTCTATATGTGAATGTTGGAGTTAGCTATACAGGGTTGAGGTTGATTCCAAAATATATATAGTTTGAGTTGTGATCAATACTGAGATACGTATACACTGGGTCGTGGATTGATTCAAGATAATATTTATCGATTTATTTCTGTACATCTAACTGTGGACAACTAGTTGTAGGTTACTAACGAGGACAGCTGACTTAATAAACTTAAAACATCAAAATATATTAAAAGTGTTGTAAATATATTTTGAACATACTTTGATATATATGTATATATTGTTATAGGTTCGTGAATCAACCAGTGGCCAAGTCTTACTTCCCGGCGAAGTAAAAATCTGTGAAAGTGAGTTATAGTCCCACTTTTAAAATCTAATATTTTTGGGATGAGAATACATGCAGGTTTTATAAATGATTTACAAAATAGACACAAGTATGTGAAACTACATTCTATGGTTGAATTATCGAAATTGAATATTCCCCTTTTTATTAAGTCTGGTAATCTAAGAATTAGGGAACAGACACCCTAATTGACGCGAATCCTAAAGATAGATCTATTGGGCCTAACAAACCCCATCCAAAGTACCGGATGCTTTAGTACTTCGAAATTTATATCATATCCGAAGGGTGTCCCGGAATGATGGGGATAGTCTTATATATGCATCTTGTTATTGTCGGTTACCAGGTGTTCACCATATGAATGATTTTTATCTCTATGTATGGGATGTGTATTGAAATATGAAATCTTGTGGTCTATTGTTACGATTTGATATATATAGGTTAAACCTATAACTCACCAACATTTTTGTTGACGTTTAAAGCATGTTTATTCTCAGGTGAATATTAAGAGCTTCCGCTATTGCATACTAAAATAAGGACAAGATTTGGAGTCCATGTTTGTATGATATTGTGTAAAAACTGCATTCAAGAAACTGATTTCGATGTAACATATTT
Source organism: Rutidosis leptorrhynchoides (assembly GCF_046630445.1). Taxonomy (NCBI): domain Eukaryota; kingdom Viridiplantae; phylum Streptophyta; class Magnoliopsida; order Asterales; family Asteraceae; genus Rutidosis; species Rutidosis leptorrhynchoides. The sequence goes on from NC_092341.1 coordinate 187,368,712, forward strand.
GTATTGTAAACCATTATGTAATGGTCGTGTGTAAACAGGATATTTTAGATTATCAATATTTGATAATCTACGTAAAGCTTTTTAAACCTTTATTTATGAAATAAAGGTTATGGTTTGTTTTAAAAATGAATGCAGTCTTTGAAAAACGTCTCATATAGAGGTCAAAACCTCGCAACGAAATCAATTAATATGGAACGTTTTTAATCAATAAGAACGGGACATTTCAGGATGCACCTACAAAGAATTCACTGCCTGCAAACCTTTGGAATTTGATGGAACCGAAGGACCGATCGGATTGAAACGATGGACCGAGAAGGTCGAATCGGTGTTTGCCATAAGTAAGTGTACTGAAGAGGATAAAGTGAAGTACGCTACGCATACCTTCACAGGTTCTATGTTAACATAGTGGAATACCTATCTAGAGCAAGTGGGACAAGACGATGCGTACGCACTACCGTGGTCAGCATTCAAGCACTTGATGAACGAGAAGTACCGTCCCAGAACCGAGGTCAATAAGCTCAAGACAGAACTTAGAGGGTTACAAACCCAAGGATTTGATATTACCACGTACGAAAGACGATTCACAGAATTGTGCCTATTGTGTCCGGGAGCATTCGAAGATGAGGAAGAGAAGAACGACGCGTTTGTGAAAGGATTACCGGAAAGAATCCAAGAAGATATAAGTTCACACGAGCCCGCCTCCATACAACAGGCATGTAGAATGGCTCACAAACTAGTGAACCAGATTGAAGAAAGAATTAAAGAACAGACTGCTGAAGAGGCCAATGTGAAGCAAGTCAAAAGAAAGTGGGAGGAAAACGGTGATAAGAATCACCAGTACAACAACAACAGCAATTACAACAATAATCGCAACAATTATCCCAACAATCGCAACATCAATCGCAACTGCAACAAACGTCCCAACAACAACAACAACAACAACAATAACAACAGCAACTACAACAATCATCCCAACAACAATAATAACCGCAACAACAACAACAATCAGAAGCAGCTATGCCAAAGGTGTGAAAAGTATCACTCGGGGTTCTGCACCAAATTTTCCAACAAGTGTAAAAGAAATGGTCATAGCGCGGCGAAGTATGAGGTCTACGAACCAGGGGTTAATAGAACAAAAGGAACAAATGGTGTCGGAACGAGTAATGGCGGAGCAAGTAGTGTCGGAGCAAGTTATGCCAATGTAGTTTGTTATAAATGTGGAAAACCGGGCCACATTATTAGAAATTGCCCGAACCAGGAGAACACGAATGGACAAGGCCGCGGAAGAGTTTTCAATATTAATGCGGCAGAGGCACAGGAAGACCCGGAGCTTGTTACGGGTACGTTTCTTATTGACAATAAATCTGCTTACGTTTTATTTGATTCGGGTGCGGATAGAAGCTATATGAGTAGAGATTTTTGTGCTAAATTAAGTTGTCCATTGACGCCTTTGGATAGTTAATTTTTACTCAAATTAGCAAATGGTAAATTAATTTCAGCAGATAATATATGTCGGAATCGAGAAATTAAACTGGGTAGCGAAATATTTAAGATTGATTTGATATCAGTAGAGTTAGGGAGTTTTGATGTGATAATCGGTATGGACTGGTTGAAAGAAGTGAAAGCAGAGATCGTTTGTTACAAAAATGCAATTCGCAGTATACGAGAAAAAGGAAAACCCTTAATGGTGTACGGAGAAAAGGGAAACACGAAGCTACATCTTATTAGTAATTTGAAGGCACAAAAACTAATAAGAAAAGGTTTCTATGCTGTTCTAGCACATGTCGAGAAAGTACAAACTGAAGAAAAGAGCATCAATGATGTTCCCATTGCAAAAGAATTTCCCGATGTATTTTCGAAAGAATTACCGGGATTATCCCCACATCGATCCGTTGAATTTCAAATAGATCTTGTACCAGGAGCTGCACCAATAGCTCGTGCTCCTTACAGACTCGTACCCAGCGAGATGAAAGAACTACAAAGCCAATTACAAGAAATTTTAGAGCGTGGTTTCATTCGACCAAGCACATCACCGTGGGGAGCTCCTGTTTTGTTTGTCAAGAAGAAAGATGGTACATTCAGGTTGTGTATCGACTACCGAGAGTTGAACAAACTTACCATCAAGAACCGTTACCCACTACCGAGAATCGACGACTTATTTGATCAACTACAAGGCTCGTCTGTTTATTCAAAGATTGACTTACGTTCCGGGTATCATCAAATGCGGGTGAAAGAAGATGATATTCCAAAGACTGCTTTCAGAACACGTTACGGTCATTACGAGTTTATGGTTATGCCGTTTGGTTTAACTAATGCACCAGCTGTGTTCATGGACCTTATGAACCGAGTGTGTGGACCATACCTTGACAAGTTTGTCATTGTTTTCATTGATGACATACTTATTTACTCAAAGAATGACCAAGAACACGGTGAACATTTGAGAAAGGTGTTAGAAGTATTGAGGAAGGAAGAATTGTACGCTAAGTTTTCAAAGTGTGCATTTTGGTTGGAAGAAGTTCAATTCCTCGGTCACATAGTGAACAAAGAAGGTATTAAGGTGGATCCGGCAAAGATAGAAACTGTTGAAAAGTGGGAAACCCCGAAAACTCTGAAACACATACGCCAGTTTTTAGGAATAGCTGGTTACTACAGAAGGTTCATCCAAGACTTTTCCAGAATAGCAAAACCCTTGACTGCTTAACGCATAAAGGGAAGAAATTTGAATGGAATGATGAACAAGAGAAAGCGTTTCAGTTGTTGAAGAAAAAGCTAACTACGGCACCTATATTGTCATTACCTGAAGGGAATGATGATTTTGTGATTTATTGTGATGCATCAAAACAAGGTCTCAGTTGTGTATTAATGCAACGAACGAAGGTGATTGCTTATGCGTCTAGACAATTGAAAATTCACGAACAAAATTATACGACGCATGATTTGGAATTAGGCGCGGTTGTTTTTGCATTAAAGACTTGGAGGCACTACTTATATGGGGTCAAAAGTATTATATATACCGACTACAAAAGTCTTCAACACATATTTAATCAGAAACAACTGAATATGAGGCAGCGTAGGTGGATTGAATTATTGAATGATTATGACTTTGAGATTCGTTACCACCCGGAGAAGGCAAATGTGGTAGCCGATGCCTTGAGCAGGAAGGACAGAGAACCCATTCGAGTAAAATCTATGAATATAATGATTCATAATAACCTTACTACTCAAATAAAGGAGGGGCAACAAGGAGTTTTAAAAGAGGGAAATTTAAAGAATGAAATACCCAAAGGATCGGAGAAGCATCTTAATATTCGGGAAGACGGAACCCGGTATAGGGCTGAAAGGATTTGGGTACCAAAATTTGGAGATATGAGAGAAATGGTACTTAGAGAAGCTCATAAAACCAGATACTCAATACATCCTGGAACGGGGAAGATGTACAAGGATCTCAAGAAACATTTTTGGTGGCCGGGTATGAAAGCCGATGTTGCTAAATACGTAGGAGAATGTAAAGCTGAGCATCAGAAACCATCAGGTCTACTTCAACAACTCGAAATCCCAGAATGGAAATGGGAAAACATTACTATGGATTTCATCACTAAATTGCCAAGGACTGCAAGTGGTTTTGATACTATTTGGGTAATAGTTGATCGTCTCACCAAATCAGCACACTTCCTGCCAATAAGAGAAGATGACAAGATGGAGAAGTTAGCACGACTGTATTTGAAGGAAGTCGTCTCCAGACATGGAATACCAATCTCTATTATCTCTGATAGGGATGGCAGATTTATTTCAAGATTTTGGCAGACATTACTGCAAGCATTAGGAACTCGTCTAGACATGAGTACTGCCTATCATCCACAAACTGATGGGCAGAGCGAAAGGACGATACAAATGCTTGAAGACATGCTACGAGCATGTGTTATTGATTTCGGAAACAGTTGGGATCGACATCTACCGTTAGCAGAATTTTCCTACAACAACAGCTACCATTCAAGCATTGAGATGGCGCCGTTTGAAGCACTTTATGGTAGAAAGTGCAGGTCTCTGATTTGTTGGAGTGAAGTGAAGGATAGACAGATTACGGGTCCGGAGATTATACAAGAAACTACCGAGAAGATCATCCAAATTCAACAACGGTTGAAAATCGCCCAAAGTCGACAAAAGAGCTACGCTGACATTAAAAGAAAAGATATAGAATTTGAAATTGGAGAGATGGTCATGCTTAAAGTTGCACCTTGGAAAGGCGTTGTTCGATTTGGTAAACGAAGGAAATTAAATCCAAGGTATATTGGACCATTCAAGATTATTGATCGTGTCGGACCAGTAGCTTACCGACTTGAGTTACCTCAACAACTCGCGGCTGTACATAACACTTTCCACGTCTCGAATTTGAAGAAATGTTTTGCTAAAGAAGATCTCACTATTCCGTTAGATGAAATCCAAATCAACGAAAAACTCCAATTCATCGAAGAACCCGTCGAAATAATGGATCGTGAGGTTAAAAGACTTAAGCAAAACAAGATACCAATTGTTAAGGTTCGATGGAATGCTCGTAGAGGACCCGAGTTCACCTGGGAGCGTGAAGTGCAGATGAAGAAGAAATACCCGCATCTATTTCCAGAAGATTCGTCAACACCTTCAACATTCCATGTTTATATATATTAATTGAGATTGATATTTACATGATTAAATGTTTCCAACATGTTAAGAAATCAAACTTGTTAAGACTTGATTAATTGAAATATGTTTCATATAGACAATTGACCACCCAAGTTGACCGGTGATTCACGAACGTTAAAACTTGTAAAAACTATATGATGACATATATATGGATATATATATATATATAGTTACCATGATACTATGATAAGTAAACATATCATTAAGTATATTAACAATGAACTACATATGTAAAAACAAGACTACTAACTTAATGATTTTTAAACGAGACATATATGTAACGATTATCGTTGTAAAGACATTTAATGTATATATATCATATTAAGAGATATTCATACATGATAATATCATGATAATATAATAATTTAAAATCTCATTTGATATTATAAACATTGGGTTAACAACATTTAACAAGATCGTTAACCTAAAGGTTTCAAAACAACACTTACATGTAACGACTAACGATGACTTAACGACTCAGTTAAAATGTATATACATGTAGTGTTTTAATATGTATTTATACACTTTTGAAAGACTTCAATACACTTATCAAAATACTTCTACTTAACAAAAATGCTTACAATTACATCCTCGTTCAGTTTCATCAACAATTCTACTCGTATGCACCCGTATTCGTACTCGTACAATACACAGCTTTTAGATGTATGTACTATTGGTATATACACTCCAATGATCAGCTCTTAGCGGCCCATTTGAGTCACCTAACACATGTGGGAACCATCATTTGGCAACTAGCATGAAATATCTCATAAAATTACAAAAATATGAGTAATCATTCATGACTTATTTACATGAAAACAAAATTACATATCCTTTATATCTAATCCATACATCAACGACCAAAAACACCTACAAACACTTTCATTCTTCAATTTTCTTCATCTAATTGATCTCTCTCAAGTTCTATCTTCAAGTTCTAAGTGTTCTTCATAAATTCTACAAGTTCTAGTTACATAAAATCAAGAATACTTTCAAATTTGCTAGCTCACTTCCAATCTTGTAAGGTGATCATCCAACCTCAAAAAATCTTTGTTTCTTACAGTAGGTTATCATTCTAATACAAGGTAATAATCATATTCAAACTTTGATTCAATTTCTATAACTATAACAATCTTATTTCAAGTGATGATCTTACTTGAACTTGTTTTCGTGTCATGATTCTGCTTCAAGAACTTCGAGCCATCCAAGGATCCGTTGAAGCTAGATCCATTTTTCTCTTTTATAGTAGGTTTATTCAAGGAACATAAGGTAGTAATGATGTTCATAACATCATTCGATTCATACATATAAAGCTATCTTATTCGAAGGTTTAAACTTGTAATCACTAGAACATAGTTTAGTTAATTCTAAACTTGTTCGCAAACAAAAGTTAATCCTTCTAACTTGACTTTTAAAATCAACTAAACACATGTTCTATATCTATATGATATGCTAACTTAATGATTTAAAACCTGGAAACACGAAAAAAACCGTAAAACCGGATTTACGCCGTCGTAGTAACACCGCGGGCTGTTTTGGGTTAGTTAATTAAAAACTATGATAAACTTTGATTTAAAAGTTGTTATTCTGAGAAAATGATTTTTATTATGAACATGAAACTATATCCATAAATTATGGTTAAACTCAAAGTGGAAGTATGTTTTCTAAAATGGTCATCTAGACGTCGTTCTTTCGACTGAAATGACTACCTTTACAAAAATAACTTGTAACTTATTTTTCCGACTATAAACCTATACTTTTTCTGTTTAGATTCATAAAATAGAGTTCAATATGAAATCAAAGCAATTTGATTCACTCAAAACGGATTTAAAATGAAGAAGTTATGGGTAAAACAAGATTGGATAATTTTTCTCATTTTAGCTACGTGAAAATTGGTAACAAATCTATTCCAACCATAACTTAATCAACTTGTATTGTATATTATGTAATCTGGAGATACCATAGACACGTATACAATGTTTCGACCTATCATGTCGACACATCTATATATATTTCAGAACAACCATAGACACTCTATATGTGAATGTTGGAGTTAGCTATACAGGGTTGAGGTTGATTCCAAAATATATATAGTTTGAGTTGTGATCAATACTGAGATACGTATACACTGGGTCGTGGATTGATTCAAGATAATATTTATCGATTTATTTCTGTACATCTAACTGTGGACAACTAGTTGTAGGTTACTAACGAGGACAGCTGACTTAATAAACTTAAAACATCAAAATATATTAAAAGTGTTGTAAATATATTTTGAACATACTTTGATATATATGTATATATTGTTATAGGTTCGTGAATCAACCAGTGGCCAAGTCTTACTTCCCGACGAAGTAAAAAATCTGTGAAAGTGAGTTATAGTCCCACTTTTAAAATCTAATATTTTTGGGATGAGAATACATGCAGGTTTTATAAATGATTTACAAAATAGACACAAGTACGTGAAACTACATTCTATGGTTGAATTATTGAAATCGAATATGCCCCTTTTTATTAAGTCTGGTAATCTAAGAATTAGGGAACAGACACCCTAATTGACGCGAATCCTAAAGATAGATCTATTAGGCCTAACAAACCCCATCCAAAGTACCGGATGCTTTAGTACTTCGAAATTTATATCATATCCGAAGGGTGTCCCGGAATGATGGGGATATTCTTACATATGCATCTTGTTAATGTCGGTTACCAGGTGTTCACCATATGAATGATTTTTATCTCTATGTATGGGATATGTATTGAAATATGAAATCTTGTGGTCTATTATTATGATTTGATAATATATAGGTTAAACCTATAACTCACCAACATTTTTGTTGACATTTTAAGCATGTTTATTCTCATGTGATTATTAAGAGCTTCTGCTGTCGCATACTTAAATAAGGACGAGATTTGGAGTCCATGCTTGTATGATATTGTGTAAAAACTGCATTCAAGAAACTTTTTTCGTTGTAACATATTTGTATTGTAAACCATTATGTAATGGTCGTGTGTAAACAGGATATTATAGATTATCATTATTTGATAATCTACGTAAAGCTTTTTAAACCTTTATTGATGAAATAAAGGTTATGGTTTGTTTTAAAATGAATGCAGTCTTTGAAAAACGTCTCATATAGAGGTCAAAACCTCGCAACGAAATCAATTAATATGGAACGTTTTTAATCAATAAGAACGGGACATTTCAGCAGCCTGTTCAGCGGAGAACGCTGGACGGTTAACTCCACAAAACTGTTGTTTCCAGCCTTCCTGATGCTACTTTTATGCAACCATTATACCTTTTATGTGTGTATACGATAGGATACACCATTAAGTCCCCCCAGTTTAATGACTTAAGCATTTGAAGAATGATTAAGTCGTTAAACTTTTGAAAACGCATGCCAAACCAGCCTGTTCATTGCCCACTTGCATCGGGGAAAACATTTTAGGCATTAAATGCAGACGAATTTTACTGACGCTGTTATGATTAATTTTTTACGGCTGAGATCATCCACGCGCCTCCAGCTGTAAAAAGTGTTATTTCGTACCCTTCATTTAAATTACCCCTGCACGTGTCTTAATCATGGCCATAAAAATTGTATCGATGAAATCCTATAAAAACTGTCATAACCCTATTACCATCACTTTTTTACTTTTGCCAAGATCTAAAAAGCATATTTCTCCCCCAAATCTTCATCTCCTTCTTCAATCTTCAACTTTTTAAGGTTTACCGTTTTCAATCTTAAACTTTTTAAGGTTTACTGTATTATCATGGCTTCTACACGGAGTACTAGCCAAGAGCACGCTAAGCCTTCTTCGTCAAATACCGCTGACATCCCAGAAGTTAGCACGATGGCTTCATAATTGACAAGTGAATATTTAGATGGCTTAAAGATTGCCTTCCGCCATCTCAATCAATACAACCATGTTCTTCCCACCAATAGACAAACTGCTGACAACCCTCCTGAGGGGAAAATTACTTTATACGCCTTACAAATTACCCACGACAACCTCCGTGTTCCCCTTACTAACTTTATTATTCGCCTTCTTAGATATTATAAGGCATGTCTTAGTCAGATGCATCCCCACGGCCTTCAAAAAATCATCCTTTTTGAAATGTACTGCAATGCTATTAATATAAAGCCTCTCATTAAAGTTTTTATCTCTTTGTTTAGAATTCGCACAATTAGTGATTGCTGGCTCACTATTGATAGTAAGAAAAATAATCATTTTGTTGGTCCGAATAGAGTTTCAAATTTGAAGGACTGGAAAAGTCCATTTTTCTTTGTTGATGAGACCGTTATTCCAGAAGAGTACTCCGTTGTCCGGGAATGGGGTGCTATTGATGCTGGTATAGGAAAGGGCATTAAGATTTCTCCTTCAGAGCAGCGGATAGTAAATAGCTTGAAAGAGCTCCGCCTTTCGCCCAGATCATACGAAAGGTATGAGGGAATTCTTGTGCTGTGCAAAGTGAGTCAAGAATGGCCAAGCAATTCTGTGCCAGTACTTTGTGAGAAAAAACAGGGTAGGATGTGATATGATCATCCTATTATATATATATATAGACTTGTGTCTATTGTTTATCATGTTTACTTATATTGCTGTTTATGTGTAATTTTTGCAGCCAACTCTGTGATGCAGGTTCGCTCAGCTCTGTTATCCGCTGATCTCGATGATGATGTAGATGTCACTGCTCGTGACAAAACTGCTGAAGAGCTAGAGGCGGAGAGAGTTGCAGCTGAAACTAAAGCTGCTGCTGATGCTGCTGTTGCCGCTGAAAAGGGGAAGAAATTGTTGTGAGCAGCTCAAACTGTGAATCCGGGTCTGATCATACAGACACTGAGTGGACAGCGGATGATATCACCATCGCCAATCAACAAACATCAGGGTCAGTTGACATCACGGATGAAACTAACCCCACTCCTCCTCCAACCCAAAAGACAAGAAAGAAGAGCATAGGCTCTAAAAGGGCGAAGAGTACAGAGGAGGGCAAAAAGCAGAAATGCATGAGAAGTATGTCCATTCTGTGCTTTCTTGAAAATGCACATGTTTTTGCGTACAACCGTTATCTTTGTTCGTAATGCTAATTTGTTCTTGTTAGTGATTTTAGCAGAGTCGGATGATAGCCAAGGGAAGGCTACGGAGGGCGGTGAACGGAGGACGGAGGAAAATCTTGAAAGTAAAGGAGAGAAGGGCCCGAAAATGCCTGACCCAAACTTTACTCCATTCGATGAATCTGAATTTCATGAAGATAGGCCGGAAGGAAACTCTGCTTATCATTCTCCTCCTCCTAATATCACTAACCCAGCTATCACATCCTCCAATGTTCAAGAGCCAACTCTTCCTGCTCATGTGAGGGCATTGCAAGCCATCATTGCAAACCCTGCTATTAAGGATAAAGAATTTGCAACTCTTCTTCAAGTATGAATGATAAGACCATCTGCATGTATATGCTTGTAATTTATTGATGTGAGTTGCCTGAAATTACTCATAAAATTTTTTCTTGTACAGGGTTGCGTTATCCCTGAGCTGAAACCCCAATTCACTGCTCTCCGTTCTGATCAACTCAGGGAATCAACTATGGCAGCTCATGTATTGCTAACCAATCATCTGGACTCTGTGCTGCAACTGTAGAAGCATCAAGAGTCTATTCTTGCTATAGCCCGTAAAGACAAAACTGAAGGTGCAAATGCTCATAAAAGAGCTGCTGATGCTGAGCGTGCCTTAAGTGATGCGCAGAAAATAATAAAGGCTAAAGAAGTTGAGCAAAAAAGTGCTCAAGATGTTGCTGTTGTTCTGCAAGGGGAAAGGGATGCTGAGAAGAAAAGACTTGAAGAGGAGCAGGTGAAAGTGGGTGAGCTGGAGAATGAAATGTCCCGTTCTTATTGATTAAAAACGTTCCATATTAATTGATTTCATTGCGAGGTTTTGACCTCTATATGAGACGTTTTTCAAAGACTGCATTCATTTTAAAACAAACCATAACCTTTATTTCATCAATAAAGGTTTAAAAAGCATTACGTAGATTATCAAATAATGATAATCTAAAATATCCTGTTTACACACGACCATTACATAATGGTTTACAATACATATATGTTACAACAAAATAAGTTTCTTGAATGCAGTTTTACACAATATCATACAAGCATGGACTCCAAATCTCGTCCTTATTTAAGTATGCGACAGCGGAAGCTCTTAATAATCACCTGAGAATAAACATGCTTAAAACGTCAACAAAAATGTTGGTGAGTTATAGGTTTAACCTATATATATCAAATCATAATAATAGACCACAAGATTTCATATTTCAATACACATCCCATACATAGAGATAAAAATCATTCATATGGTGAACACCTGGTAACCGAAAATGACAAGATGCATATATAAGAATATCCCCATCATTCCGGGACACCCTTCGGATATGATATAAATTTCGAAGTACTAAAGCATCCGGTACTTTGGATGGGGTTTGTTAGGCCCAATAGATCTATCTTTAGGATTCGCGTCAATTAGGGTGTCTGTTCCCTAATTCTTAGATTACCAGACTTAATAAAAAGGGGCATATTCGATTTCGATAATTCAACCATAGAATGTAGTTTCACGTACTTGTGTCTATTTTGTAAATCATTTATAAAACCTGCATGTATTCTCATCCCAAAAATATTAAATTTTAAAAGTGGGACTATAACTCACTTTCACAGATTTTTACTTCGTCGGGAAGTAAGACTTGGCCACTGGTTGATTCACGAACCTATAACAATATATACATATATATCAAAGTATGTTCAAAATATATTTACAACACTTTTAATATATTTTGATGTTTTAAGTTTATTAAGTCAGCTGTCCTCGTTAGTAACCTACAACTAGTTGTTCACAGTTAGTTGTACAGAAATAAATCGATAAATATTATCTTGAATCAATCCACGACCCAGTGTATACGTATCTCAGTATTGATCACAACTCAAACTATATATATTTTGTAATCAACCTCAACCCTGTATAGCTAACTCCAACATTCACATATAGAGTGTCTATGGTTGTTCCGAAATATATATAGATGTGTCAATATGATAGGTCGAAACATTGTATACGTGTCTATGGTATCTCAAGATTACATAATATATAATACAAGTTGATTAAGTTATGGTTGGAATAGATTTGTTACCAATTTTCACGTAGCTAAAATGAGAAAAATTATCCAATCTTGTTTTACCCATAACTTCTTCATTTTAAATCCGTTTTGAGTGAATCAAATTGCTATGGTTTCATATTGAACTCTATTTTATGAATCTAAACAAAAAAAGTATAGGTTTCTAGTCGGAAAAATAAGTTACAAGTCGTTTTTATAAAGGTAGTCATTTCAGTCGAAATAACGACGTCTAGATGACCATTTTAGAAAACATACTTCCACTTTGAGTTTAATCATAATTTTTGGATATAGTTTCATGTTCATAATAAAAATCATTTTCTCAGAATAACAACTTTAAAATCAAAGTTTATCATAGTTTTTAATTAACTAACCCAAAACAGCCCGCAGTGTTACTACGACGGCGTAAATCCGGTTTTACGGTGTTTTTCGTGCTTCCAGGTTTTAAATCATTAAGTTAGCATATCATATAGATATAGAACATGTGTGTAGTTAATTTTAAAAGTCAAGTTAGAAGGATTAACTTTTGTTTGCGAACAAGTTTAGAATTAACTAAACTATGTTCTAGTGATTACGAGTTTAAACCTTCGAATAAGATAGCTTTATATGTATGAATCGAATGATGTTATGAACATCATTACTACCTTAAGTTCCTTAGATAAACCTACTAGAAAAGAGAAAAATGGATCTAGCTTCGACGGATCCTTGGATGGCTAGAAGTTCTTGAAGCAGAATCATGACACGAAAACAAGTTCAAGTAAGATCATCACTTGAAATAAGATTGTTATAGTTATAGAAATTGGAAAAAAGTTTGAATATGATTATTACCTTGTATTAGAATGATAACCTACAGTAAGAAACAAAGATTTCTTGAGGTTGGATGATCACCTTACAAGATTGGAAGTGAGCTAGCAAACTTGTAAGTATTCTTGATTTTATGTAACTAGAACTGGTAAAATATATGAAGAACACTTAGAACTTGAAGATAGAACTTGAGAGAGATCATTTAGATGAAGAAAATTGAAGAATGAAAGTGTTTGTAGGTGTTTTTGGTCGTTGGTGTATGGATTAGATATAAAGGATATGTAATTTTGTTTTCATGTAAATAAGTCATGAATGATTACTCATATTTTTGTAATTTTATGAGATATTTCATGCTAGTTGCCAAATGATGGTTCCCACATGTGTTAGGTGACTCACATGGTCTGCTAAGAGCTGATCATTGGAGTGTATATACCAATAGTACATACATCTAAAAGCTGTGTATTGTACAAGTACGAATACGGGTGCATACGAGTAGAATTGTTGATGAAACTGAACGAGGATGTAATTGTAAGCATTTTTGTTAAGTAGAAGTATTTTGATAAGTGTATTGAAGTCTTTCAAAAGTGTATGAATACATATTAAAACACTACATGTATATACATTTTAACTGAGTCGTTAAGTCATCGTTAGTCGTTACATGTAAATGTTGTTTTGAAACCTTTAGGTTAATGATCTTGTTGAATGTTGTTAACCCATTGTTTATTATAACAAATGAGATGTTAAATTGTTATATTATCATGATATTATGATATATAATATATCTCAGTATGATGTATATACAGTTAAATGTCGTTACAACGATAATCGTTACATATATGTCTCGTTTCGAAATCATTAAGTTAGTAGTCTTATTTTTACATATGTATTTCATTGTTAATACACTTAATAATATATTTACTTATCATTTAACATAATTAACCAAGTGTATCAATATCTTAATATGATTCATATGTACCTAGTAAGACGTTGTTATAACGATAATCGTTATATATATCGTTTTCGAGTTTCTTAAATTAATAGTCTCATTTTTATGTATACAACTAATTGTTAAAATACCTAATGAGATACATACTTATAATAAAAACATGTTAACTATATATATAACCATATATATGTCATCGTATAGTTTTTACAAGTTTCAACGTTCGTGAATCACCGGTCAACTTGGGTGGTCAATTGTCTATATGAAACATATTTCAATTAATCAAGTCTTAACAAGTTTGATTGCTTAACATGTTGGAAACATTTAATCATGTAAATATCAATCTCAATTAATATATATAAACATGGAAAAGTTCGGGTCACTACAGAGAAGCAGCTGAATGCAGAGAGGGAAAAGTCTGCTGAGCTTCTCCGGAGGGCGGAGAAAGGCGAAAGTAATTTTGCTGAGCTTAAGAAGGGTATACCAGGTCTGATATCTAAAGTGCTTGGATCCAGTCTTGTAGGGAATCCCTACAATGATTATGTTGATGCTGCCTGCACCCATGCTATTGCTGATGTGACCGACAAGCTGTTTAAACACCTTGCTCCCAACCAGACCTCTTCTGCTGCTATTACCAAACTTATGCCTCCTGGTACTCAGGAAAAGTTTGATGAGACTAAAGACAAATTGATAAATTTGAAGATAAACGTTTATGATGAAGTATGCAGCAAAGAAGATTCATCTGCTCAAGATGTGCTTAGCGTGCAGTTTGATTGATTTTTGTAAAAATATCAAACAATGTTTTGTAATAAATTTCCTTCTGACCTTGACATTATATACATACTGACTTTATTGTGATGACTACGTGTGTTTACATGCTTGTTGCAAATATTTTGATGCTTAATGCTATAAAACCAATCGATTATGCACCTGAGCATAAAATTTCTATACACAATTGTGCAGTGTATAATTGAGCAAATCATTTTGAAAAGTGTATAAGGTAATTCATATGTAGTCGCCTTGTAGTATTAAGTTTTGCTAAATGAATATGATGTCTGAATTCTGTTACACGCTTTCCGTCATAAAATTAATGAGGAAGAATTATGAAGTGTTTTAGAAGAATGATTACAAATCAATAGACTCTCCGTCTTACGTCTTCCGTCATAAAATATATGAGGAATAATTGCTAATTATTTTGCCTTCATACATAAAATATAGAACTTCATTATGTGAAGTAAGTTTTTTATAATGTTTGTCATGGCAAGTATCTGAGTTTTGTATCATGCCTCGGTGCGTTCTAGTAAAACTTAAACATTTTCTAGCCGATCCCTTGTGCCTTTACTGGCCGGCATAAAAGCTTCCGCCATCGGAGGTATTTTAAAAATACACTCCTTCTGTGGGCAGGTTATAAATGTAATGTTTTACATTTGTCACGGGCAGCACTTTGTTTATGAAAAATATAAAATTTATTGTTCGGTACTGTGCAGTACATAAACGATTGATGACGAATTTAGGTGGATCAAGCCTAATTAGTACGCCATGAATGTTTAATGTATGCAATTGCTAACATATGCACTGTAAAATAACCACAATGGTTCATAGTAAATTGATAAACATTGCTCTTCATATAATGCGACAATATGTTCTTCAAATGCCAAACACGTGTATTTTGGCATGAATACAATGATTGTAAAAGACAATGCTAAAAAACTGCTCTGATAATAAACTTTTGCTCTTGATAACATGCTGAGATTTGCTTCTTCACACGCCGAGCGCCCAACGCTATCCGGCCTACACACTTGATTATGGAATGAAAAACTCCTGAACTTCATCATCACTAAACAACCGATCATGCTTTCTCCAGTTTACGTTGCCCTTTGGTAAGTTCACAAATGTGGATCTCTCCCTAGCTGGTGCCACATACTGTGAATGTATGGCGGCTACTCCGTTAGGAGTTGGGAACCTGATCTCTGCATGAGCTGTCGATGTTATCGCTTCGAATTTAGCCAACGCTGCCCTTCCAAAAAGGACATTAAATCGAGAATTGCCATCTATGATTGTTAAATTGATTGTTTCTGTTCTCAACAATGGGAATGTGCCCATAACAACTTCCAAACGAATCTACCCCATGAAATTTATCGGTGCTCCCGTTAATCCAGAAACTTTCAACCTCGTTTGCCTAGCTCTGCTCTGCACATGCCTTGGAAAAGTCTTCAAGCAATGCCAGTAAATGATGTCAGCTTCACTTTCCGTATCTGTGTAGATTAGTTGACAAACTTATTTGCTATCTCTGCTGAAATGATCACTAGTTGGACGGACAACGCCCAATTCTGAATTGGCTGAAAGATAATTGGAGCATATCTCTAGCTGTCCAAATTGCTGTTTGATGATTCACCATCTTCATAATGACTGTCGTTGATCCAAACCATCCTGATTACAACTTCTGGAGTTGTGTCACGCTCTGTGATCCGATCTCCGTACTGCGGTTGGTTCCGATTATCTCTTCCACCATGCTGCGCTCTTCTGTTCTCTCCATGGCGTCCTCTGTTACCATCATTCCTTTGCCACGCAAATTTCCTGCGAGGATCATTCCTCCTGTACTGTTTGCCAGGCAACAAATGATTCAGTTCTCCTGCCTTGATTTTCGCTATGATTTCTCTCATCAAATATTTACAATTGTCCGTATCATGGCCCCAAGCCTCATGGAAATCGCACCACAACTCACTCTTTGGACCCTCCCTTTCTTCCATAGGTTCTGGAGCATTGAAAGTGGTCCGAATTGGTTCAGTGAAGAGGATCTCTTTCGGAGTTTTGGTAAGCGCCATTATCAACGGATGCCTTTCTATTGGCCTCCTGTTGTGGTAAAAATCATTAGGGTGATTGTTTCCTCTACATCCTCCATTTGAATTGTCATTCCTTCTCTGATTTCTGTCAAAATACCGTCCTCCGTTGTGCGGCTTGCTACTACTGCCATTATCAAACTTGTTCAACCCACGCTCACCAGCTCGGACATGCCTCTGTGCAATCTCCAACACCTGATGCAATGTTTTTGGAAAGTCATACCGTAATGCATGAACAAGTGCACTAAACCGTCACTTGTCCAAACAGAAAATGAAACCAGATACAAGCTGTGATTCTGGACAATCAGGAATCTTCTGTGCTTCAAGTGTATAACGCTTCATAAAATTGCTCAAAGATTCGTTATGATGCATTGTGATCTCGTGTGCATCAAGATGTGTCAGAGTACAGCTCCGTAGATTTTGGTATTGCATCACAAATTTTGCTCTCAAATCAAGAAAACTAGTAATACTCCTTGGTGGCAAACTAGCAAACCATTTGCGTGCCATTTTCAGCAGTACCATAGGAAACATATGGCACGCAGTTTCATCCTCCCAATGCTGCAACCTCATAACACCTTCAAACATAGTCAAAAAATCTTCCGGATTCGTTGTGCCATCATAAACTCCAATTGTTGGTATAGCAAGATTTCTGGGTAATGGATAATTAGCAATTCGCTCAATGAAACAATGTGTAGATTCAGCCATGGCTGGTGGCTTGGTGGCTTGCTCTCCAGTAATAAGGGCAAAGAAATTGTCCACGGCCATAGCACGGACGGCGGGCTGCGCTAAGCGTTGCTTATACTTTGCAGGAGCTGTCTGCTTAAGAATGTCATTTAAAAGCAACTCTGCCTACTTTTCTGACATGAACTCATCTTTGTCAATTTCATCATCAGAGTCATTATTATCATAGCTCAGGTCGTTATCATCCCCAGAATCATCAATAAGACTGCCCAGCTTGTCAAGTAGCCTGGATAACTTGTATTTTGACATAGATTGCCTTTTCATTATTTGCTTGTCTTTGCCATCTGCCACCCGCCGAAAAGGTATAAATGATGGACATCGCCGTGGTTGCATCAATGGTCGTCGCTCTGTATTAGTAACAAAATTTGGAAGTCTTTCTGCACTTTTGGTTGTTGTTTCTTCGATTACTGGCCTTTTCTCCGAATTAGTTGCCAAATGTTTGAGCCTTTCTGCAGTTTCAGCAACTGTTTCTTCAAACGTACCATTTAGTGGTGGAACAGGTACATCCTCAATAGTTATCATATCATCAGTTGATTGATTATTGACTGCTTCAAGTACAAATGGAGCTTCAGTTGTTTTTGTTCCTTTTCCGTTTCATGTGTTGTTTGCATTAGTGGATGGCACCATTGCTAACACCTATTTCCTTATGAGGTAAGGCTTAGTATGTCAACAAGATACTAGAAGTAATCTAGTTTTAGGAGGGTGGAGTGTTGCCGATTGATTTTTACCCTCGGGAGATAATCCCTGCAGACCCGATTCACAAGTGTAGAAACTTGTGTAATGACCCGGAAATTTCCGACCAAATTTAAACTATAATCTTTATATGTTTCCGACACGATAAGCAAAATCTGTAATGTTGAGTCTAGGAAGTTTGAAATCTATATTCAGATAATAAGTTACCCTCTGACTATGCCTGGCAATTCACGAACAATTGTTAAAATATGTGCGTACATATGAATGTGGAAATTTGATATATATAAATTAATAAATTATTATTATAAATATTATTATCATTAATAATATTAGAATAATTAGTATCATTTTTATTAATGACATTATAGTTATATATTTCATAAAAATTATTACAAATATCATTAGTAATAACATTATCATCATATTTGTATTACTATTAGATAAAAATATTAAAGATATTATTATTATATTTATTAAAAGATTAATCATAACTTATATATATATATATAAAAGAAATACTAATAAGAATATAAAGGTAGATAAATAATTAATGATATATATTTGAGTTTATATAAATATATGTACCAAAATAAGATACAGATATCTATACATACATACAGATACGTACACAGTTAAATAGATATACATGTATGTATAATTTCGCCTAATTATATTTATAAATACAGTAGATAGAATTGAGAGTTGTTAAAATTTCGCTATCTGTTATATGCTTTGCTTGTCCGATTCACTTATATACTTCTGATATTAGTTGTGTCCGTGATATTCTGTCTTCCAAAGTCACACTTGCCCTATGCATTAATTGACCTGTTTGTTTTCTTCCTTCTGGCATCGAAAATGACTGCTATCCATTCCTCAATATAAATGAATCAATTACAATCAGGGTGTTAACTCATGTGTTCACTCACGTATTATATACATACCTTCCAAATTCTCTTCTAAATGAACAAACCATAATCGAACACACATCACCACCTTTGGTGGTTTTCACTTGCAACGATCACCCAAAAACCCTCAACACCTTTTTCGCTACTACTGTTATTTGAGCTTCTATTCGATCACCAAAAAGACCAACATTTAACACCCTTGAACCATCGACTACCATCATTTATTATCGTTTCATATACATATATACGACTGATATATGTTTCCTTTTGTATTAAACCGAAACCCAAAACTTAACTCACCTGCATCAACCGTAAGTCACCCTCACTCTAGTTGTTTAAACCGCCACCTTTACTACAGTAATTCGTCACCTTGATTCACCTTCACAAACCACCATTTGTTATTTCTCGATACTGTTTTCCATCGTGAGCCACCCACCTTCTCTTTCATCCATCAACAACCGACACCCTAATAACCACCACCACCGTAAGCTACAAATGTTTTTTTTTTTTTATGTTGCTGTTTCGACCCGTCCAGCCCAAAACACCACTCTATTCGCTGTAAACTGCTGTTGTTACAGTAACGACTCAATGATGAAGATGATGATGTCACAAGAATGGTGACGATGAGAATGAACGATGGAGATGATGGAGTTGGTGATGAAACGATAGATGATGATCTAGTAAATATTTATAAGTCAAAACCGATACCTCACCCATTCCTTTTGATTATTAAATTCTCAACTTTATTAAAGGTGTCGGTATTATTCTCTGTTATATCTTAAGGGAAAAACGTGATTGTAGGCAATCATATTACTTTCTTATGTGGGCCGATTCTCCCAACAATAATCGAGCCATTGGAATTAATAATGAGGATAAGATTAGAGATAAAGTCGTTGGTTTAGGAATTCAAAACAGAAAGTAAGTAATAGCGGAATGGTGAGGATTGTTTATGTTATACGAGAGGTCCCTGGTTCGAAACACGTCTTAGGCGAATATATATTTTTTTAAGAAAGCTGGGCTGTTGGCAAAAGTGAGGTATTGGGCCGAGATTCAATTGCTATTGGGCCGAAGTCTTCCATTTAGTGTTGGGTCAGGTGAATGCCTCTTAAACCGTAAACTATGGGACTAGTCAGATAGGTTTTATGAAGTTGAAGAAGAGAAAAAGAAAAAAAAAATATTATAAACACAAAGAAAACAAGTTATACATAGATTTAAGTTGGAGATTAAATCAGAAAAGTTGGATATCCCAGATGTTTGAGGTGTTAGTGGTTTTGTGAGTGAGGGGTCTCAAGTTCAAGTCTTGTCCGAAGCATTATTTTTGGGAAAAGCTTTAAGGTAGTATTATAATTATTTTTATTATTATTATTATTAGTATGGTTATCATTATAATCAAATACGATTTTTATTACTAATATAAACATTATTTTACCATATAAATTCTATTTATATAAAACTATACTTAAAAGTAATATTACATATAAATATGTATTAATCATATTAACAATCTATATATAAATATTTATATACAACAAATTAGGTATTTTAAAATAATAAGTTATATTAATAAAATCATACAAATATCAACCTTTTGAATATATACACAAATTAAATATATATATAATACATGAAATTGTTTGATTACAAGTATATGTATTAATATATATATATATATAAATGATATAGGTTCGTGAATCCGAGGCCAACCTTATAATTGATCAATGATGTTATATGTATTTTTACTACAAAATACATTAGGTGAGTATATAGTCCCACTTTTAAACTCTAAATATTTCGGGATGAGAATACATGTATTTTATGTTTTACGTTATGGACACAAGTAACTGAAAAATATATTCTACGTTGAGTTGTACCACTGGCATACTTCCCTGTAGCTTGGTAACTAATATTTACAGCGGTATTGTAAACGCGAATCCTGTTGATAGATCTATCGGGCCTGACAACCCCAACCGGACTGGACGACCAGTATTCAACGGTTGCACAGTACTTCGTTTCGTGACTACACATGGTACAGTGTAGTAAGATTTCATAATAAAGGGAATATGCGACGTGATTAAATGTTAAGTATGGTTACCAAGTGCTCAACCACTTAGAATATTTTTATTAAAATGTTTACATATGAAATCTTGTGGTCCATTGTTATAACGCTGCTAGCATCAAACCTATATATCTCACCAAATTTATGTTGACTTTTTAAAGCATGTTATTCTCAGGTACGAATTAAGTCTTCCGCTGTGCATTAGCTCATATTAAGGACATTACTTGGAGTCGATCATCGCGATGGGACCAACTGTTGATGATATCGTCCGGGAGGATAAGGACGGGTCTTTACAGGTGGTATCAGAGCGTTGGTCTTAGTGAACCAGGTCTTGCATTAGTGTGTCTGACTAGTAGTTGTTAGGATACATTAGTGAGTCTGGACTTTGACCGTGTCTATTTGTCAAAAAGTTTTGCTTATCATTTTTAGTCAGAAACCATCTGCTTATCATCCTTAGGGAATTGCCTGCTCATCAATCTTAAGTCTAGACACGTCTTATTGCATTTAGTGCATTGATAGTGTATAGACTAGAATTCATATCTTAGCGCATCTGTAGACTTGTCTGATGTATGCCGTAGGTTCTTCTGTAGTCTACGAAATCTTTGTTATTATAGATATTCTATATAGCTAGAATATCATCCGATATCCGAAAATCATTTCACATCGACGATCCCTTCCATCCACCAAACTGCTCGTTTGACGATGAACCTGAAAGCACTTACCGGCGAACCTGTTCGAGAAACCATTTAACCTCTCATTTCTAGAAATATCCCGTTACGATTATATATTATCCTATAATTCGAATCTTACTCACCCGCTCGTTTCAATCGTCAATCATCCCGATATAAAATAAGAAGTTAACGAACTACGTGATCGAGTAATGGCTTTGGAGAATCTGGTGTGGAGACACCAGCAGCAGCACCAGCAGCATAATCCGTACCACCATCATCAACGCCGACAATACCCTTATCACCCCAACCACAATCACGTCATAAATCTCAACGTCACGATCTGTACCTCGGATATCAATATCACACGCTTCGATATCATCATCTGTACTTCAAGTATACTCCTTGTTTTACATATCGTTCTACATCGATTAATTTCGTTCTACGTATTGTTCTATCTCATTTACTTTCGTCCGGCATGGCAATTATGTAATCTCTAAAGTTTTAGAGATCATGTAATCAAGTGCTAACAATAAATCAAATGAGTATAAAATCTTATTGACTCATTAAATCCATAATTACATCTGAAGAAAATATATATGCAAGTATATTTTCATAAAGATCGTAATTAAAAAAAAATTTCTTTCGTACAAACTGTTAATGATGAAAATATTTTAACGGGTGGGTAGTACCCGAGAAATATTTAGAATTCACACTAATAAGTTACACTGTACATTCTTCGACTCTGATTCAACAGTCAGTCACTATCCTACTTGTATCCATAGATATACGTATCCGTTCACCACAGAATCCATTTTCGTTCAATTTCATATTTGGATTTTTACCTATCAGAATCCACCAAGTGGCATAATAAAGAAAACATTGGACAAAATAAAATTTGTTAGAAACAAACGAATTAACTAATTGAAATTTTGTTAAGAATTCACGCTAACTGTTCCAGCTAACTGTTCCTAGCTAACTGATTACATTTTATTTATCGCAATTTAATTATCGCAATTTTATTTATCGTCATTTAATTTCTGTTATTTACTTTACGCATTTAATTTATCGTCATTTAATTTCTGTTATTTACTTTTACGCACTATAAATAACGAGACACGTATGCAAGGTTTCGACTTATCATATCGACCCATCTATATATATATTTCGGAACAACCGTAGACACTCTATATGTGAAGGTGGGAGTTGGCTATACAGGGTCGGAGTTGATTCCAAATATATATATACTTTGAGTTGTGATCGACACTGAGACCGGTACACGGGTCACGATATGTATTATTTAATTCGAATATTTTATATTAAATTATATATGAATCATTGAACCATCAGACTATTGGACTGCTAACTTTGGACAATTAAAATGAATTAAATTAAAATATTGATTATAACATATGAAATTAAATAATTCTTCAAGCTTGCCACTTGATTTCATCCTAAACCTCATTTGTATCTCGACGTTTACAATCCGCGTACAAACCTATCAGGATTCTTGAAAATACCTCAATCGAGAAGTTGAACCGACCGCACTTCATCTACAGAAGAAAAGATCTATACACATAAAAACCTCTTGAACCCAAAGTCATAGTTTAACACGTACCGCGACAAATTCTTTAGCATTTATTAGCAAAAACAACCTTACGATTTCTTTTCAAAGTAGCCAATTTTGTCACAGCTTCAACAGAACAACTTCGACCTTTCATTCGAATAAGTCTTATTATAACTTTGATATCTACGATTGGTTTTCCTCATCGTTACCGGGGAACCTTTCATACTCCGCCATGTTATCATCAGCATTTAATCATCTAAAAACACAATTCGCCCAAAAACACCTCGGATTGATAATCGACGATTCAGATATGACTGCATTAAATGCAGAGGAAACAGTAAAATTTTAGATGGCCTAAATGGCCAAAAGTTTGATGATAAATAAGGGAATGTTAGGAACGCTCGATAGAAAATTTAGTGCTGAAAAATGGATTGAGCTAACTGTGAAGGAAACAAAGAACAAATACAAGGAATGAACCTGCCTTCAAATAATGCAAATGATTCAGTGTCTGTTGAAACCGTCAGTATGAACCCTACTCCTTATTCTAAACTTTTTCAGATGATATTATTCATCATCATCTTATCTTAGATATTATAAGATATCTTCATATTTTCCGCTATACATATTCTCCATATTTCTAAAGATATTTTCACAACTATTCCTATCTGCAATCATCTATCTCCCCGTAATATCTGCGTTACAACATAAAAGAAACTGTGTTAGTTTCTAGATTCTGAAATCTTCAAGTTTAAAATATGAATGTTTTGAAGTAGTGTTGGGAACTGATGCATGAATTAGTATAATCTAATGACACTTGATCAACGTCATTATATTACAGTAAGTCATGTTGAGTTTCTAATGGAATGTGATGATTCACAGTACCATCATCATGTGCCATGTTACATGGCCCTTACATTCTATCTAATCCCCAAACGTATTAGGAACATATCGTCTTGATAGTTCGATCTTTTTCAAGATATTCTGGTAGTTGGACAAATCAAAATCGTGCCATTACCATTTTTTTTAAGAGCATTAGCTATACCTACGAATTTCAGATCATTACTCGCTTGACTTGAGGACGGGAAGAAGAAACGAAGGGACAAAGTCCCGAAATAGAAATTGGAGTATAAATCGCAGCAAATAGAAGAGAGTATTAACTGTGGATGACAATGATTATAGAAGACAGAAGCAGGAACATCGAAGTATAAGGGAAGATATCAAACTCAACAACCACTCAGAAATTACAAACCGTGTATATCAATACGTATTGCAACGTAAAGGCACGGGAGAATTAGAAACATTATAATTCCAAGAAAATCATAAAAGTGAATAGATTCTTCTGGCGGCAGATGAAATAGAAGAATGAAAGATATGAAAGTTAGAAGTATAATAAGAATCAGGATTGGATGAAGCATATTAAGGAATAAGTAGAGGAAGAAAGAATAGAAGGTGTGGAGAATAAGGAAACGGAGGAGGTAGATTTATAGTGAAATATCCGACAGAGAAATCAAAACAGATTGCCACATTAAATCAAAGAAGATCCCGTTTTTCCTAAATTGCCGAAGAGCCAAATCTTATTCCGTAAGATTTTCCCTAAATCCCTTGAATTCCAGAAATCAACCTTGACTACATCACCGGTTAAGTCAAATCTGCATTTATTCATTTTCACTCTTATGTGATAGCTTCACTCGTACGCTTCACATGATTGAATCGTTTTATCTACATTACTCAATGATGATAAAACTCCATTATCACCTCATATGCGTCATGAAAACATTCTTATTGTTATCCATGACGACCTCTATCAAATTTCGGGGACGAAATTTCTTTAACGGGTAGGTACTGTAATGACCCGGAAATTTCCGACCAAATTTAAACTATAATCTTTATATGTTTCCGACACGATAAGCAAAATCTGTAATGTTGAGTCTAGGAAGTTTGAAATCTATATTCAGATAATAAGTTACCCTCTGACTATGCCTGGCAATTCACGAACAATTGTTAAAATATGTGCGTACATATGAATGTGGAAATTTGATATATATAAATTAATAAATTATTATTATAAATATTATTATCATTAATAATATTAGAATAATTAGTATCATTTTTATTAATGACATTATAGTTATATATTTCATAAAAATTATTACAAATATCATTAGTAATAACATTATCATCATATTTGTATTACTATTAGATAAAAATATTAAAGATATTATTATTATATTTATTAAAAGATTAATCATAACTTATATATATATATATAAAAGAAATACTAATAAGAATATAAAGGTAGATAAATAATTAATGATATATATTTGAGTTTATATAAATATATGTACCAAAATAAGATACAGATATCTATACATACATACAGATACGTACACAGTTAAATAGATATACATGTATGTATAATTTCGCCTAATTATATTTATAAATACAGTAGATAGAATTGAGAGTTGTTAAAATTTCGCTATCTGTTATATGCTTTGCTTGTCCGATTCACTTATATACTTCTGATATTAGTTGTGTCCGTGATATTCTGTCTTCCAAAGTCACACTTGCCCTATGCATTAATTGACCTGTTTGTTTTCTTCCTTCTGGCATCGAAAATGACTGCTATCCATTCCTCAATATAAATGAATCAATTACAATCAGGGTGTTAACTCATGTGTTCACTCACGTATTATATACATACCTTCCAAATTCTCTTCTAAATGAACAAACCATAATCGAACACACATCACCACCTTTGGTGGTTTTCACTTGCAACGATCACCCAAAAACCCTCAACACCTTTTTCGCTACTACTGTTATTTGAGCTTCTATTCGATCACCAAAAAGACCAACATTTAACACCCTTGAACCATCGACTACCATCATTTATTATCGTTTCATATACATATATACGACTGATATATGTTTCCTTTTGTATTAAACCGAAACCCAAAACTTAACTCACCTGCATCAACCGTAAGTCACCCTCACTCTAGTTGTTTAAACCGCCACCTTTACTACAGTAATTCGTCACCTTGATTCACCTTCACAAACCACCATTTGTTATTTCTCGATACTGTTTTCCATCGTGAGCCACCCACCTTCTCTTTCATCCATCAACAACCGACACCCTAATAACCACCACCACCGTAAGCTACAAATGTTTTTTTTTTTTTATGTTGCTGTTTCGACCCGTCCAGCCCAAAACACCACTCTATTCGCTGTAAACTGCTGTTGTTACAGTAACGACTCAATGATGAAGATGATGATGTCACAAGAATGGTGACGATGAGAATGAACGATGGAGATGATGGAGTTGGTGATGAAACGATAGATGATGATCTAGTAAATATTTATAAGTCAAAACCGATACCTCACCCATTCCTTTTGATTATTAAATTCTCAACTTTATTAAAGGTGTCGGTATTATTCTCTGTTATATCTTAAGGGAAAAACGTGATTGTAGGCAATCATATTACTTTCTTATGTGGGCCGATTCTCCCAACAATAATCGAGCCATTGGAATTAATAATGAGGATAAGATTAGAGATAAAGTCGTTGGTTTAGGAATTCAAAACAGAAAGTAAGTAATAGCGGAATGGTGAGGATTGTTTATGTTATACGAGAGGTCCCTGGTTCGAAACACGTCTTAGGCGAATATATATTTTTTTAAGAAAGCTGGGCTGTTGGCAAAAGTGAGGTATTGGGCCGAGATTCAATTGCTATTGGGCCGAAGTCTTCCATTTAGTGTTGGGTCAGGTGAATGCCTCTTAAACCGTAAACTATGGGACTAGTCAGATAGGTTTTATGAAGTTGAAGAAGAGAAAAAAAAAAAAAAATATTATAAACACAAAGAAAACAAGTTATACATAGATTTAAGTTGGAGATTAAATCAGAAAAGTTGGATATCCCAGATGTTTGAGGTGTTAGTGGTTTTGTGAGTGAGGGGTCTCAAGTTCAAGTCTTGTCCGAAGCATTATTTTTGGGAAAAGCTTTAAGGTAGTATTATAATTATTTTTATTATTATTATTATTAGTATGGTTATCATTATAATCAAATACGATTTTTATTACTAATATAAACATTATTTTACCATATAAATTCTATTTATATAAAACTATACTTAAAAGTAATATTACATATAAATATGTATTAATCATATTAACAATCTATATATAAATATTTATATACAACAAATTAGGTATTTTAAAATAATAAGTTATATTAATAAAATCATACAAATATCAACCTTTTGAATATATACACAAATTAAATATATATATAATACATGAAATTGTTTGATTACAAGTATATGTATTAATATATATATATATATAAATGATATAGGTTCGTGAATCCGAGGCCAACCTTATAATTGATCAATGATGTTATATGTATTTTTACTACAAAATACATTAGGTGAGTATATAGTCCCACTTTTAAACTCTAAATATTTCGGGATGAGAATACATGTATTTTATGTTTTACGTTATGGACACAAGTAACTGAAAAATATATTCTACGTTGAGTTGTACCACTGGCATACTTCCCTGTAGCTTGGTAACTAATATTTACAGCGGTATTGTAAACGCGAATCCTGTTGATAGATCTATCGGGCCTGACAACCCCAACCGGACTGGACGACCAGTATTCAACGGTTGCACAGTACTTCGTTTCGTGACTACACATGGTACAGTGTAGTAAGATTTCATAATAAAGGGAATATGCGACGTGATTAAATGTTAAGTATGGTTACCAAGTGCTCAACCACTTAGAATATTTTTATTAAAATGTTTACATATGAAATCTTGTGGTCCATTGTTATAACGCTGCTAGCATCAAACCTATATATCTCACCAACTTTATGTTGACTTTTTAAAGCATGTTATTCTCAGGTACGAATTAAGTCTTCCGCTGTGCATTAGCTCATATTAAGGACATTACTTGGAGTCGATCATCGCGATGGGACCAACTGTTGATGATATCGTCCGGGAGGATAAGGACGGGTCTTTACACTTGTGGGGTGGCTTAATCAATCTGTCGTCCGTAGAGCTTAAAAGTGCTAGCCGGATGACTTCTAGTGAGAGAAAGTAGAGAGAGAGAAGTGAAGTCTCAGCTCTCAAAGCTATCAGAATATCTGAACTGTGTAAAATGACGACCCAAGGGGTCTATTTATAGTGTCAGATCCACCAGATTGCTTGGGGACACGTGTCAGATGATGATATGTTCTGTTACTCGTGATCCGATATTTACGCTGAAGGTGGCATTCTCCGGCCAGGGCTTACGCGCTAGGTGGCCTTCAGGGCTTACGCATGACGGAGCAGCCTGTTCAGCGGAGAACGCTGGACGGTTAACTCCACAAAACTGTTGTTTCCAGCCTTCCTGATGCTACTTTTATGCAACCATTATACCTTTTATGTGTGTATACGATAGGATACACCATTATTGAACGAGTAACCAAGCACATGGTTGTATGTGATGGTGCATCATTGAGATCAATAGTATAAAGTGAAGCACAATGTTTACCAACAAGGAGATCGTTTCCATCGGTGGATTGCACCGAGCATTGACGACGTTCAAACAAAATCTCCATAACACTAAATAAACTGCACCCCAAACCCTCAACATATGAGACCCGTTCGATCGTTATGCCATTTTTCACAAAATCTCCATAACTCGTTATTGCTGCAATCTCATCGTTTCTAAAAGTAACCGTTCCTAGGAATTTGTCAACGAAATTGACAAGCAAGGATTTATCGTCCGTCATGTGTCGAGAGCAACCGGAATTGATATACCAAATACAGAAGTCGAAACCCTGAAAATGTTAATTTCCTAGAGTTTAGGTACCCAAAGTATCTTGGGTCCTCTACGGTTAGTACCAACAATAAACTTTGGATATACAATGAGATAATCACGTAAAGCATCATGCAATTTAGACAATAACACATCATTTAAAACCACATTACATGAAGCATCGTACACAATATCAAGTTTTACATCATTATCAGAAGTCTTAACACACAACTTATTCCAAGCAGATGTTTTGTTCACAGACGAAAATTGAAAGACATGAGATGATTTCCTAGGTCGACTAGCAGATTGCTTTGGTTTGGTTGCTACTTTCTTAGTCATGGACTTAGGAACCCATACAGACTTGTAAGTCAAATTTGGATTATGACATGTGGCACGAAATACACCTCTGTTAGTTAGACGTCCAAACTTTTCAGTTGACACATGAGATGATTGATTTTACAAAATTTCCAATTTGATTTTACGTTCCTTTGCATCATACTCACTCAAATTAGGTTTTGGACTCGTGTGTTGTGTTGACTTGACTGATTTCGTTAAAAGACTTTCCTTTGATTGATTTGACATTGGAATCATAGGAATCTTTTCAGTTAACATGAAACCATTTTGAGAATGAACTCTCTTGACAATAAATTGGGTTGAAGGTGCAACTTTTGAAACACGTTTACCAAATTGAGAACGTAGTGGGTTTTGAAGAATAGTAATGGGTTTTGCATCTGTAGATGTTGTTGTTCCCTTCCCTTTCTTATTAATCCCACCAACACATTTAGGCACATTGGTTTCAACAGTAGATGATTGCTTAAGTGTGTTAGCCTGTTTCAGTTGAATTATTTTTTATTTTAAGCTCTTAATCTCAAGACATAATTCCTCTACAGAAACTAGCACTTCACCTTCCTTAAAATCATAAGTACATTCTTTCTTAGGAAGTGGAGGCAACTTATCACACAAAGCAAGCATTTGTTCTAATGATTGACACTTAAGTTGCAAATCAACATTTTCCTGTTCAACTATACCTAATATACGTTTCAAGTTTCGTATAACAGGTATGTTTGCGTAAAATTCATTCAAAGGATCAATTGTTGTGTCAAAGTCTATCAAGTTTTCAATAGTTGGTTCATCTCGAGGTTCTACCTTTACATGTAAATCAGTTTGACCTAGGGATTCTGTCTCAAAGAAGGCAGTTAGTTCTTATGCTAGGTCTTCACAGAAAACATTATCAGAACATGCAGGTAAGGCCGGTAGAATTGGTTTCACATCAAAAGTTGGTTCATCAAACACCTCATCTATGGCAATAATGCTAGAACTAGGTTTGTTAAACACTTCATTCTCAAGTATTAAAATGTATTTCTCTAGCATGAGTGTTGGGATATAAACCAGTCTACGCTTAGGCACATAATTTTCACGTTGCATATTCTTTTCAGTTTCAACAAATTCCTTCAAGAAATCAGGATTTGATTTACCCATTTCAGCATTGATTTTCTCATACATTAAGCTAATTTGATGGTATTTCCTAGATTTGCAATTAACAATAATATCATCAAAATCAGCATCAGAAGCATGCACAAAATGAGATGGTAAACCTGCTTGAAAGTAATCAGAATGATATAATCCTGGAATCTTTTTGGAAGCATTATCAAAGATCTTAGGATCTTCATAACCCAACCCCCACTTTTCACCATGAATTATTTTTGGTCTATTCATGAAAATCGTTTGTTTTGAAAGTTCTATATTCATGATAGCTTTGGATTGATCTGTTCGATAGAGTTTTTCCTCATATCGAGCAAGTTGTGCTTTCATTTGAAAAGACTCTTTTGACAATGAAGACATTTCAGAGTTCTTTTTAATTATGGTGTTTTCCAATTGAATAATTTTCTTGTTTAGCTTTGAAAGTGTGGGTTCATGTTGAGTTTTCAAATCAGAAAGATCTTTTTCTAAAAATTGAACTTTTTCTACAAGTCGTTCCTATTTTAGATGATAATCTGTCCTTTCGACCTTAATCGGATGAATTGATTTTTTAAGATCTTCCAACTCAGTTTCCGTGGAGCTGAGTTGGATAGTCAATCTTTGCAATTCTGATTGTAATTTAGATGAAGATGGTTTGGTCTCAGAAAGTTTGATTTTATCTTTTAAAACCTTGTTTTCGGATTTTAAACCTTTGACTTCTTTTGACATTGAGACCAAATTCTTCATCATATCATTTTACACTTTTATAAAATCAGGTGGAATTTCAGATGATTGTACCTCATCATCATCAGAGGCTGAGTCAGAATTCTCCATTGCTTCCTTAGCTTTGATGAGCTTAGTCACCTTGCAAACATTTGCATGTTCCACCTCTGAATCTGAATCATCAGTCCAGTTAAACCAAGTATCATCAACCGGTTTCAGGTCTCCCCCAGTTTCTACAATCTTAGCCATTAACATTTTCTTCTTGTAGTAAGCTGCATCCTTCTTCTTAGGCATCTTGCACTCACGATAGTAATGACCAGCTTTGCCACAATTGAAACAGATTGATTCATCCTTCTTGGAATCATCAGCACATTTTTGCTGTTTTGAGTGATCAGCTTTCTTGTAGTACGAGGAATGAAATGCCCCGTCCTAATCCAACTGGACGAAGTCATCAACATTTGATCCCAGAGCGATGATCGACTCCAAGTAATGTCCTTAAAATGAGCAAATGCACAACGGAATATTTCTTTTATACCTGAGAATAAACATACTTTAAAGTGTCAACCAAAAGGTTGGTGAGTTCATAAGTTTATCATAAATCAATAAAATTCATCATTTTGATAGACCACAAAATTTAAATCTTGCATGGTACAAATGGGCCCGAATCCTATACCCACCTGTAATGTACATGCTATATCTTTTAAATACAGTACATCTTTCTCGTGTACGAAACCATTTTCATAAATCATAGTAACCGTACACATATCTTGTGCACAAAAATAACATACACTTAACCTGTGTATAAAATCATTCTCTCGATATATAACATTCACATCAACTGGTGGCAATTATCATGTCCACATAATTCAATGGTGGCAATTATCATGTCCACATAATTCAATGGTTACAATTATCATTTCCACATAATTCAATGGTGGCAATTATCATGTCTACATAATTCAATGGTGGCAATTATCATGTCCACATAATTCAATAATAATCCGCAGAACTTCTGTGTCACGACCCTACTTTTTCCATTATTTTTTACCGTTAATTATTTAACGACCGTTAACTGTTAATTGGGTTACATCATTTCATGACCTATATTATTATATTAGTAATAATATATTAATTATTATGTGTTATGTGAATATAAGTATTCATATTTTAAAACGTACGTTTATACGAATCGCGGATTTCTGTCCGGCGAATCTTTTCGGTTTTCAAACCAACGGTCGCGTTTTTGGGATATTTAAATCCTAATTATTTTAAATATGATATTTTAAGATCATATTATTATATAGCGTATTTATATTTATTTTTCGTCGCGCGTTTGTTATCTTTCCGAATTTTTAATCGCGTAAGTGCGTTTTCGCGTTTCGGGACTCGTTCGGGCTTTCGGGCCATCAGGAAATATACATTAAGTGAGATGGGCTAGTGGGGCCCACCCCACTCCCTTTGGATTGGCAGAAGCTAACGGGGAGTATACTCCCCTTGCTTCTCATTTGTTTCCTCACAATTTTATTTCACAAATAATTCCTAAAACCTAAATTACATTTTTTTCTCTCCTCCTCCCTCCCTAGCCGTCGCCATTCATCACCATAACATCATCATCTTCAACAATTTTCATATCTTGGATCAAGGATTGTTATACATCAACGCGTTCCTCGTTCCGTTCTCTACGCGATTACACTTTTTGATTCTTGATTAGGGTATAAACCCTAACCCTAGAACTTTCAATTTTTTCATTTATTTTCTGTATTTTGATGATTATTTAGTAGTATGATGTTTGTGGAATATTGTAATGATGTTTGTATGCATAGAAATACTCATAAACACATGTTTTCGGTTTGTTAAATTCTGGACAGCAGCTTGTTCATGTGTTTCTGACTTTGTAACTGATGTTAATCATAAAATAAAGTATATAAATGAGTTCCTCTCATCAAAACATTAATTTTAGACTCCGGATTCATGTCGTTTCGATTCCCGGAACCCTAATTATGATCAAAATGGTATTTTGTTAAGATTGAATGCGATTTTGGTATGAACCAGGTTTGGTCCGACTTTGTGACCATATTTGGTGACTTTAGGGTGTGTTAGTGTGTTATTACTGATGGTGGGGCGAACTTTCATGTTTGGGTCATCTCAATCCGAGCCACGAACCACCCGTTACGTCCAAAACACGTTTTTAATTGAATTGAAGTTGCAAGTAGTGTGTTGGCTGTACATCACTACTTGTGGACTGTTCTTGGGGTGTTATTGAGTGTACCAAAGTGTCGGGTGGTTTTCTTAGGCGGAGATATATGTAAGGCTCGCCGAAAATCGACACCCGGGGCTCAGGATACGACCCGATGAACTTTTGATTTAAAACTTTTGACTAATTATTAAACTTAGTATATAAATAATGGATTTCATTATAATTTAATTATTTATGATAAAAAAGGGTAATTATTATTAATTACAACTTATGATATATATTTATTATGTCATTTAATTAATATTTATGATTTAATTAACTTTTTAATTAAACATATGATTAAATTAATAATACTTCATTATTAATGGAAAAATACTTATGATAAGTATTAAACTTATATTATGAGATTATTATAATAAGACTTATAATAAGGATTAAATAATTATTTAATTATTATAAGACTTAGTTATTATTTAATTATAATTTAATTATTAAATACTTATGATTTAATAATTATAATTAGAAACTTATGATATGATTAATAATTCATTATTAATTAATAATACTTATGATATGATTTAAAATTTATTATTAATTAATAATACTTACATTATGACTAATATTAAATTAATTAATTAAATACTTATGTTATATTAATTATATCCTTTAAACTTATATTAACTTTAATAATTCATTTTAATTTAATTAAACTTATGTTATGACATTATTAGACATATTTAACTTTAATAAACGTTATAACTTATATTATTATTATAACTTACACTTTTAAAATTTACGTTGACTATGTTTGACTAAGGTTGACTTTTGAGTTGACTTTCGGTTGACTTTGACTTTTAGTTGACTTTTGTTGACTTTCTAATTAAGGAAACTTTCCTAACTTATAAACTTTCTAAAAATAGAAACTTTCCAAAAATAGAAACTTTTCAAAAATTGAAACTTTCCAAAAATGGAAACCTGCTAAAAATAGAAACTTTCTAAAAATAGAAAGTGTGTGTCCGTAAGCTGTTCCAATCAAACCGATGCATATTGAGTATTGTTCTATGACTACTTGCAACATGTACAATAGTTATCATACTAAGACTTGACCTAAGTTAGTTATTTATATCGACCTGCTTTATTTATAGGTCGGCGTTGTGATCATTCCTGATCACTGTATTACATTTGCTGTTCGCTTAATTGTGTTGGTTACTTCATTACTTTTAAGGTGAGTTATAGTCCCGTTTTTACATACTTTTCAAAGTATATTTTTGGGATGTGATTGCATGCATTTTATTTCACATTTAGACACAAGTGACAATTAAATTTAAATTATTCATTGTGAGTTGGACAAAAATATTCCCTAGTCTGGTAACTGTAATCATTGGTTTCTACCGATGAACGCGAATCCTACGGATAGATCTATCGGGTTTGACAACCCCATTTCGAGCTAGTCGCGCTAGCAATTTATAATCGTAATGTTTAGTACTTCATATTTTGTTATAGATACACTGTCCAGTTTATATTTTTATTGTGTTTGACAAGGGTAAATAAAGGGTTAAGTGGTTACCAGGTGGCTCATTGATAATGGAATGATGTTTAATGTTTTCTAACATTTTTAAATCTTGTGGTCTAAAGTTTATTCAATTATTTAAACTTATAATTCACTCAACCTTTGTGTTGACAGTTTACTCGCATGTTTTGTCAGGTACTTGAGTTTATGTGATGCTTCCGCTGTGTTTAGAAGAGTCTGCATGCATTTGGGCAGATTTTTATGAAACAATTTATGAAACTTTGGCTTGCATTCGGTTTTTGAATAATTAATACTTGTGGGTTGTTGACAATGTTTTTGTGTCAACTTTGGATTATTAATATGTTGGGTTACTTTTAAACCACATATTTTGGTATGCTTTCCTTTTTGGGAAACTTTTGATATAAAAGAATGCAATGTCATTTATTAAATTCATTTAAGTTCGATCAAGCTGTGGGACTAAGTGACGGAGCCGTTAAGTGTTTTGATGGGGCCATCACAGTTGGTATCAGAGCTCTGGTTGTAGGGAACTAGGCGGTCTTAATGTGGTCAACCCGTGGTTCTTAGGGTGCATTAGAGTCTAGTCTACAGCCCGACCCTTTTGCTATAGCATTATTATGCATTTCATTTCGGATGTGTTATATCATTAGCATTTATATCTTTTGGTATGTGGTTTGCAGTTTTACTGTTTGCAGATGTTGACTTCGAGCGATAACTCAATTGCTGCTCCTACTCCTCCGGCTGCTGCCAGACACCGTGCTGGTCAACCAGAGATCGATGATCCTGTTCACTACTACTTTTCCACCCTTACCCATATGAACAGGGCTTACAATGAAGTGATGCGTATTAATGCTCTTAGTGATTGTATGCGTACTTTACCACATAACGAGATGATGGACCAGATACGAGCTAGTATGGATTCGTTTGTTAGCTTCAAGAACAATGTTGGGATCGAGAGTCGTAAGCGTAACCGTGAAGTTGATGCTAGGTTTGAGGCTCTAGAGAGCACAGTTTGTGGTTTGAAGGAAGAGTTGGAAGAAGTGAAAGGAAAGTTGCGGAAGTATGAGCCTTCTGCTGAGACTCATGCTGGCCCAGCTTATCACACCCGCTCTAAGCAAATGTGATATGATGATTCATGATTGATAATTTATTTCATAAGACTTAATGTCCTTTCATACATACATTTTTGGGTTATGTACGGCGTTTTGCCGAGGATTTTATTAAGATTTTGTTATGGGATGTTTTTCATTATGTATGGATGGTTATTTTTATGAAATCTATTATCATTATCACATTTTATTTCTGATGTTGTGACTCTTGGCATGTTATATTTGAAGGTATTTCGTGTGCCCGAGAGACATATTAAATCAATGTGGCTAATATGTTATGATCCAAGTCGGGTCATACCCAATAACAAACTTACCGACACCTTAAACGTATTTAATATTGACGATTGGCTCGTTAAATAAATACGCGACACTTGAACTTTAGAAAATCGGTTTTCTAAAATATAATCACTTGAGATAAATTATTTGGATAATTTATATACATTATGAATTTAATTATTTATAGGTTTAAATAATTATATTGTGTTATATTTTGTAAATGGTTTATAAAATATGCAAGTAACTTACAAAATATTTGGCATTTTGTAACAAGCTTTTATAAAACAAAAATACAAGTTTTTATAAAATAAAACTAAACCCACCCCACATGGTGGACGGTTTTGGGGAGTCTCCAAGGTCCTCCCATGCTTGTTTCCTTGTTACTTGTGTTGGCACAAGTTCATATATGCATGGGTCATTCAAATACCAAAGTATTCTTTGACTAAAGCCTAGAAAACAAGTGAAAAACACTCTCTTCTTCTTGATACAGCATTCTGGCCGAATTTTTTAGGTAAAAAGGAGTGTGCTTGAGTTTGTTTGAAAGCTTATCTTCAAGTGTCAACAAATCCTAACTATAGTATTAGGTGTTGGGCAAAGTTTGGGGTATTATCTCTTGAGGTTTCATGCTTTTGAAGCTTGCATTCTCATCATCTTTCTAGTTGCTGCTGTCCAGTTTTTCAAGTGCAAATAAAAGAGTATTGAGCTTGGTTAATTAGTTAGTTAAGTGTCTAAATTTTAACTAACTTAAAGGGTGGTGTTGGTGTATCAAAGGATTGGGTTTTACACACTTGTTCATCATCTTCATCATCACTTATTAACCTCCTAACTTGGAGAAGGTATATCCTCTTTACTAGCTCTTTTACTTTGTAAGCATATTTTCTAGACTTGATATGGTTTTGGAATTCATGTTTAAAAGGTTAAACTTCATATTAATTAGTTTATAAATATGCTTCCGCTTAATCTTGAAATCGGGTTTTGACATATATGTTCATGAAACTTGTTTATATGATGAATTCCAACAATGGTATCTAGAGCCGAGGTCATAGAAATATGCTTCTTGTATTTGGCTTGAAAACCCATTTAGATTACAATCTAGTATCATGTATGAAACTAGAATGTAAAATTTTTGGGTTTTGGGTGGGATATATTTTGGCCGAATTTTGGGGTTCCAAAAAGGGGTTTGGAACTTCAAGTTTGGTCATGTTTTATTGTTAGTTGTTGTTCACAATCAAGCCTTGGCCTTGTGGTTTCATGTGTGTATGTTTGGTTGATTTATTCATTCTTATGGTTTGTAATATTTTTTCATTCATTTGGTTTGTAATAATCTTGTAATTTGGCAATGTAATTTATTTTATTTTGGTATGTAAAATAGATTAGGTTGTAATTTCTTTTTCCTAGAAAAAAATGTATTAGGTTGTATATTTTTTGTAAAAAGAAATGAAGATTCAAGATGAATGAAGAACACAAGATGGAGCATATAGATGCAAGAGTTAGTGGGAGATTTGAAATCTCTTACTTTGTGTTTTAACCCTTACCGGTAACACTTGTTTTCGGCTAAACAAGTGTTCACCACTTTGGCTTGATTGTGAACATTGTTGTTATGCATGCTTGTATGATTATTGTGTTTGTATGTTTGGATGATACAAGTAAAATCACATGTTAACAACTTGCAAAATGACATTATAATTGGTTATATTAGAAACAACATAAGGACTTAATAAATGGTTATTAAGAACAACAAAAGGATAACATATAAAATGGTTTATACAAGTCTATTGGATATGAAACTTGACATGAAAAATGGATTTTCAAATGGACCACACACTAAATGCATGTTAGTGTATGGAAATTGTGTTTTCTTATACTAGAATAAAGAAAACTTTAAAAATCCCTTTAATACTAAAACAAGGCAAACAAGTTAAACGCCATCCTTTTGTGTGACACTTAGGCATATTAGGGAACTCATGATGGGATAAAGGTCACCTAACCATTATGAGCAAACTAATATGATTAAGGTAAATTTCGCATACAAGTGGGATAAAGGTCACCTAACCGCTTGTTTGTTAAATTTACAAGTTTACACAAGTAGGACGACTTGATTTGGGAATCATGAACTTAGGGTCACCGAAGCATGAGGAACAAATAGGCGTTGATGGGATAAATATGCCATGCAAAAGGATTGCATGATCCCATAATTTAGAAGTTGCAAAAGGATTGCAATTGTCATTATGACTACCTAGCTAAATCAAATAACGGGATAAAGGTCACCTAACCGAAATTTGATTTACCGTTGGATTCTAATATTTAATATGTCAATTAAAATATAAAAGGGTATTGTTTATTAAATTTAAAATCAATACTTAAATGAACTTTGTTAAATTTTGTAGATGGCCGCTAATAACATCAACAACACGCAAAATGCACCAATTAACTTACACAACCTATCATTAAGGTCTCTCCTCGAGAAAGACAAACTCAACCATACGAACTTTATGGATTGGTTCCGCAATCTTAGGATTGTCCTCAAACTCGAGGATAAGGCGTATGTGTTGGAGGACCCCATTCCCGATCAACCCAACGAGGATGATACGGAAGGCATGGCTTATTGGGATAAGTATTGCACCG
The DNA here is from genome assembly GCF_046630445.1 of Rutidosis leptorrhynchoides. Lineage (NCBI taxonomy): Eukaryota > Viridiplantae > Streptophyta > Magnoliopsida > Asterales > Asteraceae > Rutidosis > Rutidosis leptorrhynchoides. Next base: position 187,407,471 of record NC_092341.1, read on the forward strand.
ATTCGGTGCAAGTCGCTTGCCTAATGCTTGGGACTATGATTCCCGAACTCCAAAAGGATTTCGAGCATCATACTGCATACGACATGATCACGCAATTGAAGGAGATGTTCCTTCAACAAGCACGTGTCGAGCGCTTCGAGACCGTTCGAGCGCTTCATGCATGTCGTATGGACGACTCCCAATCCGTTTCATCTTATGTCCTTAAGATGAAAAGCCTCATTGATCGCGCAAACCGTCTTAATCTCAACATATCCAATGAGCTAGCCACGGATCTTATCCTAAACTCCTTGTCAAAGAGGTTTGACCAATTTGTAATTAATTACAATATGAATGGGATGGATAAGACCATTGGCGAACTTCATGGCATGCTTAGGACGGCGGAAACTAGCATGGGTAAGAGGGCTTCACCCGTGCTAATGATCAATGATGGTGGGTCCAAAGGTAACAACACCTCTAAGCCAAAGGTGGCTAAGAGGAAAGGACCCGCCCATCAAGGTAAGGGAAAGGGGAGGATGGTTACCCCAACCAAAAACAAGAACAAGAAGCAAAAGGTTGTCGGACAAGCAAACCCCAAGGAAGACCCGTGCTTCGGTTGCGGTGAAATGGGTCACTGGAAACGCAACTGCCCGGTCTACCTTAAGGAGTTGAAGGAAAAGAGGGATGCGGGGCAAACCTCAGGTAATATATATATGGTATATATAGAGCTTAGTATTACTTCTTCTAATACATGGGTATTAGACACTGGATGTGGAACTCACATTTGCAATTCTTTGCAGGGGTTCAAAAGAAGTAGCAAGCAAACGGGAACATCAAGTCTCTTTATGGGTAATGGAGCCAAAGTGCAAGTGAAGGCTCAAGGAGACTTTGTATTAAAGCTTCCAAGTGGTTTGGAACTTATTTTGAACAATGTTTTGTATGCACCGGATTTATGTCGAAACATTATTTCAGTTTCCCGTTTAAAACAATGTGGTTTTTATCTTAATTTTGTTAATGATGATATCCACGTTTATTTAGATAATGTATTCTATTTTAAGGCCTCGCCTTCAAATGGAATTTATGAATTGATTCATGATAACACATCATCTAGTAGCTCAATATACCATACTAGCACCAAGAAACTCAAAAGGGATTTGAGTGATTCCTACTTATGGCATTGTCGCCTTGGTCACATAAACAAGAATCGAATGCATACACTTCAAAAGAATGGCCTTTTGAAATCAAATGAACTAGACTCATTTGATGTATGTGAATCTTGTTTACAAGGCAAAATGACTAAAGCACCTTTCAAAGGGACCTACGAAAGGGCTAAGAACTTATTGGGATTAATACATTCGGATGTATGTGGACCCTTTAAGCCCATAACTAGGAATGGTGAAAGATACTTCGTTACTTTCATTGATGACTTCAGTCGTTTCGGATATGTCTACTTGTTAAGACATAAGGACGAAACTTTTGAAGCATTCAAAGAGTATCAAAACGAAGTACAAAATCAACTCAATAAGACAATCAAGGTACTCCGTACCGATAGAGGAGGTGAATACCTAAGCGATGTCTTCCAAGATCATCTTAGAAGTTGTGGGATTATCTCGCAACTTACTCCACCTGGGACACCACAGCTTAATGGTGTATCCGAAAGGAGGAACCGAACCCTAATAGATATGGTTCGATCAATGATGGCTAGAAGCTTGTTACCTCTGTCATTTTGGGGTTATTGTCTATGCTCCGCGGCTCGTATTTTAAATATGGCCCCAGCCAAGAAAGTGGAACGAACTCCTCATGAGATGTGGTTTGGAAAACCTCCATCTCTATCATACTTAAAGGTATGGGGATGTGAAGCTTATCCTAAGCGTTACGTCCCTAATAAGTTGAATGCTCGATCCACGAAGTGTATCTTCATAGGATATCCCAAGGATGATATGGGATATTATTTCTATGATCTATCCGAGCAAAATGTATTTGTTGCTCGAAAGGCTGAATTCCTTGAAACTAAGTTCCTAATGGAAGGAAACAGTGAAAGGAAGATAGATCTTGAAGAGGTTCAAGATCAAGTAGATGATACACAATTGGTTGACACTAGCACTCAACATGAAAATGTTGAGAGTGATCAAATGGATGATCAAAATACACAAGACGTTCGCAGATCTGGTAGGATTAGTAATCCTCCTGAGAGATATGGGTTTCTCATGGATGGTTGCTATGTGGTTGATTTGGATGAACCAATAAACTACCAAGATGCTTTATCAAGGATTGATAAGGATAAATGGCAGGAAGCCATAAACGCTGAGATGCAATCCATGTATGACAACCAAGTTTGGGAACTTGTTGAACAACCTACTGGCTCAAGGCTAGTTGATTGTAAATGGCTTTTCAAAATGAAAACCGACATACATGGAAACTTGGATACATATAAAGCTAGACTTGTAGCAAAAGGTTTCACTCAAACTCAAGGGGTTGACTATGATGAAACTTTTTCGCCTGTGGCAATGCTAAAGTCTATTAGGATATTACTTGCCATTGCTGCTCATTATGATTATGAAATATGGCAAATGGATGTCAAGACCGCTTTCCTAAACGGACATCTTGAGGAAGATGTCTACATGGTTCAGCCTGAAGGTTTTGTTGATCCGAAATATCCTAAGAAGGTATGCAAGTTAAAGAAGTCAATCTACGGATTGAAACAAGCATCTAGAATGTGGAATCATCGTTTTAATGAGGAGGCCAAGAAATTTGGCTTCATTAAAAATGGTGATGAAGCTTGTGTATACAAGAAAGCTAGTGGGAGCACTATCATGTTCCTTGTATTATATGTGGATGATATATTACTATTTGGAAATGATGTTCCGGCAATGCAAGGAGTTAAAACTTGGTTAAGTAAATGCTTCTCCATTAAGGATCTTGGAGAAGAACAATACGTTTTGGGGATTGGGATCTACAGGGATAGATCCAAGAAGCTGATAGGTTTGAATCAAAGTGCATACATTGAAAAGATCTTGAAAAGGTTCAAGATGGAGAACTCTAAGAAAGGTTTGGTACCTATTCAAAAGGGAACACTTCTCAGTTCATCTCAGTGCCCCACCACGAAAGATGAACATGAGAGAATGAAGAAAGTCCCATATGCGTCTGCTATTGGGTCAATCATGTATGCAATGATATGCACTAGACCGGATGTGTCATGCGCTCTTAGCCTGACAAGTAGATACCAGAATAACCCAGGAAATAGTCATTGGATTGCTGTCAAAAGTATATTGAAATACCTTAGGAGGACTAAGGATATGTTTCTTATATACGGGTCTGGTGAGGAGGAACTCGCTGTAAAAGGTTACGTAGATGCAAGTTTCCAAACTGATCGAGATGATTCTCGATCACAATCCGGTTATGTCTTCACGTTAAATGGAGGTGCAGTCTCTTGGAAGAGTTCAAAACAGGATGTTGTTGCTTTATCCACTACAGAGTCGGAGTACATCGCCGCATCATTGGCAGCTCAGGAAGCTGCATGGATGAAGAAATTCATCGACGACTTAGGAGTAGTCCCTTCCATTCAGGACCCTCTTGAGATCTTTTGTGATAACGAGGGTGCGATTGCTCAAATCAAAGAACCTCGTGCTCACCAAAAGACCCGTCACATTGAGCGGAGATTCAACTACATAAGGGATGAAGTTGAAAAGGGAAAGATATGTATTCGCAAAGTTCACACAGATCTTAACATAGCGGATCCACTCACGAAGCTCTTACATGGATCAAAACATGCAGGACATGTTTGTGCTTTAGGGCTTCGATATTCTAGTGATTGGTCATGATCTGTTTTAAGTATTGTAACGGAACGAAATTGTTCAAACTCATTAATATAATTATGGCATTAATTTATTTTGAGTTATGTTCCTATTTTGCATATTTTATCCATGAATAAGTAATTATTCTAAATTCCGTAGTCGATCACATTTGTGGGAACAAGTGTGAGGTTTAGACTATTATGAACTTGGATTGGTATAAATTCACGGGATGAATATGGGGCAAGGTTGCAACCAAGGTTCATAGATATTTGTGGGATACAAATATTGGAAGACCCGCCCTCAAGATTTACTAAATAGAGCCTTTGTGGTTGATCGCATGTAATCTTGAGTAAAGGCGAATATCATTGTATCCTCTGACCTGAGATACATATTGGGTTCGGATATTTACCAAATATTGTGCCTTGATTCTTTCCTTCGCTATTCTGAAATATGGTAGTTCATAAGGAAGAGCTCAGGTATAATGCAAGGTATATATTTAGGACGTGTGTAGTCAAGATGGAATTTGTCCCTGTTATTCGTTGAGAGTCAGATGTCTAAGGCCTGATAAAGTTAAATCTAGAAGAGAGTGATCACTCTGTGTCTCTTGGATTTAACATGACATCTAGGACAAAAGGATGTGATGAAAGATTCACCTATTCATATTCGAGATGGGAACTCGAAAGGGATGATGTTATTGAATGGCACAAAGTCATAACATATTGGGAGTGATGGACGGTTGTTAGGTGGTATCCATCACTTGCATTAATTTCTTATGTTTCTCGTGCAAGTGGGAGATTGAAGGTATTTCGTGTGCCCGAGAGACATATTAAATCAATGTGGCTAATATGTTATGATCCAAGTCGGGTCATACCCAATAACAAACTTACCGACACCTTAAACGTATTTAATATTGACGATTGGCTCGTTAAATAAATACGCGACACTTGAACTTTAGAAAATCGGTTTTCTAAAATATAATCACTTGAGATAAATTATTTGGATAATTTATATACATTATGAATTTAATTATTTATAGGTTTAAATAATTATATTGTGTTATATTTTGTAAATGGTTTATAAAATATGCAAGTAACTTACAAAATATTTGGCATTTTGTAACAAGCTTTTATAAAACAAAAATACAAGTTTTATAAAATAAAACTAAACCCACCCCACATGGTGGACGGTTTTGGGGAGTCTCCAAGGTCCTCCCATGCTTGTTTCCTTGTTACTTGTGTTGGCACAAGTTCATATATGCATGGGTCATTCAAATACCAAAGTATTCTTTGACTAAAGCCTAGAAAACAAGTGAAAAACACTCTCTTCTTCTTGATACAGCATTCTGGCCGAATTTTTTAGGTAAAAAGGAGTGTGCTTGAGTTTGTTTGAAAGCTTATCTTCAAGTGTCAACAAATCCTAACTATAGTATTAGGTGTTGGGCAAAGTTTGGGGTATTATCTCTTGAGGTTTCATGCTTTTGAAGCTTGCATTCTCATCATCTTTCTAGTTGCTGCTGTCCAGTTTTTCAAGTGCAAATAAAAGAGTATTGAGCTTGGTTAATTAGTTAGTTAAGTGTCTAAATTTTAACTAACTTAAAGGGTGGTGTTGGTGTATCAAAGGATTGGGTTTTACACACTTGTTCATCATCTTCATCATCACTTATTAACCTCCTAACTTGGAGAAGGTATATCCTCTTTACTAGCTCTTTTACTTTGTAAGCATATTTTCTAGACTTGATATGGTTTTGGAATTCATGTTTAAAAGGTTAAACTTCATATTAATTAGTTTATAAATATGCTTCCGCTTAATCTTGAAATCGGGTTTTGACATATATGTTCATGAAACTTGTTTATATGATGAATTCCAACAATATTATGCGTAATATAGATCATGTATGTTAGGTGTTATGTATGTTGTATGACGTTATCATAAAATATGTATGCATGTGGTGGTTATTTCTATAACAATCATAACTGTCATGTTATTACTCATAGTGGTTACTGACTATTATTTTAATGGTTAATCTTTTCGTGTTCGATCTATTCCTTTATAACACTGGTATTTTTCTTAGTACTAACGATTGTGTTATTCTGTTTTGAAGATCATGCCTCCTAGAGAATCTGCATGCATTTGGGCAGTTTTTTATGAAAAAATTTATGAAACTTTGGCTTGCATTCGGTTTTTGAATAATTAATACTTGTGGGTTGTTGACAATGTTTTTGTGTCAACTTTGGATTATTAATATGTTGGGTTACTTTTAAACTACTTATTTTGGTATGCTTTCCTTTTTGGGAAACTTTTGATATAAAAGAATGCAATGTCATTTATTAAATTCATTTAAGTTCGATCAAGCTGTGGGACCAAGTGACGGAGCCGTTAAGTGTTTTGACGGGGCCAACGTCTTGTTACCGAAGGGATAGCTGTTGCTATGGCAGCGAATGCTAATGCGAACAACAATCAGGTGGGATGCTCCCACAAAACGTTCATGGCTAGTCACCCACAGGAATTCAGTGGTACAGAAGGACCCATAGGACTTACCCACTGGTTCTAGAAAATCGAGTCTATTTTCAGGGTTAGTCGAGTCTGAGAGGAGGACAAGGTTAGTTTTGCTAGCTGCACTTTGAAGGATAGTGCATTGACCAGGTGGAACAACTTGGTTAACAGTTTGGGAAATGATGTGGCGTATGGTTTAACTTGGAATAATTTCAAGGAAAGAATGATCACCCGCTACCGACCTAGGGTGAGCTTAAGAAGTTAGAGGTTGAACTTAAAAACTTGAAAATGAAGGGCACCGAATTAGATGCCTACGAGCAGAGATTCTTTGAGTTGACTTTGTTGTGCCCTAATGTTTATGCCGATGAGAATCTTAAGATTGAAGCTTACATTGATGGGTTGTCTGAGAAAATTGAACATGGAGTTGAATCTAGTGAGCCCTAGACTATTGAGGCCGCGATGTCAATGGCTCATAAGTTGAATGATAAGATCTTGAGAAGAAGCAAGGCTGCTGTAACCGAACCCAGTGTAGAGGCTGTTAAGAAAGCTGATAATGGGATAATAACCGCAATCAAAACCAGAATCAGCAGAAAAAGTAGGATACTTCTGGTTCGAATAACCGCAGTCAGCGTGTGTGTCTACGTTGTTACAAGGCTCATGATGGTTTCTGTAACGTGACTTGCAAGAGGTGTTCCAAACAGGGACACTTTGCTAAGGATTGTACGGTGCTTCTGCCGGGTTCTGCTACTCCTGCTGCAGGTGGTAATAATACTGGTAATAGAGGTGGTAATGGTAATGGTAATGGAAAGTCGAATAATGGTGGTAATCCGAAATTTTGTTACGAGTGTGGGAAGCCGGGGCATTTCCGTGATGCCTGTCCCAACAAGAAGACTGCAGAGACTGCGCGTGGTAGAGCGTTCAACATTAACGCCAGGGATGCTGAGGAAGATCCTAAACTTGTTACTGGTACGTTCTCGGTCAACGATTTATCTGTTTATGTACTATTTGATTCAGGGGCTGATTTGAGTTTTGTGTCGAGTAGATTAAGTCCAACAATCAAAACACCGTTAACACCTTTAGACAATACTTATGTTGTTGAAATAGCTAATGGTAAGGTACTCACTGCTAAGATTGTGCATCGTAAGTGTAACATTAGTTTAGCTGGTAGAGATTTTGAGATAGATTTGGTACCGGTTGAATTTGGTAGTTTTGATGTTGTTATTGGGATGGATTGGTTATCTGCGAATCGTGCTGAGTTTGTGTGTTATGATAAAGCTATTCGTATTACTAATGTGGTTGAAGAGCCGCTGATGGTTCTTGGAGATAAGAGGTGCCAACAGTTAAATCTTATTAGCTGTCTGAAGGTTCTTAAACATCTTCGCAAAGGCTGTCATGCTATTCTAGCCCATGTTGTTGATTTCGAAAGAGAAACGAAGAGTGTTAGAGATGTTCATGTTGTTAGATATTTTCCCGAGGTATTTCCCGAAGATTTACCTGGCCTTCCGCCGTAACGCGCGGTAGAATTTCAAATTGATCTTGTTCCCGGTGCTGCTCATGTAGCACGTGCTCCTTATCGTCTTGCGCTTTCTGAACTTCAAGAATTGTCAAGTCAACTCCGTGAGTTGTTAGACAAAGGTTTTATTCGTCCTAGTTCGTCCCCTTGGGGAGCTCCTGTTCTGTTTGTTAAGAAGAAGGATGGTTCTTTTCGTTTGTGCATTGATTATCGTGAGTTGAACAAGCTTACTATTAAAAACCGTTATCCTCTTCCGAGAATTGATGATCTGTTCGATCAACTTCAGGGTTCATCTGTTTATTCAAAAATCGATCTTCGTTCCGGCTATCATCAGTTGCGTGTTAAAGAATATGATGTTTCGAAAACTGCTTTTCGCACCCGTTACGGTCACTTTGAGTTTCTTGTTATGCCGTTCGGATTGACGAATGCACCTGCTGTGTTCATGGACCTCATGAACCGTGTGTGTAGACCCTATCTGGACAAGTTCGTTACTGTGTTCATCAACGACATCCTTATTTATTCGAAGAGTCATGAAGAGCACGAGGAACATTTGAAGTTAGTGCTTGATCTGTTGAGAGAAGAAGAGTTGTACGCTAAGTTCTCTAAGTGTGCATTCTGGTTACGAGAAGTTCAATTCCTTGGACACATTATTAGTAAGTAAGGGATTGAAGTTGATCCTGCTAAGATTGAGGCAATTGAAAAGTGGGAAACTCCGAAAACTCCTACTCAGATTCGTCAGTTCCTAGGATTGGCAGGTTACTATCGAAGGTTTATTCAAGATTTCTCTCGTATCGCAAAACCTTTGACTGCTTTAACGCATAAAGGGAAGAAGTACGAGTGGAAGGATGAACAAGAGACTGTTTTTCAGATTTTGAAGAAGAAGTTGACTACCGCTCCGATATTGTCACTACCTGAGGGTAATGATGATTTTGTTGTTTATTGTGATGCTTCGTGTGACAACCCGTAAATTTCCGGCAAAATTTAAACAAAAATCTTTATATGATTTCATTTAACCTCGACTAATTCCGACGATCCACGAACAATTATTCGTAAATAATTACGCATTAATTTGATATATTAATATTATTATTATTATTAATATCCTTTTTAAACAAGATATCAATAATTAATATCTTTATTATCAGTATTGTTATTATGAATAAAAAAATATTGACAAATATTCTTGGAAAAGTAGTAAATCAATTTGTTTATTTTTAAAAAAATATATATAAAAAAATCCTTAAAATAAATGATTTTTTTAATAAAATAAATAAATAAATAAATTACTTTTTAATTAAAATTATAATGGAAAACTACTTTTATTATTTTATTTTGTGCATTATCTCATGACCTAACATTTAACACTTTTGAATTTTAAAATCCCATAAAAAATTAAAATATTTTTTTTTTCTTTTAATTATTTTATTCTTTTTACCTAATTTTTTCAAGTATAAATACCCCTCATTTCTCATTCAAACTCACACCAAAATTTCTCTCATTCTCTCTTTGAAGAATTACTACTAGTAAGTATTTTTTTCTTACTTTTTACTTTTTACTTTTTACTATTTACTTCGGTTTATTATTTTTTTACCGAAACATGTAAATAATGTTTTAATTATATGCAATTAAAATTAAAATAAATAACATGTTATAATTAGTAATATATGTTACTAAAAATTATAAAAGTATTTTTATGAATTAATATATAGGAGTTATAATTAAAATCGAATTAATGAATATATATGTATATACGCACCTAACGTGAAGGTTATAATTAAAGATAGCGTACAAATACTACAAACATCACCGCTACTTGTGGCCTAGGGTGATCCTTGTTACCATTATGGGACGCTTGTGGATCTCGAATGCCAAGACTTAGATTCTGGTCAAGAGATCCTGGGCCGCTCGGTAACAATAGATCATTCGAGTGACTTGCATGTTAGCGACGAAGTTTGGGCGAGATTGTACCACATCTTTGTTAAGAATTATAACACGAACATTCTTAAACTAGAAGCTTACTATAAGTGGAAGTTTTTCATAAATAGTAGGTTTCCAAAAATAGAATTTTTGAGAAATAGGAACTTTTCTCGAAAACCGTCACTGTCAATATAGTTGCTATATTAATAAACATATTTTATGTCAAGTTAGATATTAACTAATCAAACGTTATATCTCAAGGTTGATATCCAGATCACTTACTTGCTTTACTTTCATTCTTGCGTGGAATACTTCAACTGCTATTTAATGTGAGATTCATATGATCCCTTTTACTCTTTACATTTTTGGGCTGAGAATACATGCGCAACTTTTATAACTGTTTTACATGTATCAACTATTAAACTATGATATGTTGGGCTATGACCAGCAAGTCCCCAACCGACAAGTATAAACGATAACTTGTTACGGGGCAAACTTGAAAGTCTAGTCTAAATATCAATACCAACTGTTAAAACTATGCTATACCCGGCTATGTCCGACTAAGTCTCTACAGTGATATTTTTAATTGCTGCGGCATTCTTAATTATTGGGGATAGGCCTATCGGGAGTAACGTCCCCGATACATTTGACTAAGTCTTTGTATTACTTGATAATGAAATTAAACGACAAGGACAGAACAACTTGTCACGGGGCAAACAACGTTTAGTCTAAATATCACGCACTGGCATAACTTTTTGATCCAGTGGGAGATCAACTTGACTGGATCTAAGTGATCTACTTATGAAAACAAATCTTGTGGTCTAACACTATTACTGAAATCATTATTTATGACAAACCTATGAACTCACTCAACCTCGTGTTAACTTTTTAAGCATGTTTATTCTCAGGTACTTAAGTATTGCTTCCGCTGTATATCTGCTGCTTTGATGATGATTGCTTGCTATACTTGGAGTCTTCATTACATATCATATCAATTAAAGACATTTAATGTTATAAATACAATGTAATCTATTTATCTTCCGCTGCAAAACTCAATAAAACGTCTCATATAGAGTCGTTCTCATTTATACAACTGTGATTTGATATAATTAGTCACAAATACCCCAGGCCCTATTTGGGGGTGTGACACTTCGCGTCAAGGCTTTGGTTGTGTTTTGATGCAACGAAAGAAAGTTATTGCGTACGCATCACGTTAGTTGAAGATTCACGAGCAGAACTATACAACTCATGATTTAGAGTTGGGGGGCCGTTGTTTTTGCACTTAAGATTTGGAGACATTATTTGTATGGGGTCAAGAGTACTGTGTACACAGATCACAAAAGTCTTCAACATATCCTCGATCAGAAACAGTTGAACATGAGACAACGAAGATGGATTGAGATGTTGAATGATTACGATTGTGAACTTTTGTATCATCCGAGTAAGGCCAATGTTGTGGCTGATGCATTGAGTCGTAAAGAAAGGGCTGAACCTCGCAGGTTTAGGGCCTTGAATATGAAAATTAGAACAAACCTCGCAAGGCAGATTCTTGAGGCACAACAAGAAGCCTTAAAGGAAGAGAATTTTGTGAAAGAGAATGTAAGAGGTATGGCTAAGAAATTTGAGATTCGAGTAGATGGTACTAGGTACTTTGCAAGACGTCTTTGGGTTCTGAAGTTTAGTGAACTGCGACAACTTGTTTTGGATGAGGCTCATAAGTCTAGGTACTCTATTCATCCTGGTTCAGGAAAGATGTATCATGATCTTAAGGAGCTGTATTGGTGGCCAAATTTGAAAGGTGAAGTGGCTACGTATGTGGCTAAGTGTTTAACCTGTGCTAAGGTTAAAGCTGAACATCAAAAACTGTCTGGACAGTTGGTACAACCCGAGATTCCCGAGTGGAAGTGGGAAGGAATTACGATGGATTTTATTACTAAGTTACCGAGAGTTGCGGGTGGCTATGACACTATTTGGGTGATTGTAGATCGACTCACTAAGTTGGCTCACTTTTTGCCGATTAGGGAAACAGATTCAATGGAGAAGCTCACTCGTTTGTACTTGAAGGAGATTGTTTCTAGGCATGGTGTTCCTGTATCCATTATTTCGGACTGAGACAGTCGATTTGTATGGAGGTTTTGGCGATCTTTACAGGAAGCCTTGGGAACTAGGTTAGATATGAGTACCGCTTATCATCCCCAAACGGATGGTCAGAGTGAAAGGACCATTCAGACGTTGGAAGATATGTTGCGAGCGTGTGTTATTGATTTTGGAAATGGGTGGGATAAATATTTGCCGCTAGCTGAGTTTTCCTATAACAACAGTTATCACGCAAGTATTCAAGCCTCACCATTTGAAGCTCTGTACGGTAGGAAGTGTAGGTCTCCTGTCTGTTGGAATGAGGTTGGGGATGCTCAACTCACAGGTCCAGAAATTATTCACGAGACTACCGAGAAGATTGTACAGATTAAGGAAAGGTTGAGAACTGCTAGAAGTCGGCAAAAGAGTTATGCCGATAGGGGAAGGAAAGATGTGGAATTTCAAGTTGGTGATCGTGTTATGTTAAAGATTTCACCTTGGAAGGGTGTGATCCGTTTTGGAAAAAGGGGAAAGCTAAGTCCTCGTTTTGTTGGACCGTTTGAGATTGTTGAGAGAGTTGGGCCGGCGGCTTATCGTTTGAAGTTGCCACAAGAACTCAGTGCTGTTCACGATGTTTTTCATGTATCGAACTTAAAGAAGTGTTTGGCCGAAGCTGATAAGACTATTCCTTTGGAGGAACTTCATGTTGATAAGCAACTACACTTTATTGAGGAACCTATTGAAATTATGGATCGAGAAGTAAAGACTCTTAAGCAGAGCCGAATTCCTATTGTCCAGGTTAGATGGAACGCCAGACGCGGTCCCGAGTTCACTTGGGAGCGTGAAGATCAGATGAAGCAAAAGTACCCACATTCGTTCCCAGATGCTGAGCCAACCCCTGCACCTGCTTAAATTTCGGGACGAAATTTCCGTAACGGGAAGGTACTGTCACGACCCTACTTTTTCCGTTATCTTTTACCATTAATTATTTAATGACCGTTAACTGTTAATTGGGTTACGTCATTTCATGACCTATATTATTATATTAGTAATAATATATTAATTATTATGTGTTATGTGAATATAAGTATTCATATTTTAAAACGTACGTTTATACGAATCGCGGATTTCTGTCCGGCGAATCTTTTCGGTTTTCAAACCAACGGTCGCGTTTTTGGGATATTTAAATCCTAATTATTTTAAATATGATATTTTAAGATCATATTATTATATAGTGTATTTATATTTATTTTTCGTCGCGCGTTTGTTATCTTTCCGAATTTTTAATCGCGTAAGTGCGTTTTCGCGTTTCGGGACTCGTTCGGGCTTTCGGGCCATCAGGAAATATACATTAAGTGAGATGGGATAGTGGGGCCCACACCACTCCCTTTGGATCGGCCAAAGCTAAGGGGGAGTATACTCCCCTTGCTTCTCATTTGTTTCCTCACAATTTTATTTCACAAATAATTCCTAAAACCTAAATTGCATTTTTTTCTCTCCTCCTCCCTCCCTAGCTGTCGCCATTCAACACCATAACAACATCATCTTCAACAATTTTCATAGCTTGGATCAAGGATTGTTATACATCAACGCGTTCCTCGTTCCGTTCTCTACGCGATTACACTTCTTGATTCTTGATTAGGGTATAAACCCTAACCCTAGAACTTTCAATTTTTTTATTTATTTTCTGTATTTTGATGATTATTTAGTAGTATGATGTTTGTGGATTATTGTAATGATGTTTGTATGCATAGAAATACTCATAATCACATGTTTTCGGTTTGTTAAATTCTGTACAGCAGCTTGTTCGTGTGTTCCTGACTATGTAACTGATGTTGATCATAAAATAAAGTATATAAATGAGTTCCTCTCATCAAGACATTAATTTTAGACTCCGGATTCATGTCGTTTCGATTCCCGGAACCCTAATTATGATCAAAATGGTATTTTGTTAAGATTGAATGTGATTTTGGTATGAACCAGGTTTGGTCCGATTTTGTGACCATATTTGGTGACTTTAGGGTGTGTTAGTGTGTTAGGACTGATGGTGGGGTGAACTTTCATGTTCGGGTCATCTCAATCCGAGCCACGAATCACCCGTTACGTCCAAAACACGTTTTTGATTGAATTGAAGTTGCAAGTAGTGTGTTGGCTGTACATCATGACTTTTGGACTATTATTAGGGTGTTCTTGAGTGTACTAAAGTGTCGGGTGGTTTTCTTAGACGGAGATATATGTAAGGCTCGCCGAAAACCGACACCCGGGGCTCAGGATACGACCCGATGAACTTTTGATTTAAAACTTTTGACTAATTATTAAACTTAGGATATAAATAATGGATTTCATTATAATTTAATTATTTATGATAAAAAAGGGTAATTATTATTAATTACAACTTATGATATATATTTATTATATCATTTAATTAATATTTATGATTTAATTAACCTTTTAATTAAACATATGATTAATAATACTTCATTATTAATGGAAAAATACTTATGATAAGTATTAAACTTATATTATGAGATTATTATAATAAGACTTATAATAAGGATTAAATAATTATTTAATTATTATAAGACTTAGTTATTATTTAATTATAATTTAATTATTAAATACTTATGATTTAATAATTATAATTAGAAACTTATGATATGATTAATAATTCATTATTAATTAATAATACTTATGATATGATTTAAAATTTATTATTAATTAATAATACTTACATTATGACTAATATTTAATTAATTCATTAAATACTTATGTTATATTGATTATATCGTTTAAACTTATATTAACTTTAATAATTCATTTTAATTTAATTAAACTTATGTTATGATATAATTAGACAGATTTAACTTTAATAAACGTTATAACTTATATTATTATTATAACTTACACTTTTAAAATTTACGTTGACTATGTTTGACCAAGGTTGACTTTTGAGTTGACTTTCGGTTGACTTTGACTTTCAGTTGACTTTTGTTGACTTTCTAATTAAGGAAACTTTCCTAACTTATAAACTTTCCAAAAATAGAAACTTTCCAAAAATAGAAACTTTCCAAAAATGGAAACCTGCTAAAAATAGAAACTTTCTAAAAATAGAAAGTGTGTGTCCGTAAGCTGTTCCAATCAAACCGATGCATATTGAGTATTGTTCTATGACTACTTGCAACATGTACAATAGCTATCATACTAAGACTTGACCTAAGTTAGTTATTTATATCGACCTGCTTTATTTATAGGTCGGCGTTGTGATCATTCCTGATCACTGTACTACATTTGATGTTCGCTTAATTGTGTTGGTTACTTCATTACTTTTAAGGTGAGTTATAGTCCCGTTTTTACATACTTTTCGAAGTATATTTTTGGGATGTGATTACATGCATTTTATTTCATGTTTAGACACAAGTGACAATTAAATTTAAATTATTCATTGTGAGTTGGACAAAAATATTCCCTAGTCTGGTAACTGTAATCATTGGTTTCTACCGGTGAACGCAAATCCTACGGATAGATCTATCGGGTTTGACAACCCCATTTTGAGCTAGTCGCGCTAGCAATTTATAATCGAAATGTTTAGTACTTCGTATTTTGTTGTAGATACACTGTCCAGTGTATATTTTTATTGTGTTTGGCAAGGGTAAATAAAGGGTTAAGTGATTACCAGGTGGCTCATTGATAATGGAATGATTTTTAATGTTTACTAACATTTTTAAATCTTGTGGTCTAAAGTTTATTCAATTATTTAAACCTATAATTCACTCAACCTTTGTGTTGACAGTTTACTCGCATGTTTTCACAGGTACTTGAGTTTATGTGATGCTTCCGCTGTGTTTAGAAGAGTCTGCATGCATTTGGGCAGATTTTTATGAAAAAATTTATGAAACTTTGGCTTGCATTCGGTTTTTAAATAATTAATACTTGTGGGTTGTTGACAATGTTTTTGTGTCAACTTTGGATTATTAATATGTTGGGTTACTTTTAAACTGCATATTTTGGTATGCTTTCCTTTTTGGGAAACTTTTGATATAAAAGAATGCAATGTCATTTATTAAATTCATTTAAGTTCGATCAAGCTGTGGGACCAAGTGACGGAGCCGTTAAGTGTTTTGACGGGGCCATCACATTCTGTCTGCATAATAATTAATTCGAGGAATGTTTTGCTTGTGTCTATCTCGTCAAACATTTATAAAAAAATATTTCATGTATTCGCAGTCCAAAATATATTTCAAAAGCATTAAATAAAGCAGTTGTAAAAACAGCGCATGTATTCTCAGTCCCAAAAATATAAAGAGTAAAAGGGAGCAACTGGACGAAGTCATCAACATTTGATCCCAGAGCGATGATCGAATCCAAGTAATGTCCTTAAAATGAGCAAATGCACAGCGGAAGATTTCTTTTATACCTGAGAATAAACATACTTTAAAGTGTCAACCAAAAGGTTGGTGAGTTCATAAGTTTATCATAAATCAATAAAATTCATCATTTTGATAGATCACAAAATTTAAATCTTACATGGTACAAATGGGCCCGAATCCTATACCCACCTGTAATGTACATGCTATATCTTTTAAATACAGTACATCTTTCTCGTGTACGAAACCATTTTCATAAATCATAGTAACCATACACATATCTTGTGCACAAAAATAACATACACATAACCAGTGTATAAAATCATTCTCTCGATATATAAATTCACATCAACTGGTGGCAATTATCATGTCCACATAATTCAATGGTGGCAATTATCATGTCCACATAATTCAATGGTGATAATTATCATGTCCACATAATTCAATGGTGGCAATTATCATGTCCACATAATTCAATGGTGGCAATTATCATGTCCACATAATTCAATAATAATCTACAGAACTTCTGTCTGCATAATAATTCATTCGAAAAATGTTTTGCTTGTGTCTATCTCGTCAAACATTTATAAAAAACATTTCATGTATTCGCAGTCCAAAATATATTTCAAAAGCATTAAATAAAGCAGTTGTAAAAACAGCGCATGTATTCTCAGTCCCAAAAATATAAAGAGTAAAAGGGAGCAAATGAACTCACCATACTGTATTTTGTAGTAAAAATACATAGGACGACATTTAACAATGCAGGGTTGGCCTCGGATTCACGAACCTATATCATTTGTATATATATTAAAATATATAATTGTATTTGGACAAGTTTATACATTATATTTTACATTATATAACATATACATTTAATTTGTGTATATATTTAAAATGTTTAATATTTATATAGTTATATTAATTATATATTTGGTTAGTATTTTAATAAAGAAACCTAATTTTTTTTATATATGAATATTTATATAAATATTGTTAATATAATTAAAACATACTTATAATCTCAATAAGATCTTTAAAACCTTTATTTTCATAATCGTAATTATTTTGAATAATAATGATATAGACAATACTGATAACAATAATAATAATAGTTTTAATGAAAACAAAATAATAATTTTAGTAGAAATATTAATAACGATGATAATAATAACAATATTAATAATAATAATCATGTTAATAATAATGCTAATATCTATAATAATACATATGTTAGTAATAATAATATTAATGAATTTTATTATTTTCATAATAATAATAATAATCATAATTATAATAATGATAATAATACTTATATTAATAATAAAATGATAAAATTAATAATAATAATAATAATATTAATAATACTAATAATATTTAATGATATTTCTTAGTAATAACAATAATGATAGTAATATTAATTATATTAATGATAATGATGGCAACAAAAATAATTAACTTATCATTAATAATAATAATAATAATAATAATAATAATAATAATAATAATAATAATAATAATAATAATAATAATAATAATAATATTAAAACTACCTTAGAAACAAGCTCTAAAAAAAATTTGCCAACACAGATTATCGAACCCGCGACATCCTACCACAGGACACTTCAACCAAACCACCTGTGCTAGCCATTTTTTCTGATTAATACACGATTTAAATTCTATTTATCCCATTTTCGATTCTCATCATCTTCCTTCAATCACCATTATTATCATCAATGAGTCATCATCATCAATTACCATAACTTTAACGCCCCGTCCTAATCCATCCGGACGAAGTCCATATTGATTATAAACGATTCATAATAGTTGATTACATCGCGAGGTACTTGACCTCTAAATGATACATTTTACAAACATTGCATTCGTTTTTAAAAGATAAACTTTCATTACATCGAAAGTTGACAGGTATGCATACCATTTCATAATATCAAACTATAAATGACCTAATCCGTCATTTACTTAATAATCTCTAATGAACTTCAATGAATCGAATGCAACATCTTTTGAAATATGTCATGAATGACTCCAAGTAATATCCTTAAAATGACCTAATGCACAGCGGAAGATTTCTTTCAAACCTGAGAATAAACATGCTTTCAAGTGTCAACCAAAAGGTTGGTGAGTTCATTAATTTATAGTAATCATTTCATTTTCATCATTTTTAATAGACCACAAGATTTTAAATATTATAAAATGTGCAGAAGTCCCATTCCAACTGCACAAAAAAATATCTTTCATATGAAGAACACCTGGTGAGGATTCAAAATATAATAGTAACCATCTGTGCCGGTCTTTCACCCCACGGCTGAATACATGTGCCTTCAAAATATAGAACCTCTGTGTCGGTCTTTACGCCCCACGGCTGAACACATGTTTATAAAATATAGGACAACCGGTGCCAAAATGTCATAAATAATAAACCATCCACCCGGCTCGGGAGCTCATACGCTCTAACGGGAATCGGGGGCTAATGCGTGTCATAATAATCAACCCCAATCCCAGATAATTCTATCATAGAATGCAATTAAGGTACTTGTGTCTATTGAGTCAAACGTTTATAAAAGCGCATGTATTCTCAGTCCCAAAAATGCAAAGAGTAAAAAGGGAATCAAATGAAACTCACCTATTGTATTTTGTAGTAAAAATACATGGAACGACATTGAAAAAGTATAGGGTTGGCCTCGGATTCACGAACCTATATCATTTATAGGTATATTAATACCTATGATCGTAATTGAACAATCTCATATATTATAACTTATTTTATATATTATATATATATTTAATTTGTGTATATATATATATATATATATATATTTATAATGACTAATTTAATATATATTTGATTAATATCATATTAAAATATTTAATTTATTATATATGAATATCTATATGAAAATGTTACTGTGATTAATGCTTACTTATAGTTAATATTACTAAAAGTATATTTTTATATACGAAATGTTTATTTGATTAACATAATATCAATGATAGTAATGAAAGTTGTTTTTGATTATAATGATAATACTACTAATAATAATACTAGTAGTTATAATAATAATAATAATGATAATAATAATAATAATAATAATAATAATAATAATAATAATAATAATAATAATAATAATAATAATAATAATAATAATAATACCTTAAATGATAAGCAAGCTTCTAAAAAGAGAAAAATAAACTGCCACTGCCCAGTTTCGAACCCTCGACCTCTAGTATAACATAAACCCTACTCACCAATCGTCCATATTTGTTTTTCTTCTTTTATGTTATCGGATGCTAATATATATATAATCCGTATACCTAACTTATCCCTTCACCTTCTTCATTAACTAACCATCATCATCAATATCTTCATCATACATCATATCATCGTCGTGTAGCATCACAGAACCAATATCATCATCATTTAAAATCACGATCGTTATTATATTATCATCATTGCACGTTCATCATCATTGTCATCTAATTTAAATTGGGTTTCGATCTAATTGAAACATAGTGACCCATTAACGGCCCACAAAGAATTATTAAACCTCTTTTAATTAAGCCTAATACCTAACGGCCTAAGTAAACAAGTCACCTGCCCAACTAAGCTTCGTAGTCCAAAAAAAAATCTTGGGAGCAGTTTGGTTTCCACTTGCTGGCTGCTCGACCAAAAAAAAATATATTAACGTAGCCCCACCATCAAAATATTCGGTGGCCAAAATATGTTGGAACAAGTCATCCCTATTTCTTTTAAACAATCAAGTAGCTTAATTTCATATAAAGGTGTCGGCTATAAAGTGAAAGTAGGAGCACTATAACAGCAACATTGTTTTATCATAACAACAGAATATCTTCTTTCTCCATTGTTCTATCATTATCAATTCCATAAGTTTATCATCATCATCTTATTCGCCTATATTCATAAAACAAAATGAGGTAACAAAAGCTGGGATATAAGCAGAATTAAAGTGAGCAGCGGCAGAAGCTACCATTCATATATGGGATTATTGTGTGATTGATCAATCAAAAAAAAATAGAAGTAACATTGTAGATAATTGATGGAAATAATTGAAGGTGTTTTGTAGCAGGTTTGAAGAAGTTGTAGATGGCGGTTTTGGTGAAGAATTGTAGAGAGATATATAGAGAAAGAGACAAATAAAGGTGGCGGTTTAGTGGTTTCAAGGTGGTTTGAGGTCATGGCAATTCATGGTCGTCTTATGGTGATCAAGTTAGATGGTTTCGTGATGATCTTTTACAGAAACTGATTTGCAGAAGTTGTAATTTAATGGTTGGCGGTTTGTGATGAATTGAAGAAAGGGAGTGTGAGAGAGAGAAAAGAAACAAAAGAAAGTAGCAACAATAATCCTTCAAACTATAACGATGGCTGCAGTAGCAGTGCAAGATTAGTTGGTTTTTGGTAGTGGTATCGGGTTTAAGTGGTGTTGGGTTTACGAAGATATTATTCGACGTACACAATCGTTTGAGGAATATGGGTTGATATGGTGATCGATGAAAAGGTTTGTAGGGTGTGTTTTTATTTTGTTTTCTTCATCTTTATAAGTGTGTGTTTATGATAAAATGTTTACTAGTAGATTGAACGAGATTGAAAGGAACGTGTAACAATCTATTGAATGATTTGAGTAGTAATAAATATTGTTTTGTAGCGATCCTGGTGTCGACAGATTGAATGTTGAGGTACAAAAAAAAATATAAATAAAATAAATAAAAGTTGAATGAGACTTCTAACAGATTCAGATAAAATTAAAACTGGAAATTTGATTTGTACAAACTTTGGATTTTGACTGTGAATTGAAATCGATGGATAATTGAATGAAGACAGGAGTCGTTCGAATAGAACAGTAAAGGAAGAAAATAGATAAAGTTTGTTTACAAAGTCTAATTAAATTTGTTGTGTAGCTGGGTTTATATTCGATTTGTGATTAGATCAAAGGCATGAGACAACATCAGATACAGAAGGCTAGATACAGGCAACCAGTTTGTATGATATTAAATTTCTATATAATTTATATACTTAATAAATATATTAATACGAATAATAATAATTATATTACTAATAATAATTATAAATAATAATGACACTAATAATCATAATATATTGTATTATTTTCTATTAACTATAACTATAATAATACTACTGTTATTAATAATAATAATATTGATAAAGATAATAATAATAGATAATAAATAATCAACATATCTAAAAATTAAAATCTTACTACTAATTATAATGATATAACAAATTAGTTGTATCAATTTCATATATTATATCAAATAGTAATATACTAACTTTAATATTAATATTAATATTAATACTAATATTAATAATGAAAATAGATGTACTAATATTACGATAACATTTATATTTTAATTTGTAATTAAATATAATAATATTATAATTTATTAATCAGGTAACATTTAATAATTATATACTACATATATATAATAACATATATTAAATATTTATTATTTATTCCTTACAATATAATAATAATCATTTATAGAAATCAATAATATCATATATATATATATATATATATATATATATAATAGTAATTTAATTATTCTATTTATTATGGTATATTTTAATTCCAATTAATTAAGTGTACTTTTATAAATTCAAAATGCGATATGTACACTTATAATTGTATATATATATATGTTTATATTTATTTACACACAGTGGTTCGTGAATCGTTGGAAATGGTTGAAGTCAAATGAATTCATGAACACAGTTCAAAGTTTTTGAGACTCAACATTAGAGATTTTGCTTATCTTGTCGGAAACATATAAAGATTAAAGTTTAAATTTGATCGGAAATTTCCGGGTCATCACAATAACCTAGATCATCATCATCGTCGTTATTTTCATCATCACCCACGGATCATCATATATCATTATCTTTATCATTAACATCTACAACATCATCGTTCCATCTCCGTTTCATCATAACTCTCATCACTTTCACTTCATCATCAAATCTATTATTATTATTATTATTATCGTATATCATCATTCATCATTATTTGATCGCAGATTCGTCATGATACCCATCATGATCATAATAACCTTTCACCTTCATCGTTAACTAGGAAAAAGAAAAGAGATCGAACAGGAAACGGATGTATTGGTATTTCGTGGGCCAACTTTTCTTCAAGAGCCCAATTACTTTGACAACCCAATATCTAAACTTATTTAAGATCCAACGAATATAAGATCCAGTAAAAACAATTTGATCATACACTAGCAGTCGAGTAAATACCGTAGGGTTTTGTGTTTTGTTTAAAAAGGAAGCAATAGCAGATTAATTAATCACAACATGCCATGATACCCACTTCTCTAATAAACTAATCAAGTAAAGTTATCTTTCTTTTTTTTTATAGATATTGTCGGCCAATTGAAAAAGTAAAGGAATTTTTGCAAAACTAATATAAATTGCAAGTGGGTTGTATGTTATGTTATAGGTGTCGGCAATTAAAGAAAAGGGAGTGTGCAATCAAACATAAATATTGTTATTAACCATCATCATCATCGTTCATTATAAAAAGACACAGAAACCTTTACTAGCTTTGTTTCATCATTATTTATCTCTTTGTTATCTTGCAGTCTGGAACGAATACATAGAATAGGAATAACATCGACAACGGCCAAAAGTGAAAAAGAAAGGTAGTAATATTCGAGTAACATTTAATAGCAGCTGCAGTAGGAAATTTACGTAGCAGAAAGAAAGAAAACAGAAGGTGTCGAGCAGTTTGGTTGTACAGAAGATAGAAGTAGCAGCAATTAAATGAATTGGTGGTTCGTGGTTCATGAAAGTGGTGATGTTTGATCGAAAGAAAAGAGAGATGGTGCAAACAATGAAGAAGGCTGTAAATTGGTTTGTGATGGTTATTCCAGACAGAAAAATAAGAATGATATCAAGTGTGTTTTTGTTCGCAAGATGGGGATTTGTGGGCGGTGGCAATCGACAGAAGGTTTAGTCGGGTCATAAAGAAAAGAAAATAAATAAAAAAATAATTAAAAGAGGATAGCAACCCTAAACAGATTTTAGATTATGTTGTTGAATGCTTCCTGGTTCGTACAAATCATGGATTGAAGAATCAATTTAATACAGGATGTAATCACACTTTATAGTAATTAAAGGTTCACATGTAATTATTCGTTCAGGTAAATCAAGCAGAAGAAACAAGAAAATAAAATAAAGGTGAAACAGACTTCTAACAAAATTTGGAATTTAGTTTGATTCAGTACTAGTTGATATCGATCTGGCATCAATTAAGAAAATAGATTTTTAGGTGAAGGAACACAGAAACGAGAAAAAGAAGAAAGAAAAAAAAAGAAAAATATAGATGAAAGGGATGGATATCTGGTATTACGCGTTTGTATCAGATATATCTGATTCTGTTCCTATGTAATATATATATCTATAATATATTATATTTAATATTAATAGTAAATAATTATAAATATATTAAAAATAAATATTCTGTTAATAATTGATACTAATAATACGAAATTATTAATAATAAAAACATAATAACACTTGTTACTAATAATTATCATAATTTTAATAATATTCTGAGTAATTATACTAATAGTTATGATAATGGTTATATTGATATTATTAATAATAATATTAATTCTATTAATAATACAAGTAAAAGTAATGATATTAGTAATAATAATATTATTAATAAAGACTAATAAAAATAAATAATAATAATAAATTTTATTTGTTTTAATAACATTAATATTATTAATGATAACAATCGTATTAATAATACCATTTATTAAAGTATGATGTATTTAATCAAAGTATTTTATATATATATATATATATATATATATATATATATATATATATATATATATATATATATTTATATATATTCTTATATTTATGTTTATAATATATATATATACATTTTTATGTACCAATAACTATTCGTGAATCGTTGGAAATGGTCAAAGGTCAAATGATTCTATGTAAACAGTTCAGGGTTTTCGAGACTAAGTTTAATAGACTTTGCTTATCGTGTCGAAATCATATAAAGATCAAGTTTAAATTTGGTCGAAAATTCCCGGGTCGTCACAGTACCTACTTGTTAAAGAAATTTCGTCCCGAAATTTGAGTGAGGTGGTCATGGCTAACAATAAAAATGTTTTTATGACCAATATGAGTTGATAATTAGAGGTTTATCAGCATTGAATAATAATGATAAAATAATTCGATTATTCTAAGAATACGAATGAAACTATCGCAAAAGAGTGAAATGAGAAAGACAAGTTTCATCATAACTTTTGACTAGTCATGGTTGAATTCTGGAATTCAAGGGATATAAAGAAAATCTTCGAAATCTAAAAGATTTGATTCTTCGGCGAATAAGGAAATTAAGATCTCTCTAATTTAATACGGTGATCTGCTTCGATTACTCTGTCTGATATTTCCATTATAAATTAAACTCCTCTGTTCCATTATTCTCACCATTCCTATACTTTCCTTCTTGTTTCATACATCCAAAAGATTGTGAAAATGCTTAATCCAATCCAGTTCTGATCCTTGTCCTCATCCTTACTATCGCAACAATCATTCTCCTTTTCTAACTTCTATCAGAGGAATCTGCTTTCTTCTACTTCGCCTTTAGGATTATAATGTTTTTAATTCTCCTATGTCTTTATGTTGCGATAAACATTGATATGCACGGTTTGTAATTTATGTGTTGTTATCGGGCTTTATATTCTCTCTTATATTTCAAAGCTCTATGCTTTTGTTTTCTCTTCCCGACTTCAAGTCAAGCGAATAATGGTCCAGAATTTGTAGATATAGGGTTTCGAATGAACTTAATGTTCTAAGAAAGAACATAATAGCACGATTTGTTTTTCAAATTTATCAACATCACAGAAGATAGAACCATCAAGAATACCTTTTCTTGATATGTTCAGAAGTTAAGCAGAATGTAAGAGTTATGTAATATGACACATGATGATGGTATAATCTACTGTGAACCATCATCACATTTCATTAGAAACTCAGCATGACTTACTGTAATATAATCACGTTGATCAAGTGTCATTATATTATACTAACTCATGCATCAGTTCCCAACACTACTTCAAAATATTCGTATTTTAAACTCGAAAGTTTACAGAATATAGAAACTAACAGTTTCTATATGATGTAACACTGATAGCACGATGAGATTAATGATTTCAGATAAGAACAGTTATGAAAATATCTTCAGAAATATGGAGGATATTTATAATAAAAGATACGATGATATCTTGGAATTTCTAATATCGAAGGATGGTGATGAAAAATTTTCCGCAAGATTTTAACATGACTTCGGAGCAATATATTCTCTAAAGACTTCAGCAGACATTGAATCATCTAGATTCTTTGAAGTCAAACTTATTCCTTGTGATTTGTCCACAACTTCTTTCATAGTTTCTCATAATCCGCTTTTCGGTACTAAATTTTCTATCGAGCGTTCCTAACACTCCATTCTTTATCATCAAACTTCTGACGGTTAAGGTCGTTTACGGTTGTCTACAGTTTCTACTGCTTCATTCAGCTTTTTCAACATTCAGAGTATTGCTTTGTAGACGGCTTTTCAGAATTTTAGAATGAAAGATCATAATCCTAAGAGATAAATGTTATACATATAACGGTTGATGTAGATATGCTGTGAGTTTTCAAAGTACTGATTGCTGATTCTCGATAATTGGTATGGCAATTATTGTTACAAGATGTAGATGAGTACATGATAGAGTTTCAAAGAACAGTAATGATTTTTCGAAAAGTCAAAGACCGATGAAGTTGCTGGTAAGTTTATCGCTAATGTGGTGGAATACAAATGGTTCTCCGGTAACGATGATGAAAGGTAAACTTATATATCAAAGTTATAGTAGAGTTTACTCGAATGCAAAGTCGAAATTGATTTGTTGAAGCTGTGACAAATTTGGCTAATTTGAAAAAGAATTGCAATGTTATTTTCGATAATAACAATGCCAAAGGAGTTAGCACAGATACGTGTTAAACGTTTACTCAGGTTCTGAGTGTTTTCGGAGGCATAACTATATGTATCAATCTTTTCTTCCGTAGATGAAGTACGGTTGGTTCATCCTCTCGATTGAGTTGTTTTCAAGAATTATGAAAGGTTTGAACGCAGATTATAATCGTCAAGATACAAATGAGGTTTAAGATGAAACCAAGTGGCAAACTTGAAGAATTATTTAGTTTCATATGTTATAATCAATATTTTAATTCATTTTAATTGTCCAATGTTATTAGTTCACAGTTGATAGTCCACAGTTAGCAATTCAATAATTTATATATAGTTTAATATATAATATTCGAATTAATTAATACTTATCGTGACCCGTGTACATGTCTCAGACTCGATCACAACTCAAATTATATATATTATTGTAGAATCAACCTCAACCTTGTATAGAGAACTCGTTCATTAATGCATATAGAGTGTCTATGGTTATTCCAAATAATATATATAAATGCGTCGATATAATATGTCAAAACTTTCTATACGTGTCCCGATATTTAAAGTGCGTAAAATAAATAACAGAAATTAAATAACGATAAATAAAGTGCGTAAAGTAAATAAAAGAAATTAAATGACGATAAATAAAATTGCGAGAATTAATTGTTATAAGGGATTAACAGTTAGCTAGAAACAGTTAGCTAGGATTTTGTTAGCGTGGATTCTTAACAAAATTTCTCATAGTTAATTTGTTTATTTCTAACAAATTTTATTATGTTAAATGTTTTCTTCATTATGCCACTTGTTGGATTCTGGTAAGTCAAAATCCAAATTTGAAATTGAATTTGAATGAAAATAGTTATTCTTTGGTGAACGGATACGTATATCGGTGGTTGTAAATCGGATAGTAAATGATCGTTGAATCAAATTCGAAGTATGTACAGTGTAACTTATTAATGTGAAATCTAAATATTCCTTGGGTATTACCTACCCGTTAAAATATTTTTATCATTAACAGTTTTGTACGAACGAATTTTTAATTACAATCTTTATGAAAAGATATATAGATATATATTTCCTTCAGATATAATCATGGATTTAATGAGTCAAAATGATATTAAAATCATTTGATTTACCATTAGAAGAATAATATATAATCTCTAAAACAATAGAGATTACATAATCGCCATGTCGAACGAAGATAAAATAGATAGAACGATACATAGTACGATGTTTATACTCGAGGTACAGAATGAGATGTTGAGACATGGATTGTTGATGGTACTAGTACTGTTATTGATGGTACTATTGGTGCCGGTGTTGTTGCTGAAGCTGGTAAATTTTGCACCATATTCTCCAAATTGATTACTCGAGTGCGAAGTTCGTTGACTTCTTCTATTATTTCGGGATGATTGTCGGTCGGAACGAGCGGGTGAATAAGGTTTAGAATTTTTAGATAGAATATAATCGTGACGAGATACTCTGAAAATGAGTGTGGAAAATGGTGTCTCGAACAGATTCGCCGGTAAGTGCTTCAGGTTCATCGTCAAGAGGGTAATTTGGTTGGTGGAAAGGATCGCCTTCTTCGCGTCTCCATTGATTAAGTCGACTACAAACCCATATCCAATTCATCCAGAATAGATGATGGCTAATTGGTTGATTCATTCCTGTTACACTTCTTTCAGAGCTCGAGTGGAAATCCATGTCGGAATAGCTGGTGGAATAGCTATCGGAATCTGAGGGACTCGAACTGGTTTCAGGATTCATCCCGTACAATCAGATGAAGGATTTTTGATAAGAAATAGATTATAGGATGTAGATTAGTACCCTGCAATACATAATTTACATATGCATATATAATACTAAAATCCCATAAGTTATAGAGGAATATACGGAAGCTATCAAGCAAAGGCAACAATAACAGATACGCTAAGATATGAATTTATCTATACACTGTCTATGCAATAAAGGCAGTAATATGTGTCTATACTTTAAGGATGATAAGCAAATAATTTTTCAACACTAAATGATAAGCAAAACTTTTGACATGCAGACGCGGTCGAAGTCCAGACTCACTAATGTATCTAAACAACTATCAGTTAGACACACTAATGCAAGACCTAGTTCGCTAAGACCACCGCTCTGATACCAACTGAAATGCCCCGTCCTAATCCAACTGGACGAAGTCATCAACATTTGATCCCGGAGCGATGATCGACTCCAAGTAATGTCCTTAAAATGAGCAAATGCACAGCGGAAGATTTCTTTTATACCTGAGAATAAACATACTTTAAAGTGTCAACCAAAAGGTTGGTGAGTTCATAAGTTTATCATAAATCAATAAAATTCATCATTTTGATAGATCACAAAATTTAAATCTTGCATGGTACAAATGGGCCCGAATCCTATACCCACATGTAATGTACATGCTATATCTTTTAAATACAGTACATCTTTCTCGTGTACGAAACCATTTTCATAAATCATAGTAACCATACACATATCTTGTGCACAAAAATAACATATACATAACCTGTGTATAAAATCATTCTCTCGATATATAACATTCACATCAACTGGTGGCAATTATCATGTCCACATAATTCAATGGAGGCAATTATCATGTCCACATAATTCAATGGTGACAATTATCATGTCCACATAATTCAATGGTGGCAATTATCATGTCCACATAATTCAATGGTGGCAATTATCATGTCCACATAATTCAATAATAATCCGCAGAACTTCTGTCTGCATAATAATTCATTCGAGGAATGTTTTGCTTGTGTCTATCTCGTCAAACATTTATAAAAAAACATTTCATGTATTCGCAGTCCAAAATATATTTCAAAAGCATTAAATAAAGCAGTTGTAAAAACAGCGCATGTATTCTCAGTCCCAAAAATATAAAGAGTAAAAGGGAGCAAATGAACTCACCATACTTTATTTTTTAGTAAAAATACATAGGACGATATTTAACAATGCAGGGTTGGCCTCGGATTCACGAACCTATATCATTTGTATATATTTTAAAATATATAATTGTATTTGGACAAGTTTATACATTATATTTTACAATATATAACATATACATTTAATTTGTGTATATATTTAAAATGTTTAATATTTATATAGTTATATTAATTATATATTTGGTTAGTATTTTAATAAAGAAACCTAATTTTTTTATATATGAATATTTATATAAATATTGTTAATATAATTAAAACATACTTATAATCTCAATAAGATCTTTAAAACCTTTATTTTCATAATCGTAATTATTTTGAATAATAATGATATAGACAATACTGATAACAATAATAATAATAGTTTTAATGAAAACAAAATAATAATTTTAGTAGAAATATTAATAACGATGATAATAATAACAATATTAATAATAATAATCATGTTAATAATAATGCTAATATCTATAATAATACATATGTTACTAATAATAATAATAATGAATTTTATTATTTTCATAATAATAATAATAATAATCATAATTATAATAATGATAATAATACTTATATTAATACTAAAATGATAAAATTAATAATAATAATAATATTAATAATACTAATAATATTTAATGATATTTCTTAGTAATAACAATAATGATAGTAATATTAATTATATTAATGATAATGATGGCAACAAAAATAATTAACTTATCATTAATAACAACAACAATAATAATAATAATAATAATAATAATAATAATAATAATAATAATAATAATAATAATAATAATAATAATAATAATAATAATAATAATAATAATAATAATAATAATAATAATATTAAAACTACCTTAGAAACAAGCTCTAAAATTTTTTTGCCAACACAGAGTATCGAACCCGCGACATCCTACCACAGGACACTTCAACCAAACCACCTGTGCTAGCCATTTATTTCTGATTAATACACGATTTAAATTCTATTTATCCCATTTTCGATTCTCATCATCTTCCTTCAATCACCATTATTATCATCAACGAGTCATCATCATCAATTACCATAACCTAGATCATCATCATCATCGTTATTTTCATCATCACCCACGGATCATCATATATCATTATCTTTATCATTAACATCTACAAAATCATCGTTCCATCTCCGTTTCATCATAACTCTCATCACTTTCACTTCATCATCAAATCTATTATTATTATTATTATCGTATATCATCATTCATCATTATTTGATCGCAAATTCGTCATGATACCCATCATGATCATAATAACCTTTCACCTTCATCGTTAACTAGGAAAAAGAAAAGACATCGAACAAGAAACGGATGTATTGGTATTTCGTGGGCCAAGTTTTCTTCAAGAGCCCAATTACTTTGACAACCCAATATCTAAACTTATTTAAGATCCAACGAATATAAGATCCAGTAAAAAACAATTGGATCATACACTAGCAGTCGAGTAAATACCGTAGGGTTTTGTGTTTTGTTCAAAAAGGAAACAATAGCAGATTAATTAATCACAACATGCCATGATACCCACTTCTCTAATATACTAATCGAGTAAAGTTATCTTTCTTTTTTTTTATAGATATTGTCGGCCAATTGAAAAAGTAAAGGAATTTTTGCAAAACTAATATAAATTGTAAGTGGGTTGTATGTGATGTTATAGGTGTCGGCAATTAAAGAAAAGGGAGTGTGCAATTAAACATAAATATTGTTATTAACCATCATCATCATCGTTCATTATAAAAAGACACAGAAACCTTTACTAGCTTTGTTTCATCATTATTTATCTCATTGTTATCTTGAATTCTGGAATGAATACATAGAATGGGAATAACATTGACAACGGCCAAAAGTGAAAAAGAAAGGTAGTAATATTCGAGTAACATTTAATATCAACTGCAGTAGGAAATTTACGTAGCAGAAAGAAAGAAAATAGAAGGTGTCGAGCAGTTTGGTTGTACAGAAGATAAAAGTAGCAGCAATTAAATGAATTGGTGGTTCGTGGTTCATGAAAGTGGTGATGTTTGATCGAAAGAAAAGAGAGATGGTGCAAACAACGAAGAAGGCTGCAAATTAGTTTGTGATGGTTATTCCAGACAGAAAAATAAGAATGATATCAAGTGTGTTTTTGTTTGCAAGATGGGGATTTGTGGGCGGTGGCAATCGACAGAAGGTTTAGTCGGGTCATAAAGAAAAGAAAATAAATAAAAAAATAATTAAAAGAGGATAGCAACCCTAAACAGATTTTGGATTATGTTGTTGAATGCTTCCTGGTTCGTACAAATCATGGATTGAAGAATCAATTTAATACAGGATGTAATCACACTTTATAATAATTAAAGGTTCACATGTAATTATTCGTTCAGGTAAATCAAGCAGAAGAAACAAGAAAATAAAATAAAGGTGAAACAGACTTCTAACAAAATTTGGAATTTAGTTTGATTCAGTACTAGTTGATATCGATCTGGCATCAATTAAGAAAACAGATTTTTAGGTGAAGGAACACAGAAACGAGAAAAAGAAGAAAGAAAAAAAGAAAAATATAGATGAAAGGGATGGATATCTGGTATTACGCGTTTGTATCAGATATATCTGATTCTGTTCCTATGTAATATATATATAATATATTATATTTAATATTAATAGTAAATAATTATAAATATATTAAAAATAAATATTCTGTTAATAATTGATACTAATAATACGGAATTATTAATAATAAAAACATAATAACACTTGTTAATAATAATTATCATAATTTTAATAATATTCTGAGTAATTATACTAATAGTTATGATAATGGTTATATTGATATTATTAATAATAATATTAATGCTATTAATAATACAAGTAAAAGTAATGATATTAGTAATAATAATATTATTAATAAAGACTAATAAAAATAAATAATAATAATAAATTTTATTTGTTTTAATAACATTAATATTATTAATGATAACAATCGTATTAATAATACCATTTATTAAAGTATGATGTATTTAATCAAAGTATTATATATATATATATATATATATATATATATATATATATATATATATATATATATTCTTATATTTATGTTATATATATATATATATATATATATATATATATATATATATATATATATATATTCTTATATTTATGTTTATAATATATATATATACATTTTTATGTACCAATAACTGTTCGTGAATCGTTGGAAATGGTCAAAGGTCAAATGATTCTATGTAAACAGTTCAGGGTTTTCGAGACTCAGTTTAATAGACTTTGCTTATCGTGTCGAAATCATATAAAGATCAAGTTTAAATTTGGTCGGAAATTCCCGGGTCGTCACAAGGAAGACGATGAGTTCTTGCGTTGATTGCTTGATTTTCCTTTGAATTTGTGTTTGTTCAAGGCTTTTGTAAACATGGCTGTCATTTTGACTAATTCAAGGTGAGAATCATCAACATCAGAAAGATTCAACTCTTCAGAATTAGTTGATTCTTCAACAAGCACTTTCTTGGCCAAACTTTTGGAAGTCGTAAATGATTTGCTCTTATTTTTGGCAATGAGAGCAAGAGGATCACTTGGAGATGACTCTTTCCTTCCTTCTTGAAGTTTAGACACTTCAGGTTGGTAATGCACAAGAACTCCAACAAGCTCATGAATAGTCAACTTGTCAATCTCTTTGGTAGATCGAACAATGGTTCCATAAGAAAGCCAATCAACATTGAGCTTTTTGAGAAATTTCATGTTGACTTCAGCATTTACTTTTATGACCTTGCACCTTTTCAACTCATTGAGAACACCATTGAAACGATGGTAGGTATCCTTGAGTGGTTCATCAGGTTCCTGCTTGAAATCTTCATAAAATCCCATAGCCTTATTCAGTTTAGTAACATCTGACATGTCATAACTTCTTTGCCGTTGTTTGATCTAATCCCATATATCTTTTGCTGTGGTGTTGCTATCAACATTTTCAAACAACTCATACGGGATAGCTTGCATAACAATGTTCTTTGCCTCTATGTCACCCTGAGCTCTCTCACGTTTATCACCAAAAAGTTCATAGACTGGAATTGGCATACGAGTATCCGGATGATAATCTACAACTGGACCATCTCTCAGAGAAGCCCATATGTACTTTGCTTTCTCACCCTTATAGTCTATGTACTGAGTGATTCGGTGAAGCCACTGAGTGTACTTGCCATCAAACAACATTGGAGGACAGGAATCTGATCCAATGATCAAAGTATCTTGAGTAGACATCTTGAAAATGAGGTAGATTCGGTAAAGATTCGGTATTACACAAATCTAGAATGAAAAATCACAACAATCTAACAAGAATGTCAGATTCGGTATCTGATTCGGTACTATAGCAGATTCGGTACAGATTCTGTACTGTAGCAGAGTCGGTAAACCAGAATCTGTATCAGAAACTGATCAGAAATACAAGTAACACACCCAGATTCAGTATAGATTCGGTAACCATAAGATTTGTAGCCTTAGAACACTTAAAACCAATGAATTAAGTGATACCGAGATTCTGATTCGGTATCTAACTCGGTAGTCAGATTCTGTATGAATTTGAATTCAAACACAATTCAATTCCTTTGAACTAGATTCTGTAACCTTGCTGCACAAGGAAACAAGTCAGTATCACACAAAATATCAAAGATACCGAATGTATAGTGTAATGTTAACACCTATTTCCTTATGAGGTAAGGCTTATTGTGTTAGCATAATACTAGAAGCATCTAGCTAAGAGTGGGGGAGTGTTGTCGATTGATGTTTACCTTCGGGAAATAATCCCTGCAGACCCGGTTCACAAGTGTAGAAACTTGTGGGGTGGCTTAATCAATCTTTTGTCCGCTGAGCGTAAAGCTGCTAGCCGGATGACTTCTAGTGAGAGAAAGTACTATGTGAGAGAGAAAGGTGAAGTCTCTGCTCACAAGTTATCAGAATGTCT
Source organism: Rutidosis leptorrhynchoides (assembly GCF_046630445.1). Classification (NCBI taxonomy): domain Eukaryota; kingdom Viridiplantae; phylum Streptophyta; class Magnoliopsida; order Asterales; family Asteraceae; genus Rutidosis; species Rutidosis leptorrhynchoides. Next base: position 187,441,581 of record NC_092341.1, read on the forward strand.
GAATGTAGAAAATGACGACCAAAGGGGTCTATTTATAGTGACAGATCTCCGAATTGTTCGGGGACACGTGTCAGATGATGATTGATGTGTCAAGATGTAACCTTTAAAATGAAGACAATATGCTTAATAATTAACACATAATACAGGCAACTAAAACCCGATCATGCAGTAACTAGCAAGTAAATTGACCAGTTCGATCCACAGGGAGAAGTTTGTTTTTAAGATTTTACCACGATTAATTATTCTAAAAGGGATGTTTTGTGTTTGAAGTTGTATTTTCGTTTAACGAAACAGTAAATAAATATAGTAATTAACAAGAATGAGAATGCGGTGTTTACTTCTATGCTTGATAAATGACAGGGATTGTTCTTTTATAATTAAAACCGTTATGTAATAGTTACAATAGAGCAGTTTATATCAATTTCACAATTTCTATAAACTTAAGAGCTATGTTTAATCAACAAGATTCTTTCGTGGTTGAATTCACATAAAACCTAGTTTACTAAAATCACTCTAAGTAAACTACATGATTGTATATCCTAAATATCGTTCAATTAACATCCTATACTCACATATAGGTGGCTAGATCACTAGGTGTTGAAGTATAAGCTATGGTCTTTGATAAATTCACATAAACCAAGTCATAACTTACATAATTGAACTAGGATACAAGGATGATTACAACTATAGATCTTTTGAAAGAACATGGTGATTTAGATTGATTAACTAACTAGATTCAACCTGGTTAAACTCACGTGAAACCTAAATTACAGCAATCACTTGAGGTAATTTCATAACTATGTTGCTTTGGAACTTATTCAATTACCGAATTAAACACATAACAAAATCACTTAAGTTTATGCATCTTATCATCTAGATTACTAGGTGTATTGAAGTATAGATTGTTTTCTTAGTTAACTCACATTAATAGGTTTGCAATCTATATAATTGAAGTCATGGACCAAACAAGCATAACAATGGTTCTTACGGTTGAACTAGATAATTTAATCAATCAAACATATGTGTAACTAGCATAACATCAAAGTATAGAACAATCCTAAGCCATAAATCTTACATTGAAGCAAACACACAAAGCTTTTAGCCTAACATAATCATAGTAGAACTAATGAAACAGTAAATACAATTTAAATTCATGTTTAAAAGATATAGAACAAAAGTACCAATAGTGATGAATGATCCTATCTTAATCTTGATGTTGAAAGAGTGGAGATTGACTTGCAGCCTTCCTTGAACGTAGTAGTGAAGGTATATGAAGTATGTAACCAAAGGCTCTCTTAAATAGGCTAAAAAGTTAGGTAAAATGGCCAGAAATTGACAAGATGCGCCGCATCTCTTTGGGATGCGCCGCATCTGTTTACGTTCAGTAGATTCCAGCTCGATTCTGCACTCAGGACTGTCAGCAGGGAAGCAGATGCACCGCATCTGGGATAGATGCGCCGCATCTGGCTTGGATGCGCTGCATCCATCTCAGATGCGCCGCATCTGAGGCTGTTTTGGTCCAGAAGTCTTCATGCTCTGCATCTGAAACTGTCGGGAGTTATTTGGTGCATAGATGCGCCGCATTTGGACCTGTCTCAGTGGTTTCGGGCTGTTTTACGCGTTCAATCTTCGTTTTAACTCTATTTTTGCTGTTGGTCTTCATTTATTCATTCACAATGGACTTTTACAAATATATACGAGTTACAATACATACGTACAACAATTACATACAAATGGAACAACTTTGGATCGAAATAACGGCAATAAACATGTATAATTTTTGCGTTATCAAAATCCCCACACTTAAACCTTGCTTGTCCTCAAGCAAGACTTACAAGAAATCGAAATTTACTACAGTAAACACACTTATTTAATTGAGAACATAAAAATGGGAATCACACTCACTCGATATAGTACAAAAGATACACAAGTTATTTAGTAACACAATAACTCACACTATATGGGAATCATACTCGGGTCACAATATATACACACTCACACTTTTATTTCACACACGAATCAAACTCACGCGTTTCACAATGTAATACACACACACACGAAATGAAATCACACCAAAGTCGAAAGGTGGGTTTTAAAGTCCACATTTCTTAAAAATTTGGATCCTTAGAGAAATTGTGACCTTTGCGAAAAACCTTTTATATTTTGAAAATTAGACATGTTAGTTTTTACACTAACAAGTTTTTCGGTTTTAACCTCAAAGTCCGGTTGAGGGTAACTGAAAACCGAAGCCTCAGTCGGCGCTTAGCAAGCTACTCGCCCCCATGATGGAAGTATCATGGAACTTGAAACCGGATGTCCTAAAAATGGTTTTACACAATATAGTTCATAAAATAGCATAAGGTTTAGAAGAAACTATATCATGTCCAAATATCATCGGTGAACCATGAGTTTGCACACCTCAATTTTTTATGGCATATGTATGTTGGCCGGAGTCAACATAGATGCGGTTGATCTTTCTGGAGATCATCCATCTGGGGATTAGATTCATTAGTCTTAAAAGCTAATTTGCAATGTGCCCCCCCATTGTACGAGACAGATCCATCTCATGGTTAGGATAAGTCTGACCACCAAAAACCCAATTTGATGCTGAGGTGAGGTGGATTTCCAGCCGATGATAGAGATGACTTTTTAAGATTTTTCGTCAACCTACAGCTGTTCTGGACTACATCTTCTAACATAAGTTTGCAAGTGTGTCATATTGGAAGACTTGACTTCCTTCACAATCCTTACATAGATGAGCATTGGATTAGATTGTTAGAACAACAAATTACTTGATAATTCTTTTTCATTCAGAATGTGGTATAGCATGATGATTATATCTTTTATATGACTACTAGTTTTATGATTTTTAACAAAATAAACTCAATCATTTGGTTGTTTCTTAATTTGTTTTGTGATAATAATTTCGGTGTATACACCTAGTTTTAAAATCTACAAATTTTAAACAAAATTTGAATTTATGAAGATAAAAGTTTAAAATTTTTCACCATTTTAAGCCTTTTTAACCAAAATCAAAAACTCGAAAGAATTTATAACTTCCTCCCCACAATTGAGTTCATGTATCGCCCTCGTTACATGAAATCAGAAAAATTTAAATTCAAGAGGGTTAAATAGTGTAAGAGAGTTTATTACTTTCAAGGTCTAAAACCGAAGTTCACGGGATGATGGCGCTGAACTGAATGCCAGCATAAGAACATCATCCGCTTCTTGCAACCACAAAACAATCATCAATCAAGTATGTGCTGAACTTACTGCCAGTCTTTATAAAAATGCAGCATATTGCACAATTCTCACCTGTATCAATTCAAACAAAGCAAACATATGATTCACACAAATAAATGGGGGTGTACTCCATGTACTAAAAACCCCACTTATAATTATCTAAATTATTCAAATTACAATCATCCAAAATACTATCAAGTTATTACACACCAAACATAAAGATAAATTGTTTTTGAAACAAACCAACATCAATCAAACCGTTCACATACTTCACCAATAATCATGTCAACTTCAAAAGAATCCCCAAAAACAGTTACTTGGGCCAGCTCCGCCTTCATTTTGGTTTCCCGCGTCGTCGTCCTGAAATATTGAGGGGTTGTACCCCTGATAAGTTGCTTGAGCAGGGACGACAGCGGTGTCTTCAGTAGGCGGGTTAGGAGGAGGAGGATAAGGCGCAGGATATGGATCACCTATTCGAACCCATGGTTCGTATGCAGGCCAAGGAGATGGGGTATAGTTAGCGGGATCTGCAGCATATGACACAGTCTGTTCATGTATCCAGTTAAGCTGATTTTGCTGCCCCACTTGAATGTACCACGTCCGATCATTCCCTACATCAATGTAATGTTGCATATCCCTGTTACCTGTATCGTAGTGATCAATTACCTTTTGGGTGTTTTGATCATTATGGAGTCTCAAATCCGAAAACTGTCGCACCATGTAAGCCTTCCAATCATTTCCCGGACCCGAACTACTTCCAACATTTGGCTGTGGATCTGGCTGCGGTTGTGGTTTCTCTGGTTGCCTGTTCACGAGATCCACATACCTAGTTAGAAGGCTGTTTGACCCCCTCGTCAAAATGTTTTCCCTTGTATAGCTTACTCTATCAAAGGCAATCATATGTTTCTCCTCTAACCCACTTGTATTGATACGAAAATGTTGGGCAATCCTGGTTACAAAATGGCCGCCCATGATTGGTGTAATCTTTTTCCATTCTTCGAGAAAGAAAGTGAGAATCATTTGAGGAATATGAACATGGGAGTGATCCATTATCGCGTGAATGTACCAGATATCCAAGTTGGTAACTTTTTCGCTACAGTCTTTTCGACAGTTTATGGTACTTGAAATGAATCTTTGGACGCATCGATGCTCGTAGGTACGTAGCTTGCTACAAGTTTGCTTGCTTGCACTACATGTGCTATTGCTCATATCCACCCATGCTTCTGAATGATTAAAAGAAGAAACATAGTATATACATTGATTAAAGTAATTTTGCATTAATTGATGTGGCAACCCTTCATAGATGTCCAACGCCTTTACAAATTGTAGCAGTGTTAATGTTCGGTCTTGCCCTCCAAGACGAAATCTCATAAAGGTACCGGATGTTGGTGACGTGTAATCAACCCTAAGTGAACCAACGAATTCTTTGACTAAAAGTGGGTATACTCTTTCTTGCATTCTGAACAGGTTTTCCCATGCATATATTCGATGGCCTTGATACGTTACTCGGAAAAGGTTGCGAAAATTTTGATATTCGCCGGCTTCTTCTAATGGTGTCCAATCGATATATTTCCCCAGATATACGTCTTTGTGTAGAAGTGCCTTCATCCGTTCATGATATTCCGGATGCCTTAAAACTGCATTGATCCATGGATCCACGGACATTTAACTGCCGGTTGTCAATATCCATTTCTTCCTCTTCACCAACATGTTCTTCTTCACTTGTTTCCTCATCTACAATTGCCGGGGCTTTTTGCTTCTTTGATTTTGGGTTTGATCATGAAGCTCTAGTCTACAAAAAACACAACAAAACTAAACAAACAAAACAACAAATCAAGTTAATTAGCATTAAAGAAATTCAAAACATCTTTCATATAGCACAAGCCAAAACCATGTAGAACACGTTATATCTGAAATGTCCCGTTCTTATTGATTAAAAATGTTCCATATTAATTGATTTCGTTGCGAGGTTTTGACCTCTATATGAGACGTTTTTTAAAGACTGCATTCATTTTAAAACAAACCATAACCTTTATTTCATCAATAAAGGTTTAAAAAGCTTTACGTAGATTATCAAATAATGATAATCTAAAATATCATGTTTACACACGACTATGACATAATGGTTTACAATACAAATATGTTACATCGAAATCAATTTCTTGAATTCAATTTTTACACAATATCATACAAGCATGGACTCCAAATCTTGTCCTTATTTAAGTATGCGACAGCGGAATCTCTTATTAATCACCTGAGAATAAACATGCTTAAAACGTCAACAAAAAAATGTTGGTGAGTTATAGGTTTAACCTATATATATCAAATCGTAACAATAGACCACAAGATTTCATATTTCAATATACATCCCATACATAGAGATAAAAATTATTCATATAGTGAACACCTGGTAATCGACATTAACAAGATGCATATATAAGAATATCCCCATCATTCCGGGACACCCTTCGGATATGATATAAATTTCGAAGTACTAAAGCATCCGGTACTTTGGATGGGGTTTGTTAGGCCCAATAGATCTATCTTTAGGATTCGTGTCAATTAGGGTGTCTGTTCCCTAATTCTTAGATTACCAGACTTAATAAAAAGGGGCATATTCGATTTCGATAATTCAACCATAGAATGTAGTTTCACGTACTTGTGTCTATTTTGTAAATCATTTATAAAACCTGCATGTATTCTCATCCCAAAAATATTAGATTTTAAAAGTGGGACTATAACTCACTTTCACAGATTTTTACTTCGTCGGGAAGTAAGACTTGGCCACTAGTCGATTTACGCACCTATAACAAATATGTACATATATATCAAAGTATATTCAAAATATATTTACAACACTTTTAATACATTTTGATGTTTTAAGTTTATTAAGTCAGCTGTCCTCGTTAGTAACCTACAACTAGTTGTCCAACGTTAGATGTACAGAAAAAAATTGATATATATTATCTTGAATCAATCCACGACCCAGTGTATACACATCTCAGGCTAGATCACAACTTAAAGTTTATATATTTTTGGAATCAACCCTAACCCTGTATAGCTAACTCCCACATTACTGCATATAGAGTGTCTATGGTTGTTCCAAATAATATATACACATAGATCGATATGATATGTCAAAATATTTGCATACGTGTCTATGGTGAAATGTCCCGTTCTTATTGATTAAAAACGTTTCATATTAATTGATTTCGTTGCGAGGTTTTGACCTCTATATGAGACGTTTTTCAAAGACTGCATTCATTTTTAAAACAAACCATAACCTTTATTTCATAAATAAAGGTTTAAAAAGCTTTACGTAGATTATCAAATAATGATAATCTAAAATATCCTGTTTACACACGACCATTACATAATGGTTTACAATACAAATATGTTACATCGAAATCAGTTTCTTGAATGCAGTTTTTACACAATATCATACAAACATGGACTCCAAATCTTGTCCTTATTTTAGTATGCAACAGCGGAAGCTCTTAGTATTCACATGAGAATAAACATGCTTTAAACGTCAACAAAAATGTTGGTGAGTTATAGGTTTAACCTATATATATCAAATCGTAACAATAGACAACAAGATTTCATATTTCAATACACATCCCATACATAGAGATAAAAATCATTCATATGGTGAACACCTGGTAACCGACATTAACAAGATGCATATATATAAGAATATCCCCATCATTCCGGGACACCCTTCGGATATGATATAAATTTCGAAGTACTAAAGCATCTGGTACTTTGGATGGGGTTTGTTAGGCCCAATTGATCTATCTTTAGGATTCGCGTCAATTAGGGTGTCTGTTCCCTAATTCTTAGATTACCAGACTTAATAAAAAGGGGCATATTCGATTTCGATAATTCAACCATAGAATGTAGTTTCACGTACTTGTGTCTATTTTGTAAATCATTTATAAAACCTGCATTTATTCTCATCCCAAAAATATTAGATTTTAAAAGTGGGACTATAACTCACTTTCACAGATTTTTACTTCGTCGGGAAGTAAGACTTGGCCACTGGTCGATTCACGAACCTATAACAAATATGTACATATATATCAAAGTATATTCAAAATATATTTACAACACTTTTAATACATTTTGATGTTTTAAGTTTATTAAGTCAGCTGTCCTCGTTAGTAACCTACAACTAGTTGTCCAACGTTAGATGTACAGAAAAAAATTGATATATATTATCTTGAATCAATCCACGACCCAGTGTATACACATCTCAGGCTGGATCACAACTTAAAGTTTATATATTTTTGGAATCAACCCTAACCCTGTATAGCTAACTCCCACATTACTGCATACAGAGTGTCTATGGTTGTTCCAAATAATATATACACATAGATCGATATGATATGTCAAAACATTTGCATACGTGTCTATGGTGAAATGTCCCGTTCTTATTGATTAAAAACGTTTCATATTAATTGATTTCGTTGCGAGGTTTTGACCTCTATATGAGACGTTTTTCAAAGACTGCATTCATTTTTAAAACAAACCATAACCTTTATTTCATAAATAAAGGTTTAAAAAGCTTTACGTAGATTATCAAATAATGATAATCTAAAATATCCTGTTTACACACGACCATTACATAATGGTTTACAATACAAATATGTTACATCAAAATCAGTTTCTTGAATGCAGTTTTTACACAATATCATACAAACATGGACTCCAAATCTTGTCCTTATTTTAGTATGCAACAGCGGAAGCTCTTAGTATTCACCTGAGAATAAACATGCTTTAAACGTCAACAAAAATGTTGGTGAGTTATAGGTTTAACCTATATACATCAAATCGTAACAATAGACCACAAGATTTCATATTTCAATACACATCCCATACATAGAGATAAAAATCATTCATATGGTGAACACCTGGTAACCGACATTAACAAGATGCATATATATAAGAATATCCCCATCATTCCGGGACACCCTTCGGATATGATATAAATTTCGAAGTACTAAAGCATCCGGTACTTTGGATGGGGTTTGTTAGGCCCAATAGATCTATCTTTAGGATTCGCGTCAATTAGGGTGTCTGTTTCCTAATTCTTAGATTACCAGACTTAATAAAAAGGGGCATATTCGATTTCGATAATTCAACCATAGAATGTAGTTTCACGTACTTGTGTCTATTTTGTAAATCATTTATAAAACCTGCATGTATTCTCATCCCAAAAATATTAGATTTTAAAAGTGGGACTATAACTCACTTTCACAGATTTTTACTTCGTCGGGAAGTAAGACTTGGCCACTGGTTGATTCACAAACCTATAACAATATATACATATATATCAAAGTATGTTTAAAATATATTTACAACACTTTTAATATATTTTGATGTTTTAAGTTTATTAAGTCAGCTGTCCTCGTTAGTAACCTACAACTAGTTGTCCACAGTTAGATGTACAGAAATAAATCGATAAATATTATCTTGAATCAATCCACGACCCAGTGTATACGTATCTCAGTATTGATCACAACTCAAACTATATATATTTTGGAATCAACCTCAACCCTGTATAGCTAACTCCAACATTCACATATAGAGTGTCTATGGTTGTTCCGAAATATATATAGATGTGTCGACATGATAGGTCGAAACATTGTATACGTGTCTATGGTATCTCAAGATTACATAATATACAATACAAGTTGATTAAGTTATGGTTGGAATAGATTTGTTACCAATTTTCACGTAGCTAAAATGAGAAAAATTATCCAATCTTGTTTTACCCATAACTTCTTCAATTTAAATCCGTTTTGAGTGAATCAAATTGCTATGGTTTCATATTGAACTCTATTTTATGAATCTAAACAGAAAAGTATAGGTTTATAGTCGGAAAAATAAGTTACAAGTCATTTTTGTAAAGGTAGTCATTTCAGTCGAAAGAACGACGTCTAGATGACCATTTTAGAAAACATACTTCCACTTTGAGTTTAACCATAATTTTTAGATATAGTTTCATGTTCATAATAAAAATCATTTTCTCAGAATAACAACTTTTAAATCAAAGTTTATCATAGTTTTTAATTAACTAACCCAAAACAGCCAGCGGTGTTACTACGACGGCGTAAATCCGGTTTTACGGTGTTTTTCGTGTTTCCAGGTTTTAAATCATTAAGTTAGCATATCATATAGATATAGAACATGTGTGTAGTTAATTTTAAAAGTCAAGTTAGAAGGATTAACTTTTGTTTGCAAACAAGTTTAGAATTAACTAAACTATGTTCTAGTGATTACGAGTTTATACCTTCGAATAAGATAGTTTTATATATGTGAATCGAATGATGTTATGAACATCATTACTACCTCAAGTTTAGTAGGTAAACCTACTGGAAGTGACAAGAAATGATCTAGCTTCAAAGGATCTTGGATGGCTTGAAAGTTCTTGAAGTAGGATCATGACACAAAAACAAGTTCAAGTAAGATTTTTACTCGAATTAAGATAGTCTATAGTTATAGAAATTGAATCAAAGTTTGAATATGAATATTACCTTGAATAAGAAAGATAACCTACTATATATAACAAAGGTTTCTTGATCTTAGATGATTACTTGGAATGGATTAGAAAGATTGGAAGTAAATTAGTAAACTTGAAGGGATTTTTGAAGTGTTCTTGAAGTGTTCTTCCTATGATGATTATAGCTTGAGTCTTGAAGTGATTTTTGATGAAGATGATGATTAACTACTGGAAAAATACATTCATAATAGTGTGTGTGTGTTGAGAGAGAATTAGAAAGAGAATTGGAAGTGAAATGGAGTGAATGATGAGTGGTAATTGGTGAGTGGTGAGTGGGGTTAAAAGGAGTTCTAGTTAGTTGACTAGCTCATGGTAGAAGTTAAAATTGATTAGTCATACATGACATAATCAAGAGTGGAATCCCATGCTAGTTCCTATTGGTATATACTCATAGTAAGTACGTTTTGAAGCTGTGTATAATACGGGTAAGAATACGACTAGAATTCTTGATGAAAGAAAAGAATGGAAAAGTAACTGTAACCATTTTCGTTAAGTATGAGTGTTTTGATATATGTCTTGAAGTCTTCCAAAAGTATTTTAATACAGCTAAATACACTACATGTATATACATTTTAACTGAGTCGTTAAGTCATCGTTAGTCGTTACATGTAAGTGTTGTTTTGAAACCTTTAAGTTAACGATCTCAATTAATGTTGTTAACCCATTGTTTATTATATCTAATGAGATGTTAAATTATTATATTATCATGATATTATGATATATTAATATATTTTAATATGATATATATACATTTAAATGTCGTTACAACGATAATCGTTACATATATGTCTCGTTTCGAAATCCTTAAGTTAGTAGTCTTGTTTATATGTATATAACTCATTGTTAATATACTTATAGAGATACTTACTTATCATAATCTCATGTTAACATATTTATATCCATATATATATATATCGTCATGTCGTTTTTACAAGTTTTAACGTTCGTGAATCGCCGGTCAACTTGGGTGGTCAATTGTCTATATGAAACATATTTCAATTAATCAAGTCTTAACAAGTTTGATTGCTTAACATGTTGGAAACATTTAATCATGTAAATATCAATCTCAATTAATATATATAAACATGGAAATGTTCGGGTCACTACAGTACCTACCCGTTAAATAAATTTCGTCTCGAAATTTTAAGTTGTTGAAGGTGTTGACGAATCTTCTGGAAATAGATGCGGGTATTTCTTTTTCATCTAATCTTCACGCTCCCAGGTGAACTCGGGTCCTCTACGAGCATTCCATCGAACCTTAACAATTGGTATCTTGTTTTGCTTAAGTCTTTTAACCTCACGATCCATTATTTCGACGGGTTCTTTGATGAATTGGAGTTTTTCGTTGATTTGGATTTCATCTAACGGAATAGTGAGATCTTCTTTAGCAAAACATTTCTTCAAATTCGAGACGTGGAAAGTGTTATGTACAGCCACGAGTTGTTGAGGTAACTCAAGTCGGTAAGCTACTGGTCCGACACGATCAATAATCTTGAATGGTCCAATATACCTTGGATTTAATTTCCCTCGTTTACCAAATCGAACAACGCCTTTCCAAGGTGCAACTTTAAGAATGACCATCTCTCCAATTTCAAATTCTATATCTTTTCTTTTAATGTCAGCGTAGCTCTTTTGTCGACTTTGGGCGGTTTTCAACCGTTGTTGAATTTGGATGATCTTCTCGGTAGTTTCTTGTATAATCTCCGGACCCGTAATGAAATGTCCCGTTCTTATTGATTAAAAACGTTCCATATTAATTGATTTCGTTGTGAGGTTTTGACCTCTATATGAGACGTTTTTCAAAGACTGCATTCATTTTTAAAACAAACCATAACCTTTATTTCATAAATAAAGGTTTAAAAAGCTTTACGTAGATTATCAAATAATGATAATCTAAAATATCCTGTTTACACACGACCATTACATAATGGTTTACAATACAAATATGTTACATCGAAATCAGTTTCTTGAATGCAGTTTTTACACAATATCATACAAACATGGACTCCAAATCTTGTCCTTATTTTAGTATGCAACAGCGGAAGCTCTTAATATTCACCTGAGAATAAACATGCTTTAAACGTCAACAAAAATGTTGGTGAGTTATAGGTTTAACCTATATATATCAAATCGTAACAATAGACCACAAGATTTCATATTTCAATACGCATCCCATACATAGAGATAAAAATCATTCATATGGTGAACACCTGGTAACCGACATTAACAAGATGCATATATAAGAATATCCCCATCATTCCGGGACACCCTTCGGATATGATATAAATTTCGAAGTACTAAAGCATCCGGTACTTTGGATGGGGTTTGTTAGGCCCAATAGATCTATCTTTAGGATTCGCGTCAATTAGGGTGTCTGTTCCCTAATTCTTAGATTACCAGACTTAATAAAAAGGGGCATATTCGATTTCGATAATTCAACCATAGAATGTAGTTTCACGTACTTGTGTCTATTTTGTAAATCATTTATAAAACCTGCATGTATTCTCATCCCAAAAATATTAGATTTTAAAAGTGGGACTATAACTCACTTTCACAGATTTTTACTTCGTCGGGAAGTAAGACTTGGCCACTGGTTGATTCACGAACCTATAACAATAGATACATATATATCAAAGTATGTTCAAAATATATTTACAACACTTTTAATATATTTTGATGTTTTAAGTTTATTAAGTCAGCTGTCCTCGTTAGTAACCTACAACTAGTTGTCCACAGTTAGATGTACAGAAATAAATCGATAAATATTATCTTGAATCAATCCACGACCCAGTGTATACGTATCTCAGTATTGATCACAACTCAAACTATATATATTTTGGAATCAACCTCAACCCTGTATAGCTAACTCCAACATTCACATATAGAGTGTCTATGGTTGTTCCGAAATATATATAGATGTGTCGACATGATAGGTCGAAACATTGCATACGTGTCTATGGTATCTCAAGATTACATAATATACAATACAAGTTGATTAAGTTATGGTTGGAATAGATTTGTTACCAATTTTCACGTAGCTAAAATGAGAAAAATTATCCAATCTTGTTTTACCCATAACTTCTTCATTTTAAATCCGTTTTGAGTGAATCAAATTGCTATGGTTTCATATTGAACTCTATTTTATGAATCTAAACAGAAAAGTATAGGTTTATAGTCGGAAAAATAAGTTACAAGTCGTTTTTGTAAAGGTAGTCATTTCAGTCGAAAGAACGACGTCTAGATGACCATTTTAGAAAACATACTTCCACTTTGAGTTTAATCATAATTTTTGGATATAGTTTCATGTTCATAATAAAAATCATTTTCTCAGAATAACAACTTTAAAATCAAAGTTTATCATAGTTTTTAATTAACTAACCCAAAACAGCCCGCGGTGTTACTACGACGGCGTAAATCCGGTTTTACGGTGTTTTTCGTGTTTCCAGGTTTTAAATCATTAAGTTATCATATCATATAGATATAGAACATGTGTTTAGTTGATTTTAAAAGTCAAGTTAGAAGGATTAACTTTTGTTTGCGAACAAGTTTAGAATTAACTAAACTATGTTCTAGTGATTACAAGTTTAAACCTTCGAATAAGATAGCTTTATATGTATGAATCGAATGATGTTATGAACATCATTACTACCTTAAGTTCTTTGGATAAACCTACTGGAAAAGAGAAAAATGGATCTAGCTTCAATGGATCCTTGAATGGCTCGAAGTTCTTGAAGCAGAATCATGACACGAAAACAAGTTCAAGTAAGATCATCACTTGAAATAAGATTGTTATAGTTATAGAAATTGAACCAAAGTTTGAATATGATTATTACCTTGTATTAGAATGATAACCTACTGTAAGAAACAAAGATTTCTTGAGGTTGGATGATCACCTTACAAGATTGGAAGTGAGCTAGCAAACTTGAAAGTATTCTTGATTTTATGAAACTAGAACTTTTGGAATTTATGAAGAACACTTAGAACTTGAAGATAGAACTTGAGAGAGATCAATTAGATGAAGAAAATTGAAGAATGAAAGTGTTTGTAGGTGTTTTTGGTCGTTGGTGTATGGATTAGATATAAAGGATATGTAATTTTGTTTTCATGTAAATAAGTCATGAATGATTACTCATATTTTTGTAATTTTATGAGATATTTCATGCTAGTTGCCAAATGATGGTTCCCACATGTGTTAGGTGACTCACATGGGCTGCTAAGAGCTGATCATTGGAGTGTATATACCAATAGTACATACATCTAAAAGTTGTGTATTGTATGAGTACGAATACGGGTGCATACGAGTAGAATTGTTGATGAAACTGAACGAGGATGTAATTGTAAGCATTTTTGTTAAGTAGAAGTATTTTGATAAGTGTATTGAAGTCTTTCAAAAGTGTATAAATACATATTAAAACACTACATGTATATACATTTTAACTGAGTCGTTAAGTCATCGTTAGTCGTTACATGTAAGTGTTGTTTTGAAACGTTTAGGTTAACGATCTTGTTAAATGTTGTTAACCCAATGTTTATAATATCAAATGAGATTTTAAATTATTATATTATCATGATATTATCATGTATGAATATCTCTTAATATGATATATATACATTAAATGTCTTTACAACGATAATCGTTACATATATGTCTCGTTTAAAAATCATTAAGTTAGTAGTCTTGTTTTTACATATGTAGTTCCTTGTTAATATACTTAATGATATGTTTACTTATCATAGTATCATGTTAACTATATATATATATCCATATATATGTCATCATATAGTTTTTACAAGTTTTAACGTTCGTGAATCACCGGTCAACTTGGGTGGTCAATTGTCTATATGAAACATATTTCAATTAATCAAGTCTTAACAAGTTTGATTGGTTAACATGTTGGAAACATTTAATCATGTAAATATCAATCTCAATTAATATATATAAACATGGAAAAGTTCGGGTCACTACAGTACCTACCCGTTAAATAAATTTCGTCCCGAAATTTTAAGCTGTTGAAGGTGTTGACGAATCTTCTGGAAATAGATGCGGGTATTTCTTCTTCATCTGATCTGCATGCTCCCAGGTGAACTCGGGTCCTCTACGAGCATTCCATCGAACCTTAACAATTGGTATCTTGTTTTGCTTAAGTCTTTTAACCTCACGATCCATTATTTCGACGGGTTCTTCGATGAATTGAAGTTTTTTGTTGATTTGGATTTCATCTAACGGAATAGTGAGATCTTCTTTAGCAAAACATTTCTTTAAATTCGAGACGTGGAAAGTGTTATGTACAGCCGCGAGTTGTTGAGGTAACTCTAGTCGGTAAGCTACTGGTCCGATACGATCAATAATCTTGAATGGTCCAATATACCTTGGATTTAATTTCCCTCGTTTACCAAATCGAACAACGCCTTTCCAAGGTGCAACTTTAAGCATGACCATCTCTCCAATTTCAAATTCTATATCTTTTCTTTTAATGTCAGCGTAGCTCTTTTGTCGACTTTGGGCGGTTTTCAACCGTTGTTGAATTTGGATGATCTTCTCGGTAGTTTCTTGTATAATCTCCGGACCCGTAATCTGTCTATCCCCCACTTCACTCCAACAAATCGGAGACCTGCACTTTCTACCATAAAGTGCTTCAAACGGCGCCATCTCAATGCTTGAATGGTAGCTGTTGTTGTAGGAAAATTCTGCTAACGGTAGATGTCGATCCCAACTGTTTCCGAAATCAATAACACATGCTCGTAGCATGTCTTCAAGCGTTTGTATCGTCCTTTCGCTCTGCCCATCAGTTTGTGGAAGATAGGCAGTACTCATGTCTAGATGAGTTCCTAATGCTTGCTGTAATGTCTGCCAGAATCTTGAAATAAATCTGCCATCCCTATCAGAGATAATAGAGATTGGTATTCCATGTCTGGAGATGACTTCCTTCAAATACAGTCGTGCTAACTTCTCCATCTTGTCATCTTCTCTTATTGGCAAGAAGTGTGCTGATTTGGTGAGACGGTCAACTATTACCCAAATAGTATCAAAACCACTTGCAGTCCTTGGCAATTTAGTGATGAAATCCATGGTAATGTTTTCCCATTTCCATTCTGGGATTTCGGGTTGTTGAAGTAGACCTGATGGTTTCTAATGCTCAGCTTTGACCTTAGAACACGTCAAACATTCTCCTACGTATTTAGCAACATCGGCTTTCATACCCGGCCACCAAAAATGTTTCTTGAGATCCTTGTACATCTTCCCCGTTCCAGGATGTATTGAGTATCTGGTTTTATGAGCTTCTCTAAGTACCATTTCTCTCATATCTCCAAATTTTGGTACCCAAATCCTTTCAGCCCTATACCGGGTTCCGTCTTCCCGAATATTAAGATGCTTCTCCGATCCTTTGGGTATTTCATCCTTTAAATTTCCCTCTTTTAAAACTCCTTGTTGCGCCTCCTTTATTTGAGTAGTAATGTTATTATGAATCATTATATTCATAGATTTTACTCGAATGGGTTCTCTGTCCTTCCTGCTCAAGGCATCGGCTACCACATTTGCCTTCCCCGGGTGGTAACGAATCTCAAAGTCGTAATCATTCAATAATTCAATCCACCTACACTGCCTCATATTCAGTTGTTTCTGATTAAATATGTGTTGAAGACTTTTGTGGTCGGTATATATAATACTTTTGACCCCATATAAGTAGTGCCTCCAAGTCTTTAATGCAAAAACAACCGCGCCTAATTCCAAATCATGCGTCATATAATTTTGTTCGTGAATCTTCAATTGTCTAGACGCATAAGCAATCACCTTCGTTCGTTGCATTAATACACAACCGAGACCTTGCTTTGATGCATCACAATAAATCACAAAATCATCATTCCCTTCAGGCAATGACAATATAGGTGCCGTAGTTAGCTTTTTCTTCAATAACTGAAATGCTTTCTCTTGTTCATCATTCCATTCAAATTTCTTCCCTTTATGCGTTAATGCAGTCAAGGGTTTTGCTATTCTGGAAAAGTCTTGGATGAACCTTCTGTAGTAACCAGCTAGTCCTAAAAACTGGCGTATGTGTTTCGGAGTTTTCGGGGTTTCCCACTTTTCAACAGTTTCTATCTTTGCTGGATCCACCTTAATACCTTCTTTGTTCACTATGTGACCGAGGAATTGAACTTCTTCCAACCAAAATGCACACTTTAAAAACTTAGCGTACAATTCTTCCTTCCTCAATACTTCTAACACCTTTCTCAAATGTTCACCGTGTTCTTGGTCATTCTTTGAGTAAATAAGTATGTCATCAATGAAAACAATGACAAACTTGTCAAGGTATGGTCCACACACTCGGTTCATAAGGTCCATGAACACAGCTGGTGCATTAGTTAAACCAAACGGCATTACCATAAACTCGTAATGACCGTAACGTGTTCTGAAAGCAGTCTTTGGAATATCATCTTCTTTCACCCGCATTTGATGATACCCGGAACGTAAGTCAATCTTTGAATAAACAGACGAGCCTTGTAGTTGATCAAATAAGTCATCGATTCTCGGTAGTGGGTAGCGGTTCTTGATGGTAAGTTTGTTCAACTCTCGGTAGTCGATACACAACCTGAATGTACCATCTTTCTTCTTGACAAACAAAACAGGAGCTCCCCACGGTGATGTGCTTGGTCGAATGAAACCACGCTCTAAAAGTTCTTGTAATTGGCTTTGTAGTTCTTTCATCTCGCTGGGTGCGAGTCTGTAAGGAGCACGAGCTATTGGTGCAGCTCCTGGTACAAGATCTATTTGAAATTCAACGGATCGATGTGGGGGTAATCCCGGTAATTCTTTCGGAAATACATCAGGAAATTCTTTTGCGACGGGAACATCATTGATGCTCTTTTCTTCAGTTTGTACTTTCTCGACGTGTGCTAGAACAGCATAGCAACCTTTTCTTATTAGTTTTTGTGCCTTCAAATTACTAATAAGATGTAGCTTCGTGTTGCCCTTTTCTCCGTACACCATTAAGGGTTTTCCTTTTTCTCGTATAATGCGAATTGCATTTTTGTAACAAACGATCTCCGCTTTCACTTCTTTCAACCAGTCCATACCGATTATCACTTCAAAACTCCCTAACCCTACTGGTATCAAATCAATCTTAAATTTTTCGCTAACCAGTTTAATTTCTCGATTCCGACATATATTATCTGCTGAAATTAATTTACCATTTGCTAATTCGAGTAAAAATTTACTATCCAAAGGCGTCAATGGACAACTTAATTTAGCACAAAAATCTCTACTCATATAGCTTCTATCCGCACCCGAATCAAATAAAACGTAAGCAGATTTATTGTCAATAAGAAACGTACCCGTAACAAGCTCCGGGTCTTCCTGTGCCTCTGCCGCATTAATATTGAAAACTCTTCCACGGCCTTGTCCATTCGTGTTCTCCTGGTTCGGGCAATTTCTAATAATGTTGTAGTGACCCGAACTTTTCCATGTTTATATATATTAATTGAGATTGATATTTACATGATTAAATATTTCCAACATGTTAAGCAATCAAACTTGTTAAGACTTGATTAATTGAAATATGTTTCATATAGACAATTGACCACCCAAGTTGACCGGTGATTCACGAACGTTAAAACTTGTAAAAACTATACGATGACATATATATGGTTATATATATAGTTAAAATTTTTTTATTATAAGTATGTATCTCATTAGGTATTTTAACAATGAATTATATACATAAAAATGAGACTATTAATTTAAGAAACTCGAAAACGATATATATAACGATTATCGTTATAACAACGTCTTACTAGGTACATATGAATCATATTAAGATATTGATACACTTGGTTAATTATGTTAAATGATAAGTAAATATATTATTAAGTGTATTAACAATGAAATACATATGTAAAAATAAGACTACTAACTTAATGATTTCGAAACGAGACATATATGTAACGATTATCGTTGTAACGACATTTAACTGTATATACATCATACTGAGATATATTATATATCATAATATCATGATAATATAAAAATTTAACATCTCATTTGTTATAATAAATAATGGGTTAACAACATTCAATAAGATCGTTAACCTAAAGGTTTCAAAACAACATTTACATGTAACGACTAACGATGACTTAACGACTCAGTTAAAATGTATATACATGTATTGTTTTAATATGTATTTATACACTTTTGAAAGACTTCAATACACTTATCAAAATACTTCTACTTAACAAAAATTCTTACAATTTGAAAGGATCCGAAACTAATCATCCGGACGATGTCCATATTGATTACAAACGAATTACAACAGTTGATAACATCGCGAGGTACTTGACCTTTATATGATACATTTTACAAACGTTGCATTTATTCTTAAAAGGCAATCTATCTTTACATAAAAAAAATTAATAAACTCGTCAAACATTTCTCGATATCCAAATGACCTAAACTGTCATTTACTTAATAAATGTCATTAATGATCTTCAATGACTCGAATGCAACGTTCTTGTATCATGGCTTAAATGGTCCCAACTAGTATCCTTAATATGAGCTAACGCACAGCGGAAGTCTTAATTCATACCTGAGAATAACATGCTTTAAAACGTCAACATAAAGTTGGTGAGATATATAGGTTTGATGCTAGCAGCGATATAACGATGGACCACAAGATTTCATATATAAACATTTTAATAAAAATATTCTAAGTGGTTGAGCACTTGGTAACCATACTTAACAATTAATCACGTCGCATATTCCCTTTAATATGAAATCTTACTACACTGTACCAAGTGTAGTCACGAAACGAAGTACTGTGCAACCGTTGAATACTGGTCGTCCAGTCCGGTTGGGGTTGTCAGGCCCGATAGATCTATCAACAGGATTCGCGTTTACAATACCGCTGTAAATATTAGTTACCAAGCTACAGGGAAGTATGCCAGTGGTACAACTCAACGTAGAATATATTTTTCAGTTACTTGTGTCCATAATGTAAAACATAAAATACATGTATTCTCATCCCGAAATATTTAGAGTTTAAAAGTGGGACTATATACTCACTTTCGTCTTGAAGATATATATATAATTTGACTTGGTCTCCGGTTGATATCACGAACCTATCCATATATAATATATCAATACCTTTTCTTTTTTAAACAAACGTCACATATATATACTTGTTATACTTTTAATACTTTGAATAATTCCTTAGTCCGTAGTTAGCAGTTCGTTGTTAGTAATTCAATTTTAATGGTTCATATTTAGATGTTTAATAAACCCCCAATGAAATAAATAAAACCCTCATCGTATATGTATTGGTCGAGATTAATCTTGACCCACGGTACCGGTGTTGTCAAATGACGTGTTGCGTACATAAAGTACCGGTGTTGTCAAATGACGTGTTGCGTACAATCATGGGATCTTATGATTAATCTTCTCGTATTGTTTACAGGTGATCCTGAACCATATAAAATTGAATTATGAGTACATATATATAAAATATCATGTTATTTTAGAAAGATGTGATTTTATTTAATTTTTCCCAATTAATCCCGAAGTTAAACAAGTCTTGGATAACCAATTTTGTTTCGGTCATAGTTTCTTCGTTACAAATCCGTTTTCGTTGATTCAACTTGCCATCTCCTTGGATCGAGTCCCTCTTTAAGACTATGAACTGAAAATACCTTGGTTTGTATTCAAAATCACACGGCATAGGTGAAACTTTAGTGAAACTTATGAAGTTAAACATTTTCCTTTATTTAAACAACCTTAAATGATTATTTTTCTAAAAATACTTATACTTTGAATTAAATCATGAAATTTTTATGTGTTATCATATTCATAGTAAAAATCATTTTTCCAGAACATAAACCTCCAACTCAAAGTTTAAGATAGTTTTTAATTATCCAACCCAAAACAGTCCCCGGTGGCACTCCGACGTCGTAAAAACAGTTTTTAAGATATTCTTTGAAAAACCAAATTATACCTTGTTAAATTAGCATATATTTAAGTTATATTACAGGTCTTGAAGTATTTTAAAAGTTAAGTTAGAAGGATCTATTTAGTTTGCAAACAAGTTTGAAAACATTCAAACTATGTTCTTGTTGTTAAACTTTTATACCACAAAATAAGATAGCTATATATATATGAATCGAATAAGGTTATGAACATAGATACTACCTCAAGTTCCTTGGACAAGGTTGCTGTAAAAGAGGAGTAAGAAGCTAGAATCAAAAGGGTGATGGAAGTGGATGAAAGATTGGAAGTAAGTTTGTGTTCTTGGAAGGATTTCTTGAAGTGTTTTTGTATGGTTTTCTTATGGTGTTTAAGTAAGGTTTTTGAAGCTAGATCTTCATGGAACTTTGCTGAATGTTTATGGAGTTTAATGTTCTTGAGAGTGTGGGTGTTTTTAGCTAGAGAATGGAAGTAAAAATGAAACAAAATGAGGATACATATATACTCCTAAAAAAATGTTTATGTAGTAGACATGGACAAATTTTTAGTTTGTATTTTTGTAATTAGTCTTACAATCATTCAAAAGTAATTACCTTATACATAAGGCATGAATAAGGGCTGGTTAGGTGGTGATTTGATGTGTATATACCAATAGTAAATACGTATAGAAGCTAGGTATGATACGAGTACAAATACTCTAGATATACGTATAGAAATTTTGTGAAAAATGGAATGAGGATTCAAATATAGCTATCTTTTGTGAATACACTTATATGATTTTATGTATTTAAGTCTTTAAAAGTGATTAAATACATTACTTATACGATATATGTATAAACATTATAAGTCTTAAGTATTTATGTCAAATAACGTTACGTATAGTTATCGTTTTGAAAACTTAAGTTAGTAGTTTCAAAATATACTTATAACTTATTGTTATTAATACAAAATGAGATATTAAAACATTCATTAATCATGTTAAATATGTATATATACATATATATACACAAACGTATAATTATCATATATTGTATAGTTCGTGATATCATCGGTCAAACTAGACGGTCAAACGTTGTGTAAAACTCTTTTCGGAAACATAAATCTCAACAATTTGGATTGCTTATCATGTTGGTAAGGTTTAATTTATGTAAATATTAATCTTATAAGTATAGAATGATCGAAAAAGTGCGGGTCAACTTTAGGGTTTTTGCTTATCGTGTCGGAACCATATAGAGATTAGAGTTTAAATTTGGTCGGAAATTTCCGGGTCGTTACAGTACCCATCCGTTAAAGAAATTTCGTCCTCGAAATTTGGTAGAGGTTGTCATAAACAACAATAGGAATGTTTTCATGACGAATATGAGGTAATAATGAAATTTTATCATTATTGAAAGATTTAGATAAAACGATTTGGTTATGTGAGATGCACGAGCGAAGCTATCACAAAAGAGTGAAATGAGTAAATATAGAATTGTTGTAACCGATGACGTGATTATGATCGATTTCCGGGATTTAAGGGTTTTAAAGAAAATCTTATGTAATAAGATTTAGTTTTGCGGCGATCAGGATCTTCTTTGATTTAACGCGGCAATCTGTTTTGATTTTCTTTGTCGAATATTTCACTATAAATTTACCTCCTTCCCTTTCTTTCTTCCCACATCTTCTATTCTTTCTCTTTAGTTCCTACTTTAAGACATTCGCTAATATGCTCCATCCCATTCTAACCCTTGTTATATTTCTAACTTTCATATCTTTCATTCTTCTTTTTCATCTATCACCAGAAGAATCTATTCTCTTTTATCCTTTCCTTGGAATTATAATGTTTTTAATTCTCCCGTGCCTTTACGTTGCAATACGTATTGATATGCACGGTTTGTAGTTTCGGGGTTGTTGTTAGGTTTTATACCTTCCCTTATATTTCGATGTTCCTACTCCCGTCCCTTAAAATCATTGTCATCCACAGTTAATGCTCTCTCTTATTTGCTGTGGTTTATGTTCCTATTTCTATTCTGAAGTTTTGTCCCTTCATTTCTTCTTCCCGTCCTCGAGCCAAGCGAACAATGGTCCGAAATTCGTAGGTAGGAAATTTGGAATGAACCTTGCTATTGGTTTTAGAATGAAATTGTAATGGCACGAGCTTGATTCGTTAAATTACTCAAATATTCCGAAAAAAAAAATAGAACTATCAAGGTGATACGTTCTAATATGTTTGAAGACTTGATAGAATGTAAGAGCCGTGTAACATGGCACATGATGACGGTACTGTGAATCATCACATTCCATTAGAAACTTAACATGACTTACTGTAATATAATGAAGTTGATCAAGTTTCATTATATTATACTAATTCATGTATCAGTTCCCAACACTACTTCAAAACATTCATATTTTTAAACTTAGAGATTTCAGAATTTAGAAACTAACACAGTTTCTTTTATATTGTAGCGCAGATGTTACGGAGAGTTAAATGATCGCAGATAGGAATAGTTGTAAAAATATCTCCAGAAATATGAAAAATATGTATAACGAATGAAGATATCTTATAATATCTAAGATAAAATGATGGTGAAGAATATCATCTTGAAAAGTTTAGAATAAGGAGCAGTGTTCTTACTAACGGTTTCAGCAGGCACTGGATCATTTGGATCCTTTGAAGGCAGGTTCTGTTTTCATGATTTGTTCACGGCCTCCTTCATACTTTGCTCAATCCGTTTTCCAGTTCCAAACCTTCTCTTTTTCTCAGCTTTACCACCATACCATTCTTTATCATCAATCTTTTGATTGTTAAAGTCGTTTACAGTTTTTGCTGCTTCATCAGCATTTCAAGAGCTACTTCATAGTTCAGGGTGTTTTCAGAAATCATGAAAGGATTTGAATGCGAATTGTAATCGTCAAGTTACGAATGAGGTTTAAGATAAAATCAAGTGGCAAACTTGAAGAATTGTTTAGTTTCATATGTTACAATCAACATTTTAATTCATTTTAATTGTCCAATGTTTTCTTCTTTATGCCACTTGTTGGATTCTGGTAGGTCAAAATCCGAATATGAAATTTGATTGAAAATGGTTATTCTGGGGTGAGCGGATACGAATATCGGTGGTTGTAAGTAAGATAATAGATAACCGTTGAATCAGATTCAAGAATGTACAATATAACTTATTAATGTGAATTCTAAATATTCCTCGGGTACTACCCACCCGTTAAAATATTTTCATCATTAATAGTTTGTACGAAGGAATTTTTAATTACTATCTTTATGAAAATATACTTGCATATATATTTTCTTCAGAGATAATCATAGATTTAATGAGTCAATAAGATATTAAACTCATTTGATTTATCGTTAATTCTAGATTACATAATCTCTAAGACTTTAGAAATTACATAATCGTCATACGATACGTAAAGCGAAGATAATCGATGTAGAACGATATATAGAACGAAGATCATACTCGAAGTACAGATATTGAGTCGTGTGATGTTGATATTCGAGATACAGATTGTGATGTTGAGATTGTGATTGGGGTGATAAAGGTACTGTCGGCGTTGACGATGGTAGTACGGATTATGCTGCTGGTGCTGCTGTTGGTGTTTGTAACCTTCGCACCATATTCTCCAAAACCACTACCCGAGCACGGAGTTCGTTGACTTCTTCTATTATACCGGGATGATTGACGGTTGGAACGAGCGAATGAACAAGATTTGAAATATGGGATAGTATGTAATCATGACGAGATACTCTAGAAATGAGCGAGAAAATGGTGTTTCGAATGGGTTCGCCGGTAAGTGCTTCAGGTTCATCGTTAAGAGGGCAATTTGGTGGATGAAATGGATCACCTTCTTCTTGCCTCCAGAAATTTAGTATATTACGAACCCATCCCCAGTTCATCCAGAATAGATGATGGGAAATTGGTTGATCCATTCCGGTGACGCTGTTCTCGGAGCTCGAATGGAAATCCATGTCGGCGTAGCTATCGAAGTCGGAGGAATTCGAACTGGATGAAGAATTCATCTTGTATAGTTGGAGAAATGAATTTTTTTGGTTTGGAATAGATTATAGGAGTTGGGTTTGGTACTCTTCAATACATAATTTTCATATGTATATATAATACCGAAATCCCGTGAATTACGGAGAATCTTTGAAATTCGTCGGGCAATGTTTATAGTAATAGATACGCTAGGATATGAATTTTGTCTATACACTATCGATGCACTAGATGCAGTAAGACGTGTCTAGACTAAAGAATGATAAGCAGGCAACTCCCTAAGGATGATAAGCAGATGGTTTCCGACTAGAAATGATAAGCAAAACTTTTTAGCAGGTAGATACGGTCAAAGTCCAGACTCACTAATGTATCCTAACAACTACCAGTTAGACACACTAATGCAAGGCCTGGTTCGCTAAGACCAACGCTCTGATACCAACTGAAAGGATCCGAAACTAATCATCCGGACGATGTCCATATTGATTACAAACGAATTACAACAGTTGATAACATCGCGAGGTACTTGACCTTTATATGATACATTTTACAAACGTTGCATTTATTCTTAAAAGGCAATCTATCTTTACATAAAAAAAATTAATAAACTCGTCAAACATTTCTCGATATCCAAATGACCTAAACTGTCATTTACTTAATAAATGTCATTAATGATCTTCAATGACTCGAATGCAACGTTCTTGTATCATGGCTTAAATGGTCCCAACTAGTATCCTTAATATGAGCTAACGCACAGCGGAAGTCTTAATTCATACCTGAGAATAACATGCTTTAAAACGTCAACATAAAGTTGGTGAGATATATAGGTTTGATGCTAGCAGCGATATAACGATGGACCACAAGATTTCATATATAAACATTTTAATAAAAATATTCTAAGTGGTTGAGCACTTGGTAACCATACTTAACAATTAATCACGTCGCATATTCCCTTTAATATGAAATCTTACTACACTGTACCAAGTGTAGTCACGAAACGAAGTACTGTGCAACCGTTGAATACTGGTCGTCCAGTCCGGTTGGGGTTGTCAGGCCCGATAGATCTATCAACAGGATTCGCGTTTACAATACCGCTGTAAATATTAGTTACCAAGCTACAGGGAAGTATGCCAGTGGTACAACTCAACGTAGAATATATTTTTCAGTTACTTGTGTCCATAATGTAAAACATAAAATACATGTATTCTCATCCCGAAATATTTAGAGTTTAAAAGTGGGACTATATACTCACTTTCGTCTTGAAGATATATATATAATTTGACTTGGTCTCCGGTTGATATCACGAACCTATCCATATATAATATATCAATACCTTTTCTTTTTTAAACAAACGTCACATATATATACTTGTTATACTTTTAATACTTTGAATAATTCCTTAGTCCGTAGTTAGCAGTTCGTTGTTAGTAATTCAATTTTAATGGTTCATATTTAGATGTTTAATAAACCCCCAATGAAATAAATAAAACCCTCATCGTATATGTATTGGTCGAGATTAATCTTGACCCACGGTACCGGTGTTGTCAAATGACGTGTTGCGTACATAAAGTACCGGTGTTGTCAAATGACGTGTTGCGTACAATCATGGGATCTTATGATTAATCTTCTCGTATTGTTTACAGGTGATCCTGAACCATATAAAATTGAATTATGAGTACATATATATAAAATATCATGTTATTTTAGAAAGATGTGATTTTATTTAATTTTTCCCAATTAATCCCGAAGTTAAACAAGTCTTGGATAACCAATTTTGTTTCGGTCATAGTTTCTTCGTTACAAATCCGTTTTCGTTGATTCAACTTGCCATCTCCTTGGATCGAGTCCCTCTTTAAGACTATGAACTGAAAATACCTTGGTTTGTATTCAAAATCACACGGCATAGGTGAAACTTTAGTGAAACTTATGAAGTTAAACATTTTCCTTTATTTAAACAACCTTAAATGATTATTTTTCTAAAAATACTTATACTTTGAATTAAATCATGAAATTTTTATGTGTTATCATATTCATAGTAAAAATCATTTTTCCAGAACATAAACCTCCAACTCAAAGTTTAAGATAGTTTTTAATTATCCAACCCAAAACAGTCCCCGGTGGCACTCCGACGTCGTAAAAACAGTTTTTAAGATATTCTTTGAAAAACCAAATTATACCTTGTTAAATTAGCATATATTTAAGTTATATTACAGGTCTTGAAGTATTTTAAAAGTTAAGTTAGAAGGATCTATTTAGTTTGCAAACAAGTTTGAAAACATTCAAACTATGTTCTTGTTGTTAAACTTTTATACCACAAAATAAGATAGCTATATATATATGAATCGAATAAGGTTATGAACATAGATACTACCTCAAGTTCCTTGGACAAGGTTGCTGTAAAAGAGGAGTAAGAAGCTAGAATCAAAAGGGTGATGGAAGTGGATGAAAGATTGGAAGTAAGTTTGTGTTCTTGGAAGGATTTCTTGAAGTGTTTTTGTATGGTTTTCTTATGGTGTTTTAGTAAGGTTTTTGAAGCTAGATCTTCATGGAACTTTGCTGAATGTTTATGGAGTTTAATGTTCTTGAGAGTGTGGGTGTTTTTAGCTAGAGAATGGAAGTAAAAATGAAACAAAATGAGGATACATATATACTCCTAAAAAAATGTTTATGTAGTAGACATGGACAAATTTTTAGTTTGTATTTTTGTAATTAGTCTTACAATCATTCAAAAGTAATTACCTTATACATAAGGCATGAATAAGGGCTGGTTAGGTGGTGATTTGATGTGTATATACCAATAGTAAATACGTATAGAAGCTAGGTATGATACGAGTACAAATACTCTAGATATACGTATAGAAATTTTGTGAAAAATGGAATGAGGATTCAAATATAGCTATCTTTTGTGAATACACTTATATGATTTTATGTATTTAAGTCTTTAAAAGTGATTAAATACATTACTTATACGATATATGTATAAACATTATAAGTCTTAAGTATTTATGTCAAATAACGTTACGTATAGTTATCGTTTTGAAAACTTAAGTTAGTAGTTTCAAAATATACTTATAACTTATTGTTATTAATACAAAATGAGATATTAAAACATTCATTAATCATGTTAAATATGTATATATACATATATATACACAAACGTATAATTATCATATATTGTATAGTTCGTGATATCATCGGTCAAACTAGACGGTCAAACGTTGTGTAAAACTCTTTTCGGAAACATAAATCTCAACAATTTGGATTGCTTATCATGTTGGTAAGGTTTAATTTATGTAAATATTAATCTTATAAGTATAGAATGATCGAAAAAGTGCGGGTCAACTTTAGGGTTTTTGCTTATCGTGTCGGAACCATATAGAGATTAGAGTTTAAATTTGGTCGGAAATTTCCGGGTCGTTACACAATTACATCCTCGTTCAGTTTCATCAACAATTCTACTCGTATGCACCCGTATTCGTACTCGTACAATACACAGCTTTTAGATGTATGTACTATTGGTATATACACTCCAATGATCAGCTCTTAGCAGCCCATGTGAGTCACCTAACACATGTGGGAACCATCATTTGGCAACTAGCATGAAATATCTCATAAAATTACAAAAATATGAGTAATCATTCATGACTTATTTACATGAAAACAAAATTACATATCCTTTATATCTAATCCATACACCAACGACCAAAAACACCTACAAACACTTTCATTCTTCAATTTTCTTCATCTAATTGATCTCTCTCAAGTTCTATCTTCAAGTTCTAAGTGTTCTTCATAAATTCCAAAAGTTCTAGTTTCATAAAATCAAGAATACTTTCAAGTTTGCTAGCTCACTTCCAATCTTGTAAGGTGATCATCCAACCTCAAGAAATCTTTGTTTCTTACAGTAGGTTATCATTCTAATACAAGGTAATAATCATATTCAAACTTTGGTTCAATTTCTATAACTATAACAATCTTATTTCAAGTGATGATCTTACTTGAACTTGTTTTCGTGTCATGATTCTGCTTCAAGAACTTCGAGCCATCCAAGGATCCATTGAAGCTAGATCCATTTTTCTCTTTTCCATTAGGTTTATCCAAGGAAATTAAGGTAGTAATAATGTTCATAACATCATTCGATTCATACATATAAAGCTATCTTATTCGAAGGTTTAAACTTGTAATCACTAGAACATAGTTTAGTTAATTCTAAACTTGTTCGCAAACAAAAGTTAATCCTGATAGTATTTTATATGCCCGAGAGACATAATAAATTAATGTGGCTAATATGTTATGATCCAAGTCGGGTCATACCCAATAACAAGTTTATCAACACCTTTATGTATTTGTTTAATGATTGGATTATTAAAACTAATACTTGACACTTAAACTTTAGAAAATTGGTTCTCTAAAGTAAAATACTTGAGATTAAATTATTTGGATAATTTTAAGTATAAGTTTAATTGGTTGATTAAACTTATTTGTGTGTTATAATTTTATAAAATGGTTATGAAATAGAATAGATGTGCAAGTAACTTATATGTATATATTTATAAGTGGCTTATAAATAATATACATGTACATGTAACATATGTATATTTATATGTTTATAAAAGGTTTATAACATATATAAATGTACATGCATAATAAAGTGTATGTAACTAGTTTCAAGCATGCTTTAATCATTAATTAAAAAAAAAAAAAAAAGGGGGACGGTTTTGGGGAGTCCCAAGACACCTCCCATGCTTGCTTTAACTAGTTGTAGTCTCCCATACATGCATATGACTCTTGCACAACTTTAGACACACTTCTCTCAAGTTTCAAACTAGCAAAAATCTTCTTCTTCCTCCTCCATATTTTGGCCGATTTTGAAGGGGTTCCAAAAGGTGGTTTTGGTTTGATTTTGCTTGTAATTTGGTGTCTTGTAAATCCTAACTAAAGGTGGTGTTGGTTGCATACTTGTGGGTATACAAAACTTGAGGTTTCAAGTGAGAAACAAGCCCTTTTTCATCATCTTCTTCTCTACATCTAGTTTCTTCACCCTCTTTGATTAGAGGAGGTAAAAACTCCATAACTAGCTCTATTTACATTTTAGCATATATTACAAGACTAGATCTACCATAGGGATTCATGTTTAAATGGTTAAACTTGTTAAAAGATTAGATTTAAAATGCTTCCGCTTACTTATTAATAAAGTCGACTTTTGACACATACATATATGGATATGGATATTTGGTAATCTTATGAATGACTACAATGGTATCTAGAGCCAAAGTCTTGTTAATATGCTTCTTGTTTTTGGCTAGAAAACTCATTTATTTTACAATCTACTAACATGCATGAAAGTAGAATGTAAAAATCTTGAGTTTTGGTGGGGTTTGGTTCTTGGCCGAAATTTTGGACCCCAAAAGTGGGTTTTGGGACTTCAAGTTTGGCCAAGATTTGTTGTTGTTTTGGTTCAGAATCATGCCTTGACCTTGTGGTTGGATTTGTGTGTGATTTGATTATATTCATGGTTGATTATTCATTCATTTGGTTGTAAAGCTTGTAATAATTATTTTGTAATTTCATGTTGTAATTTATTCTATTTTGGTTTGTAAAAATAGAGTAGGTTGTAATTTCCTTTTACTAGAAAAATGTAGTAGGTTACATAATTTTGTAAAAAGAAATGAAGACTCAAGAAGATGTATGAAGATTACAAGATGGAGCATTAGGATGCAAGAGTTAGTGGGAGATTTGTTAATCTCCTACTTTGTGGTTTTAACCCTTTAGGTAACACTTGTTTTGGCTAAACAAGTGTTCACCACTTTGGCATGATTGTGGACTTCTATTTTGCATGCTTGTATGATTTTGTGTATGTGTTTGGTTGATACAATATCTCATGAAACAAACTTGCAAAATGCAATTATAATTGGTTATAATTAAAAACAACATAAGACACTAATAAATGGTTATTAGGAACTAGATGAAAAGTGCATATAAAATGGTTTATATCAAGTAAAAATTGGTTTTTTTTACTAATGACATGAAATGGGTTTTTCATAATGTACCATACATCAAATGCATGTTGGTGTATGGAAAGGGTTTTCTTAAACTAGAATTTAGGAAGACTTAAAATCCCTTTAACTAAAACAAAGAAAACAAGTTGAACGCCATCCTTTTGTGAAAACACTTAGACATATTAAGAAACTCTTGACGGGATAAAGGTCACCTAACCGTCATGAGCGGATTAATGTGAATAAGGTAAATTCCGCACACTAGTGGGATAAAGGTCACCTAACCACTTGTTTGTTAAATTTACATGTTTACACAAGTAGGACGACTTGAATTGGGAATCATGAACTTAGGGTCACCGAAGCATGAGGAACAATTAGGCGTTGATGGGATTAATATGCCATGCAAAAGGATTGCATGATCCCATAACTTAGAAGTTGCAAAAGGATTGCAATTGTCATGTAAATGACTACCTAGCTAAATCAAATGACGGGATAAAGGTCACCTAACCGAAATTTGATTTACCGTTGGATTCTAAGATTTAATAAAACAATTAAAAATCATAAAAGGGTATTGTTTATTAAATCTAAAATCGATACTTAAAAGAACTTTGTTAAATTTTGTAGATGGCCGCCAACAACAACAACAACTTGCAAAACGTACCAATTAACATGAACAACCTATCGTTACGGTCTCTCTTAGAGAAAGACAAACTCAACCATACGAACTTTATGGATTGGTTCCGTAATTTAAGAATTGTCCTTAGGCATGAGGACAAGGCGTATGTGTTGGAGGACCCTATTCCCGACCAACCAAACGAGGCGGATGTAGTGGGCATGGCTGCTTGGGATAAGTATGTCAACGATTCCGTGCAAGTATCATGTCTAATGCTTGGGACTATGATACCCGAACTCCAAAAGGATTTCGAGTTTCATACCGCATACGACATGATCACTCAATTGAAGGAGATGTTCCTTCAACAAGCACGAGTTGAGCGCTTCGAGACCGTTCGAGCGCTTCATGCATGTCGTATGGACGACTCCCAATCCGTTTCAACATATGTCCTCAAAATGAAAAGCCTTATCGATCGCGCCAACCGTCTCAATCTAAACATATCAAAAGAGCTTGCCACCGATCTTATCCTAAACTCCCTATCAAAAAGGTTTGATCAATTTGTAATTAATTACAATATGAATGGGATGGATAAGAGCATTGGTGAGCTCCACGGGATGCTTAAGACGGCGGAAACTAGCATGGGTAAAAGGGCTTTACCCGTGTTAGCAATCGATCAAGGTGGGTCCAAGGGTAAAAACACCTTTAAGCCTAAGGTGGCTAAAAGGAAAGGACCCGCCAATAAAGGCAAGGGAAAAGGGAAAGGGGTCACCCCAAACAAGAAGCAAAAGGTTGCGGGACAAGCAAACCCCAAGGAAGACCCGTGTTTCGGTTGCGGTGAAATGGGTCATTGGAAACGAAACTGCCCGGTCTACCTTAAGGAGTTGAAAGACAAGAGGGTTACGGAGCAAACCTCAGGTAATATATATATGGTATATATAGAGCTAAATATTACTTCTTCTAATACATGGGTATTAGACACGGGATGTGGAACTCATATTTGCAATTCTTTGCAGGGGTTCAAAAGAAGTGATCATATGGCGGGAACATCAAGTCTCTATATGGGCAATGGTGCAAAGGTGCATGTTAAAGCTCAAGGAGATTTTGTTTTGAAGCTACCAAGCGGATTGGAGCTTATTTTAGAAAATGTTTTGTATGCCCCGGATTTGTGTAGAAACATTATTTCTATTTCTCGCTTGAAACAATGTGGTTTTAATGTTAATTTCATTAATGATGATATCCATGTTTGTTTAGATAATGTGTTCTATTTCAAGGCTTCGCCTTCAAATGGAATTTATGAATTGGTTCATGATGATACATCATCTAGTAGCTCAATGTACCATACTAGCACCAAGAAACTCAAAAGGGATTTGAGTGATTCCTATTTATGGCATTGTCGCCTTGGTCACATAAACAAGAACCGAATACATACACTTCAAAAGAATGGACTTTTGAAATCAAATGAAATGGATTCGTTTGAAGTATGCGAATCTTGTTTACAAGGCAAGATGACTAAAGCACCTTTCAAAGGGACCTATGAAAGGGCTAAAGATTTATTGGGATTAATACATTCGGATGTATGTGGACCCTTTAAACCCATGACTAGGAAAGGTGAAAGATACTTTGTTACTTTCATTGATGACTTTAGTCGTTTCGGATATGTCTACTTATTAAGACACAAGGACGAAACGTTTGAAGCATTCAAAGAATATCAAAACGAAGTACAAAATCAACTCAATAAGACAATTAAGGTACTACGTACCGATAGAGGAGGTGAATACCTAAGCGATGCCTTCCAAGATCATCTTAGGAGTTGTGGGATTATCCCACAACTTACTCCACCTGGAACACCCCAACTTAATGGAGTTTCCGAAAGGAGGAACCGAACCCTAATGGATATGGTTCGATCTATGATGGCAAGAAGCTCGTTGCCTCTATCATTTTGGGGTTATTGTCTAAGCTCCGCGGCTCGTATTTTAAATATGGCCCCAACCAAGAAGGTGGAACGAACTCCTCATGAGATGTGGTTTGGAAAACCTCCTTCTCTTTCATACTTGAAAGTATGGGGATGTGAAGCTTATCCTAAGCGTTATGTAGCAAATAAGCTACATGCTCGATCCACAAAGTGTATCTTCATAGGATATCCCAAAGATGACATGGGATATTACTTCTATGATCCATCCGAGCAAACCGTATTTGTTGCTCGGAAAGCGGAATTCCTTGAAACCAAGTTCCTTATGGAAGGTGATGGTGAAAGGAAGATAGATCTTGTAGAGGTACAAGATCAAGCCGATGATACACAATTGGTTGGCACTAGTACTCAACATGAGGATGTTGAAAATGATCAAGTGGATGATCAAGGTACACAAGACGTTCGAAGATCTAGTAGAATTAGTAATCCTCCCGAGAGATATGGGTTTCTCGTGGAAGGTTGCTATACGGTTGATTTGGATGAACCGACAAACTACGAAGATGCTTTATCAAGGATCGATAAAGATAAATGGCAGGAAGCCATGAACGCTGAGATGCAATCCATGTATGAAAACCAAGTTTGGGAACTTGTTGTGCAACCTCCTAGCTCCAAGCTAGTTGATTGCAAATGGCTTTTCAAGAAGAAAACCGACATACATGGAAACTTGGATACATATAAAGCTAGACTTGTTGCAAAAGGTTTCACTCAAACTCAAGGGGTTGATTATGATGAAACTTTCTCGCCAGTGGCAATGCTAAAGTCTATTAGGATATTATTTGCCATTGCTGCTCATTATGACTATGAAATATGGCAAATGGATGTCAAAACCGCTTTCCTAAATGGATATCTTGAGGAAGATGTCTATATGGTACATCCCGAAGGTTTTGTTGATCCGAAATATCCTGAAAAGGTATGCAAGTTAAAGAAATCAATCTACGGATTGAAACAAGCATCTAGAATGTGGAATCATCGTTTTAATGAAGAGGCAAAGAAATTTGGCTTTATTAAAAATGGTGATGAAGCTTGTGTATATAAGAAAGCTAGTGGGAGCACTATCATGTTCCTTGTACTATATGTGGATGATATATTATTATTTGGGAATGATATTACCACAATGCAAGGAGTCAAAACTTGGCTAAAGAGTTGCTTCTCCATTAAGGATCTTGGAGACGCACAATACATATTGGGGATAGGGATCTATAGGAATAGATCCAAGAGATTGATAGGTTTAAGTCAAAGTACATACATTGATAAAATCTTGAAAAGGTTCAAGATGGAAAACTCTAAGAAAGGTTTGGTACCTATTCAAAGAGGAACCGTTCTCAGTTCATCTCAGTGTCCTACCACAAAAGATGAACAAGAGAGAATGAAGAAAGTCCCATATGCATCCGCTATTGGGTCTATCATGTATGCAATGATATGTACTAGACCGGATGTGTCATGCGCTCTAAGCTTGACAAGTAGATACCAGAACAACCCAGGAAACAGCCATTGGATTGCTGTTAAAAGTATATTGAAATACCTTAGGAGAACTAGGGATATGTTTCTAATATACGGGTCTGGTGAGGAGGAACTCGCTGTAAAAGGTTACGTGGACGCGAGCTTCCAAACTGATCGAGATGATTCTCGATCACAATCCGGTTATGTCTTCATGTTAAATAGAGGTGCGGTCTCTTGGAAGAGTTCAAAGCAAGATGTTGTTGCATTGTCCACTACAGAGTCGGAGTACATTGCCGCCTCAATGGCAGCTCAGGAAGCTGCATGGATGAAGAAATTTATCGACGACTTAGGAGTGGTCCCTTCCATTCAGGACCCTCTTGAGATCTTTTGTGACAACGAGGGTGCGATTGCTCAAATTAAGGAACCTCGTGCTCATCAAAAGACTCGTCACATTGAGCGGAGATTCAACTACATCAGGGATGAGGTTGAAAAGGGAAAGATATGTATTCACAAAGTTCACACAGATCATAATGTTGCGGATCCACTCACGAAGCTTTTACATGGGCCAAAACATGAGGGACATGTTTGTGCATTAGGGCTTCGATATTCTAGTGATTGGAAATGATCTATTTTATGTATTGTAACGGAACGAATTAGTTCAAACTCATTAATATAATTATGGTATTAATTTTATTTTGAGTTATGTTCCAATTTTGCATATTTATCCATGAATAAATTATTATTCTAAATTCCGTAGTTGATCACAATTGTGGGAACAAGTGTGAGGTTTAGACTATTATGAACTTGGATTGGTTAACATTCAAGGACTGAATGTGGGGCAAGGTTGCAACCAAGGTTCATAGATATTTGTGGGACACAAATATTGGAAGACCCGCTCTCAAGGTTTACTGTATGGAGCCTTTGTGGTTGATCACATGTAATCTTGAGTAAAGGAGAATATCATTGCATCCTCTGACCTGAGATACATATTGGGTTCAGATATTCACCGAGTATTGTGCTTTGATTCCTTCCTTCGCTATTCTGAAACATGGTAGCTCATAAGGGAGGCTTCAGGTATGATGCAAGGTGTAGTGTCTAGGACGTATGTAGTCAAGATGGAATTTGTCCCTCTTATTCGTTGAGAGTCAGATGTCTAAGGCCTGATAAAGCTAAATCTATAAGAGAGTGATCACTCTATGTCTCTTGGATTTAGCATGACATCTAGGACAAAAGGATATAGTGAAAGATTCACCTAATCATATTCGAGATGGGAACTCGAAAGGGATGATGTTATTGAATGGCACTAAGTCATAACATATTGGGGGTGATGGACGGTCGTTAGGTGGTATCCGTCACTTGCATTAATTCCTTATGTTTCTCGTGCAAGTGGGAGATTGATAGTATTTTATATGCCCGAGAGACATAATAAATTAATGTGGCTAATATGTTATGATCCAAGTCGGGTCATACCCAATAACAAGTTTATCAACACCTTTATGTATTTGTTTAATGATTGGATTATTAAAACTAATACTTGACACTTAAACTTTAGAAAATTGGTTCTCTAAAGTAAAATACTTGAGATTAAATTATTTGGATAATTTTAAGTATAAGTTTAATTGGTTGATTAAACTTATTTGTGTGTTATAATTTTATAAAATGGTTATGAAATAGAATAGATGTGCAAGTAACTTATATGTATATATTTATAAGTGGCTTATAAATAATATACATGTACATGTAACATATGTATATTTATATGTTTATAAAAGGTTTATAACATATATAAATGTACATGCATAATAAAGTGTATGTAACTAGTTTCAAGCATGCTTTAATCATTAATTAAAAAAAAAAAAAAAAGGGGACGGTTTTGGGGAGTCCCAAGACACCTCCCATGCTTGCTTTAACTAGTTGTAGTCTCCCATACATGCATATGACTCTTGCACAACTTTAGACACACTTCTCTCAAGTTTCAAACTAGCAAAAATCTTCTTCTTCCTCCTCCATATTTTGGCCGATTTTGAAGGGGTTCCAAAAGGTGGTTTTGGTTTGATTTTGCTTGTAATTTGGTGTCTTGTAAATCCTAACTAAAGGTGGTGTTGGTTGCATACTTGTGGGTATACAAAACTTGAGGTTTCAAGTGAGAAACAAGCCCTTTTTCATCATCTTCTTCTCTACATCAAGTTTCTTCACCCTCTTTGATTAGAGGAGGTAAAAACTCCATAACTAGCTCTATTTACATTTTAGCATATATTACAAGACTAGATCTACCATAGGGATTCATGTTTAAATGGTTAAACTTGTTAAAAGATTAGATTTAAAATGCTTCCGCTTACTTATTAATAAAGTCGACTTTTGACACATACATATATGGATATGGATATTTGGTAATCTTATGAATGACTACAAATCCTTCTAACTTAACTTTTAAAATCAACTAAACACATGTTCTATATCTATATGATATGCTAACTTAATGATTTAAAACCTGGAAACACGAAAAACACCGTAAAACCGGATTTACGCCGTCGTAGTAACACCGCGGGCTGTTTTGGGTTAGTTAATTAAAAACTATGATAAACTTTGATTTAAAAGTTGTTATTCTGAGAAAATGATTTTTATTATGAACATGAAACTATATCCAAAAATTATGGTTAAACTCAAAGTGGAAGTATGTTTTCTAAAATGGTCATCTAGACGTCGTTCTTTCGACTGAAATGACTACCTTTACAAAAACGACTTGTAACTTATTTTTCTGACTATAAACCTATACTTTTTCTGTTTAGATTCATAAAATATAGTTCAATATGAAACCATAGCAATTTGATTCACTCAAAACGGATTTAAAATGAAGAAGTTATGGGTAAAACAAGATTGGATAATTTTTCTCATTTTAGCTACGTGAAAATTGGTAACAAATCTATTCTAACCATAACTTAATCAACTTGTATTGTATATTATGTAATCTTGAGATACCATAGACACGTATACAATGTTTCGACCTATCATGTCGACACATCTATATATATTTCGGAACAACCATAGACACTCTATATGTGAATGTTGGAGTTAGCTATACAGGGTTGAGGTTGATTCCAAAATATATATAGTTTGAGTTGTGATCAATACTGAGATACGTATACACTGGGTCGTGGATTGATTCAAGATAATATTTATCGATTTATTTCTGTACATCTAACTGTGGACAACTAGTTATAAGTTACTAACGAGGACAGCTGACTTAATAAACTTAAAACATCAAAATATATTAAAAGTGTTGTAAATATATTTTGAACATACTTTAATATATATGTATATATTGTTATAGGTTCGTGAATCAACAGTGGCCAAGTCTTACTTCCCGACGAAGTAAAAATCTGTGAATGTGAGTTATAGTCCCACTTTTAAAATCTAATATTTTTGGGATGAGAATACATGCAGGTTTTATAAATGTTTTACAAAATAGACACAAGTACGTGAAACTACATTCTATGGTTGAATTATCGAAATCGAATATGCCCCTTTTTATTAAGTCTGGTAATCTAAGAATTAGGGAACAGACACCCTAATTGACGGGAATCCTAAAGATAGATCTATTGGGCCTAACAAACCCCATCCAAAGTACCGGATGCTTTAGTACTTCGAAATTTATATCATATCTGAAGGGTGTCCCGGAATGATGGGGATATTCTTATATATGCATCTTGTTATTGTCGGTTACCAGGTGTTCACCATATGAATGATTTTTATCTCTATGTATGGGATGTGTATTGAAATATGAAATCTTGTGGTCTATTGTTACGATTTGATATATATAGGTTAAACCTATAACTCACCAACATTTTTGTTGACGTTTTAAGCATGTTTATTCTCAGGTAATTATTAAGAGCTTCCGCTGTCGCATACTTAAATAAGGACAAGATTTGGAGTCCATGCTTGTATGATATTGTGTAAAAACTGCATTCAAGAAACTTATTTTGTTGTAACATATTTGTATTGTAAACCATTATGTAATGGTCGTGTGTAAACAGGATATTTTAGATTATCATTATTTGATAATCTACGTAAAGCTCTTTAAACCTTTATTGATGAAATAAAGGTTATGGTTTGTTTAAAAATGAATGCAGTCTTTGAAAAACGTCTCATATAGAGGTCAAAACCTCGCAACGAAATCAATTAATATGGAACGTTTTTAATCAATAAGAACGGGACATTTCAGTTGGTATCCGAGCGTTGGTCTTAGAGAACCAGAAAATTTGCATTAGTGTGTCTTATCAAGTTTGTTAGGATGCATTAGTGAGTCTGGACTTCGACCGTGTTTTCTTTAAAAATGATTGCTTAACATTTTTGTTGGAAACTATATATTTTTAACATATGAATATTATGTGATATATTAATCTCTTAACGTGTTTGATATTATGTGATAGATGTCTACCTCTAGAACAAGTCCCATTGACTCACCTAATAATAATGAAGAGTCAAATGTAAATTGGAATGATTTGTGGACTGATTCACAAGTTCCCGAAGAGGAACCGGAAGAAGAGTCGGAACCGGAAGAAGAATCGGAACCGGAAGAAGAATCGGAACCGGATGAAGAAATAGAACCGGTGGGGGAAATAATAAAACGGTTAAGTAAAAGAAAATCCTCAACCAACCGACCAAAGTTAATTATGGTCAATGGTGTTTCCGCCAAGGAAGCAAAATATTGGGAGGATTACCAATTCTCCGATGAATCGGATTCCGACGAGAATTCCGATGATGTTATAGAAATTACCCCAACTGAATTTAAAAAGGCAAAAGAAAATAATAAGGGAAAGGGCATAAAAATAGAGAAATCTAAT
Organism: Rutidosis leptorrhynchoides; assembly: GCF_046630445.1. NCBI lineage: Eukaryota > Viridiplantae > Streptophyta > Magnoliopsida > Asterales > Asteraceae > Rutidosis > Rutidosis leptorrhynchoides. The sequence continues at coordinate 187,481,182 of NC_092341.1, forward strand.
TCCAACCCCGATGAACTTTATATGTATCGTCAACCCCCGAAGTCCTTAAGTTGTAACAATGACCCGAGAACCTCTAAACCACCAGGTTTTTCTAAACCAATGTGGACAACGACGGCTCGTATTAGGGGAACATCATATATCCCTAGAAACTTGGCAAAACGAACCAAAACCGAAGAAGAAGAAACGAGCGAGTCGGAATAAGATAGTTGTATTCGTGTGGTGTAATATATGTAATATAGTGTTCTTATGCTTTATGATATATGTAAAAATTGCTTGTATTAATAAGTATTTTTTTTATGAATCTAACTCTTCTCTATTTTACAGTTTAAAAATACAAAATGGATAGACAACCCAATATTTTAAGAGACCTACCCGGAGACATGATTGATGAAATCTTGTCTAGAGTCGGCCAGAATTCTTCGGCACAACTATTTAAGGCGAGATCAGTTTGTAAGATATTCGAAGAACGTTCCAAGAATGTCTTGGTTTATAAGAGACTTTCGTTTGAAAGATGGGGGATATCACATTGGGAAACCCATAAGTTACGATGTGTTTACTTTGACGCATATATTGCGGGGAACCCAAATGCTATTTTACGCAACGGGTTAAGAAATTATTTTGACTCAATATATCCGAATATTGGACTTCGTGATTTAGAAAAAGCGGCTAACATGCAACATAAAGAAGCATGTTATGCTTACGGATTAGTAATATTCGCTTCTCACCAAAGTGAGAACAAGAACATCGGGCTACAACTATTAAACAAAACATTTCCACAAGTGACGGAGTCGGTAATTGGGGTAAGAAATGAGGTTTTTAGATTATTACGGGACTGTTGGACATTACGTAACCCTCGTCCCTTTGATGACGTTACAACACGCTGTCTTATCAACGGCCATAACGGTTATGTTGCACAAGACCAAGGATGGGAAGTAGTCCTAGTAAAACCAGAATGCATGACTTGTTTCTGGACGTATGAATTACGTGTCTTTATTGCCTTTGCTGAACGACTTGTGTACTAGCTAGAATTGTCTTCACAACTATCTTGTATCAAAGTTATTGTGTGCTATATTTCATGCTTTATGTAAAATAAGCGGTATTGTAAGTTTGTAAAATATTGTATAAAAGTTTGAACGCGAAATATTATTATAATCAGTTTTTCATATAGAATTGTAGTAGTTGAATTGTATATTAGCTACTAAGTATGAACTTAACGGGTAGGTACTACCCGAATTTAAACTTATAAAACGCTAATATGAAGAAAAAGCTTTTATAAATGAGTTCATATTATGCTACGAAATACTATTAACTACTCTTAATATTCTGTATGATTAACTTGTTCCATTTAACTATTTTGAAGGAAATGGCACCGACTACTCGACACACCGTGAATATGAATGAAGAGGAATTCCGTACTTTTCTAGCTTCAAACATAGCCGCAGTACAGGCTGCGCTACATACCAACAATAACCTTGGATCTAGCAGTACAGGAAATCGTGTAGGATGCACCTACAAAGAATTCACTGCCTGCAAACCTTTGGAATTTGATGGAACCGAAGGACCGATCGGATTGAAACGGTGGACCGAGAAGGTTGAATCGGTGTTTGCCATAAGTAAGTGTACTGAAGAGGACAAAGTGAAGTACGCTACGCATACCTTCACAGGTTCTGCGTTATCATGGTGGAATACCTATCTAGAGCAAGTGGGACAAGATGATGCGTACGCACTACCGTGGTCAGCATTCAAGCACTTGATGAACGAGAAGTACCGTCCCAGAACCGAGGTCAATAAGCTCAAGACAGAACTTAGAGGGTTACGAACCCAAGGATTTGATATTACCACGTACGAAAGACGATTCACAGAATTGTGCCTATTGTGTCCGGGAGCATTCGAAGATGAGGAAGAGAAGATCGACGCGTTTGTGAAAGGATTACCGGAAAGAATCCAAGAAGATATAAGTTCACACGAGCCCGCCTCCATACAACAGGCATGTAGAATGGCTCACAAACTCGTGAACCAAATTGAAGAAAGAATTAAAGAACAGACTGCTGAAGAGGCCAATGTGAAGCAAGTCAAAAGAAAGTGGGAGGAAAATGGTGATAAGAATCACCAATATAACAACAACAGCAATTACAACAATAATCGCAACAATTATCCCAACAATCGCAACATCAATCGCAACTACAACAAACGGCCCAACAACAACAACAACAACAACAACAACAACAACAACTACAACAACCATCCCAACAACAATAATAACCGCAACAACAACAACAATCAGAAGCAGCTATGCCAAAGGTGTGAAAAGTATCACTCGGGGTTCTGCACCAAATTTTGCAACAAGTGTAAAAGAAATGGTCATAGCGCGGCGAAGTGTGAGGTCTATGGACCAGGGGTTAATAGAACGAAAGGAACAAATGGTGTCGGAACGAGTAATGGCGGAGCAAGTAGTGTCGGAGCAAGTTATGCCAATGTAGTTTGTTATAAATGTGGAAAACCGGGCCACATTATTAGAAATTGCCCGAACCAGGAGAACACGAATGGACAAGGCCGTGGAAGAGTTTTCAATATTAATGCGGCAGAGGCACAGGAAGACCCGGAGCTTGTTACGGGTACGTTTCTTATTGACAATAAATCTGCTTACGTTTTATTTGATTCGGGTGCGGATAGAAGCTATATGAGTAGAGATTTTTGTGCTAAATTAAGTTGTCCATTGACGCCTTTGGATAGTAAATTTTTACTCGAATTAGCAAATGGTAAATTAATTTCAGCAGATAATATATGTCGGAATCGAGAAATTAAACTGGTTAGCGAAACATTTAAGATTGATTTGATACCCGTAGAGTTAGGGAGTTTTGATGTGATAATCGGTATGGACTGGTTGAAAGAAGTGAAAGCGGAGATCGTTTGTTACAAAAATGCAATTCGCATTATACGAGAAAAAGGAAAACCCTTAATGGTGTACGGAGAAAAGGGCAACACGAAGCTACATCTTATTAGTAATTTAAAGGCACAAAAACTAATAAGAAAAGGTTGCTATGCTGTTCTAGCACACGTCGAGAAAGTACAAACTGAAGAAAAGAGCATCAATGATGTTCCCGTCGCAAAAGAATTTCCTGATGTATTTCCGAAAGAATTACCGGGATTACCCCCACATCGATCCGTTGAATTTCAAATAGATCTTGTACCAGGAGCTGCACCAATAGCTCGGGCTCCTTACAGACTCGCACCCAGCGAGATGAAAGAACTACAAAGCCAATTACAAGAACTTTTAGAGCGTGGTTTCATTCGACCAAGCACATCACCGTGGGGAGCTCCTGTTTTGTTTGTCAAGAAGAAAGATGGTACATTCAGGTTGTGTATCGACTACCGAGAGTTGAACAAACTTACCATCAAGAACCGCTACCCACTACCGAGAATCGACGACTTATTTGATCAACTACAAGGCTCTTCTGTTTATTCAAAGATTGACTTACGTTCCGGGTATCATCAAATGCGGGTGAAAGAAGATGATATTCCAAAGACTGCTTTCAGAACACGTTACGGTCATTACGAGTTTATGGTCATGCCGTTTGGTTTAACTAATGCACCAGCTGTATTCATGGACCTTATGAACCGAGTGTGTGGACCATACCTTGACAAGTTTGTCATTGTTTTTATTGATGACATACTTATTTACTCAAAGAATGACCAAGAACACGGTGAACATTTGAGAAAGGTGTTAGAAGTATTGAGGAAGGAAGAATTGTATGCTAAGTTTTCAAAGTGTGCATTTTGGTTGGAAGAAGTTCAATTCCTCGGTCACATAGTGAACAAAGAAGGTATTAAGGTGGATCCGGCAAAGATAGAAACTGTTGAAAAGTGGGAAACCCCGAAAACTCCGAAACACATACGCCAGTTTTTAGGACTAGCTGGTTACTACAGAAGGTTCATCCAAGACTTTTCCAGAATAGCAAAACCCTTGACTGCATTAACGCATAAAGGGAAGAAATTTGAATGGAAGGATGAACAAGAGAAAGCGTTTCAATTATTGAAGAAAAAGCTAACTACGGCACCTATATTGTCATTGCCTGAAGGGAATGATGATTTTGTGATTTATTGTGATGCATCAAAGCAAGGTCTCGGTTGTGTATTAATGCAACGAACGAAGGTGATTGCTTATGCCTCTAGACAATTGAAGATTCACGAGCAAAATTATACGACGCATGATTTGGAATTAGGCGCGGTTGTTTTTGCATTAAAGACTTGGAGGCACTACTTATATGGGGTCAAAAGTATTATATATACCGACCACAAAAGTCTTCAACACATATTTAATCAGAAACAACTGAATATGAGGCAGCGTAGGTGGATTGAATTGTTGAATGATTACGACTTTGAGATTCGTTACCACCCGGGGAAGGCAAATGTGGTAGCTGATGCCTTGAGCAGGAAGGACAGAGAACCCATTCGAGTAAAATCTATGAATATAATGATTCATAATAACCTTACTACTCAAATAAAGGAGGCGCAACAAGGAGTTTTAAAAGAGGGAAATTTAAAGGATGAAATACCCAAAGGATCGGAGAAGCATCTTAATATTCGGGAAGACAGAACCCGGTATAGGGCTGAAAGGATTTGGGTACCAAAATTTAGAGATATGAGAGAAATGGTACTTAGAGAAGCTCATAAAACCAGATACTCAATACATCCTGGAACGGGGAAGATGTACAAGGATCTCAAGAAACATTTTTGGTGGTCGGGTATGAAAGCCGATGTTGCTAAATACGTAGGAGAATGTTTGACGTGTTCTAAGGTCAAAGCTGAGCATCAAAAACCATCAGGTCTACTTCAACAACCCGAAATCCCGGAATGGAAATGGGAAAACATTACCATGGATTTCATCACTAAATTGCCAAGGACTGCAAGTGGTTTTGATACTATTTGGGTAATAGTTGATCGTCTCACCAAATCAGCACACTTCCTGCCAATAAGAGAAGATGACAAGATGGAGAAGTTAGCACGACTGTATTTGAAGGAAGTCGTCTCCAGACATGGAATACCAATCTCTATTATCTCTGATAGGGATGACAGATTTATTTCAAGATTCTGGCAGACATTACAGCAAGCATTAGGAACTCGTCTAGACATGAGTACTGCCTATCATCCACAAACTGATGGGCAGAGTGAAAGGACGATACAAACGCTTGAAGACATGCTACGAGCATGTGTTATTGATTTCGGAAACAGTTGGGATCGACATCTACCGTTAGCAGAATTTTCCTACAACAACAGCTACCATTCAAGCATTGAGATGGCGCCGTTTGAAGCACTTTATGGAAGAAAGTGCAGGTCTCCGATTTGTTGGAGTGAAGTGGGGGATAGACAGATTACGGGTCCGGAGATTATACAAGAAACTACCGAGAAGATCATCCAAATTCAACAACGGTTGAAAACCGCCCAAAGTCGACAAAAGAGCTACGCTGACATTAAAAGAAAAGATATAGAATTTGAAATTGGAGAGATGGTCATGCTTAAAGTTGCACCTTGGAAAGGCGTTGTTCGATTTGGTAAACGAGGGAAATTAAATCCAAGGTATATTGGACCATTCAAGATTATTGATCGTATCGGACCAGTAGCTTACCGACTAGAGTTACCTCAACAACTCGCGGCTGTACATAACACTTTCCACGTCTCGAATTTAAAGAAATGTTTTGCTAAAGAAGATCTCACTATTCCGTTAGATGAAATCCAAATCAACGAAAAACTTCAATTCATCGAAGAACCCGTCGAAATAATGGATCGTGAGGTTAAAAGACTTAAGCAAAACAAGATACCAATTGTTAAGGTTCGATGGAATGCTCGTAGAGGACCCGAGTTCACCTGGGAGCGTGAAGATCAGATGAAGAAGAAATACCCGCATCTATTTCCAGAAGATTCGTCAACACCTTCAACAGCTTAAAATTTCGGGACGAAATTTATTTAACGGGTAGGTACTGTAGTGACCCGAACTTTTCCATGTTTATATATATTAATTGAGATTGATATTTACATGATTAAATGTTTCCAACATGTTAAGCAATCAAACTTGTTAAGACTTGATTAATTGAAATATGTTTCATATAGACAATTGACCACCCAAGTTGACCGGTGATTCACGAACGTTAAAACTTGTAAAAACTATACGATGACATATATATGGTTATATATATAGTTAAAATGTTTTTATTATAAGTATGTATCTCATTAGGTATTTTAACAATGAGTTATATACATAAAAATGAGACTATTAATTTAAGAAACTCGAAAACGATATATATAACGATTATCGTTATAACAACGTCTTACTAGGTACATATGAATCATATTAAGATATTGATACACTTGGTTAATTATGTTAAATGATAAGTAAATATATTATTAAGTGTATTAACAATGAAATACATATGTAAAAATAAGACTACTAACTTAATGATTTCGAAACGAGACATATATGTAACGATTATCGTTGTAACGACATTTAACTGTATATACATCATACTGAGATATATTATATATCATAATATCATGATAATATAACAATTTAACATCTCATTTGTTATAATAAATAATGGGTTAACAACATTCAACAAGATCGTTAACCTAAAGGTTTCAAAACAACATTTACATGTAACGACTAACGATGACTTAACGACTCAGTTAAAATGTATATACATGTATTGTTTTAATATGTATTTATACACTTTTGAAAGACTTCAATACACTTATCAAAATACTTCTACTTAACAAAAATGCTTACAATTACATCCTCGTTCAGTTTCATCAACAATTCTACTCGTATGCACCCGTATTCGTACTCGTACAATACACAGCTTTTAGATGTATGTACTATTGGTATATACACTCCAATGATCAGCTCTTAGTAGCCCATGTGAGTCACCTAACACATGTGGGAACCATCATTTGGCAACTAGCATGAAATATCTCATAAAATTACAAAAATATGAGTAATCATTCATGACTTATTTACATGAAAACAAAATTACATATCCTTTATATCTAATCCATACACCAACGACCAAAAACACCTACAAACACTTTCATTCTTCAATTTTCTTCATCTAATTGATCTCTCTCAAGTTCTATCTTCAAGTTCTAAGTGTTCTTCATAAATTCCAAAAGTTCTAGTTTCATAAAATCAAGAATACTTTCAAGTTTGCTAGCTCACTTCCAATCTTGTAAGGTGATCATACAACCTCAAGAAATCTTTGTTTCTTACAGTAGGTTATCATTCTAATACAAGGTAATAATCATATTCAAACTTTGGTTCAATTTCTATAACTATAACAATCTTATTTCAAGTGATGATCTTACTTGAACTTGTTTTCGTGTCATGATTCTGCTTCAAGAACTTCGAGCCATCCAAGGATCCATTGAAGCTAGATCCATTTTTCTCTTTTCCAGTAGGTTTATCCAAGGAAATTAAGGTAGTAATAATGTTCATAACATCATTCGATTCATACATATAAAGCTATCTTATTCGAAGGTTTAAACTTGTAATCACTAGAACATAGTTTAGTTAATTCTAAACTTGTTCGCAAACAAAAGTTAATCCTTCTAACTTGACTTTTAAAATCAACTAAACACATGTTCTATATCTATATGATATGCTAACTTAATGATTTAAAACCTGGAAACACGAAAAACACCGTAAAACCGGATTTACGCCGTCGTAGTAACACCGCGGGCTGTTTTGGGTTAGTTAATTAAAAACTATGATAAACTTTGATTTAAAAGTTGTTATTCTGAGAAAATGATTTTTATTATGAACATGAAACTATATCCAAAAATTATGGTTAAACTCAAAGTGGAAGTATGTTTTCTAAAATGGTCATCTAGACGTCGTTCTTTCGACTGAAATGACTACCTTTACAAAAACGACTTGTAACTTATTTTTCCGACTATAAACCTATACTTTTTCTGTTTAGATTCATAAAATATAGTTCAATATGAAACCATAGCAATTTGATTCACTCAAAACGGATTTAAAATGAAGAAGTTATGGGTAAAACAAGATTGGATAATTTTTCTCATTTTAGCTACGTGAAAATTGGTAACAAATCTATTCTAACCATAACTTAATCAACTTGTATTGTATATTATGTAATCTTGAGATACCATAGACACGTATACAATGTTTCGACCTATCATGTCGACACATCTATATATATTTCGGAACAACCATAGACACTCTATATGTGAATGTTGGAGTTAGCTATACAGGGTTGAGGTTGATTCCAAAATATATATAGTTTGAGTTGTGATCAATACTGAGATACGTATACACTGGGTCGTGGATTGATTCAAGATAATATTTATCGATTTATTTCTGTACATCTAACTGTGGACAACTAGTTATAGGTTACTAACGAGGACAGCTGACTTAATAAACTTAAAACATCAAAATATATTAAAAGTGTTGTAAATATATTTTGAACATACTTTAATATATATGTATATATTGTTATAGGTTCGTGAATCAACAGTGGCCAAGTCTTACTTCCCGACGAAGTAAAAATCTGTGAATGTGAGTTATAGTCCCACTTTTAAAATCTAATATTTTTGGGATGAGAATACATGCAGGTTTTATAAATGTTTTACAAAATAGACACAAGTACGTGAAACTACATTCTATGGTTGAATTATCGAAATCGAATATGCCCCTTTTTATTAAGTCTGGTAATCTAAGAATTAGGGAACAGACACCCTAATTGACGCGAATCCTAAAGATAGATCTATTGGGCCTAACAAACCCCATCCAAAGTACCGGATGCTTTAGTACTTCGAAATTTATATCATATCTGAAGGGTGTCCCGGAATGATGAGGATATTCTTATATATGCATCTTGTTATTGTCGGTTACCAGGTGTTCACCATATGAATGATTTTTATCTCTATGTATGGGATGTGTATTGAAATATGAAATCTTGTGGTCTATTGTTACGATTTGATATATATAGGTTAAACCTATAACTCACCAACATTTTTGTTGACGTTTTAAGCATGTTTATTCTCAGGTAATTATTAAGAGCTTCCGCTGTCGCATACTTAAATAAGGACAAGATTTGGAGTCCATGCTTGTATGATATTGTGTAAAAACTGCATTCAAGAAACTTATTTTGTTGTAACATATTTGTATTGTAAACCATTATGTAATGGTCGTGTGTAAACAGGATATTTTAGATTATCATTATTTGATAATCTACGTAAAGCTTTTTAAACCTTTATTGATGAAATAAAGGTTATGGTTTGTTTAAAAATGAATGCAGTCTTTGAAAAACGTCTCATATAGAGGTCAAAACCTCGCAACGAAATCAATTAATATGGAACGTTTTTAATCAATAAGAACGGGACATTTCAAATGTGGCCCGGTTTTCCACATTTATAACAAACTACATTGGCATAACTTGCTCCAACACTACTTGCTCCACCATTACTCGTTCCGACACCATTTGTTCCTTTCGTTCTATTAACCCCTGGTCCGTAGACCTCACACTTCGCCGCGCTATGACCATTTCTTTTACACTTGTTGCAAAATTTGGTGCAGAACCCCGAGTGATTCTTTTCACACCTTTGGCATAGCTGCTTCTGATTGTTGTTGTTGTTGCGGTTATTATTGTTGTTGGGATGATTGTTGTAGTTGCTGTTGTTGTTGTTGTTGTTGGGCCGTTTGTTGTAGTTGCGATTGATGTTGCGATTGTTGGGATAATTGTTGCGATTATTGTTGTAATTGCTGTTGTTGTTGTATTGGTGATTCTTATCACCGTTTTCCTCCCACTTTCTTTTAACTTGCTTCACATTGGCCTCTTCAGCAGTCTGTTCTTTAATTCTTTCTTCAATTTGGTTCACGAGTTTGTGAGCCATTCTACATGCCTGTTGTATGGAGGCGGGCTCGTGTGAACTTATATCTTCTTGGATTCTTTCCGGTAATCCTTTCACAAACGCGTCGATCTTCTCTTCCTCATCTTCGAATGCTCCCGAACACAATAGGCACAATTCTGTGAATCGTCTTTCGTACGTGGTAATATCAAATCCTTGGGTTCGTAACCCTCTAAGTTCTGTCTTTAGCTTATTGACCTCGGTTCTGGGACGGTATTTCTCGTTCATCAAGTGCTTGAGTGCTGACCACGGTAGTGCGTATGCATCATCTTGTCCCACTTGCTCTAGATAGGTATTCCACCATGTTAATGCAGAATCTGTGAAGGTATGCGTAGCGTACTTTACTTTGTCCTCTTCAGTACACTTACTTATGGCAAACACCGATTCGACCTTCTCGGTCCACCGTTTCAATCCGATCGGTCCTTCGGTTCCATCAAATTCCAAAGGTTTGCAGGCAGTGAATTCTTTATAGGTGCATCCTACACGATTTCCTGTACTGCTAGATCCAAGGTTATTGTTGGTATGTAGCGCAGCCTGTACTGCGGCTATGTTTGAAGCTAGAAAAGTACGGAATTCCTCTTCATTCATATTCACGGTGTGTCGAGTAGTCGGTGCCATTTCCTTCAAAATAGTTAAATGGAACAAGTTAATCATAAAGAATATTAAGAGTAGTTAATAGTATTTCGTAGCATAATATGAACTCATTTATAAAAGCTTTTTCTTCATATTAGCGTTTTATAAGTTTAAATTCGGGTAGTACCTACTTTTTAAGTTCATACTTAGTAGCTAATATACAATTCAACTACTACAATTCTATATGAAAAACTGATTATAATAATATTTCGCGTTCAAACTTTTATACAATATTTTACAAACTTACAATACCGCTTATTTTACATAAAGCATGAAATATAGCACACAATAACTTTGATAAAGATAGTTGTGAAGATAATTCTAGCTAGTACACAAGTCGTTCAGCAAAGGCAATAAAGACACGTAATTCATACGTCCAGAAACAAGTCATGCATTCTGGTTTTACTAGGACTACTTCCCATCCTTGGTCTTGTGCAACATAACCGTTATGGCCATTGATAAGACAGCGTGTTGTAACGTCGTCAAAGGGACGAGGGTTACGTAATGTCCAACAGTCCCGTAATAATCTAAAAACCTCATTTCTTACCCCAATTATCGACTCCGTCACTTGTGGAAACGTTTTGTTTAATAGTTGTAGCCCGATGTTCTTGTTCTCACTTTGGTGAGAAGCGAACATTACTAATCCGTAAGCATAACATGCTTCTTTATGTTGCATGTTAGCCGCTTTTTCTAAATCACGAAGTCCAATATTCGGATATATTGAGTCAAAATAATTTCTTAACCCGTTGCGTAAAATAGCATTTGGGTTCCCCGCAATATATGCGTCAAAGTAAACACATCGTAACTTATGGGTTTCCCAATGTGATATCCCCCATCTTTCAAACGAAAGTCTCTTATAAACCAAGACATTCTTGGAACATTCTTCGAATGTCTTACAAACTGATCTCGCCTTAAATAGTTGTGCCGAGGAATTCTGGCCGACTCTAGACAAGATTTCATCAATCATGTCTCCGGGTAGGTCTCTTAAAATATTGGGTTGTCTATCCATTTTGTGTTTTTAAACTGTAAAATAGACAAGAGTTAGATTCATAAAAAAAAATACTTATTAATACAAGCAATTTTTACATATATCATAAAGCATACGAACACTATATTACATATATTACACCACACGAATACAACTATCTTATTCCGACTCGCTCGTTTCTTCTTCTTCGGTTTTGGTTCGTTTTGCCAAGTTTCTAGGGATATATGATGTTCCCCTAATACGAGCCGTCGTTGTCCACATTGGTTTAGAAAAACCTGGTGGTTTAGAGGTTCCCGGGTCATTGTTACAACTTAAGGACTTCGGGCGTTGACGATACATATAAAGTTCATCGGGGTTGGAATTAGATTTCTCTATTTTTATGCCCTTTCCCTTATTATTTTCTTTTGTCTTTTTAAATTCAGTTGGGGTAATTTCTATAACATCATCGGAATTCTCGTCGGAATCCGATTCATCGGAGAATTGGTAATCCTCCCAATATTTTGCTTCCTTGGCGGAAACACCATTGACCATAATTAACCTTGGTCGGTTGGTTGAGGATTTTCTTTTACTTAACCGTTTTATTATTTCCCCCACCGGTTCTATTTCTTCATCCAGTTCCGATTCTTCTTCCGGTTCCGATTCTTCTTCCGGTTCCGACTCTTCTTCCGGTTCCTCTTCTGGAACTTGTGAATCAGTCCACGAATCATTCCAATTTATATTTGACTCTTCATTATTATTAGGTGAGTCAATGGGACTTGTTCTAGAGGTAGACATCTATCACATAATATCAAACGCGTTAAGAGATTAATATATCACATAATATTCACATGTTAAAAATATATAGTTTCCAACAAAATTTGTTAAGCAATCATTTTTCAAGTAAACACGGTCGAAGTCCAGACTCACTAATGCATCCTAACAAACTCGATAAGACACACTAATGAAAAATTCTGGTTCTCTAAGACCAACGCTCTGATACCAACTGAAATGTCCCGTTCTTATTGATTAAAAACGTTCCATATTAATTGATTTCGTTGCGAGGTTTTGACCTCTATATGAGACGTTTTTCAAAGACTGCATTCATTTTTAAAACAAACCATAACCTTTATTTCATAAATAAAGGTTTAAAAAGCTTTACGTAGATTATCAAATAATGATAATCTAAAATATCCTGTTTACAAACGACCATTACATAATGGTTTACAATACAAATATGTTACATCGAAATCAGTTTCTTGAATGAAGTTTTTACACAATATCATACAAACATGGACTCCAAATCTTGTCCTTATTTTAGTATGCAACAGCGGAAGCTCTTAATATTCACCTGAGAATAAACATGCTTTAAACGTCAACAAAAATGTTGGTGAGTTATAGGTTTAACCTATATATATCAAATCGTAACAATAGAACACAAGATTTCATATTTCAATACACATCCCATACATAGAGATAAAAATCATTCATATGGTGAACACCTGGTAACCGACATTAACAAGATGCATATATAAGAATATCCCCATCATTCCGGGACACCCTTCGGATATGATATAAATTTCGAAGTACTAAAGCATCCGGTACTTTGGATGGGGTTTGTTAGGCCCAATAGATCTATCTTTAGGATTCGCGTCAATTAGGGTGTCTGTTCCCTAATTCTTAGATTACCAGACTTAATAAAAAGGGGCATATTCGATTTTGATAATTCAACCATAGAATGTAGTTTCACGTACTTGTGTCTATTTTGTAAATCATTTATAAAACCTGCATGTATTCTCATCCCAAAAATATTAGATTTTAAAAGTGGGACTATAACTCACTTTCACAGATTTTTACTTCGTCGGGAAGTAAGACTTGGCCACTGGTTGATTCACGAACCTATAACAATAGATACATATATATCAAAGTATGTTCAAAATATATTTACAACACTTTTAATATATTTTGATGTTTTAAGTTTATTAAGTCAGCTGTCCTCGTTAGTAACCTACAACTAGTTGTCCACAGTTAGATGTACAGAAATAAATCGATAAATATTATCTTGAATCAATCCACGACCCAGTGTATACGTATCTTAGTATTGATCACAACTCAAACTATATATATTTTGGAATCAACCTCAACCCTGTATAGCTAACTCCAACATTCACATATAGAGTGTCTATGGTTGTTCCGAAATATATATAGATGTGTCGACATGATAGGTCGAAACATTGCATACGTGTCTATGGTATCTCAAGATTACATAATATACAATACAAGTTGATTAAGTTATGGTTGGAATAGATTTGTTACCAATTTTCACGTAGCTAAAATGAGAAAAATTATCCAATCTTGTTTTACCCATAACTTCTTCATTTTAAATCCGTTTTGAGTGAATCAAATTGCTATGGTTTCATATTGAACTCTATTTTATGAATCTAAACAGAAAAGTATAGGTTTATAGTCGGAAAAATAAGTTACAAGTCATTTTTGTAAAGGTAGTCATTTCAGTCGAAAGAACGACGTCTAGATGACCATTTTAGAAAACATACTTCCACTTTGAGTTTAATCATAATTTTTGGATATAGTTTCATGTTCATAATAAAAATCATTTTCTCAGAATAACAACTTTAAAATCAAAGTTTATCATAGTTTTTAATTAACTAACCCAAAACAGCCCGCGGTGTTACTACGACGGCGTAAATCCGGTTTTACGGTGTTTTTCGTGTTTCCAGGTTTTAAATCATTAAGTTAGCATATCATATAGATATAGAACATGTGTTTAGTTGATTTTAAAAGTCAAGTTAGAAGGATAAACTTTTGTTTGCGAACAAGTTTAGAATTAACTAAACTATGTTCTAGTGATTACAAGTTCAAACCTTCGAATAAGATAGCTTTATATGTATGAATCGAATGATGTTATGAACATCATTACTACCTTAAGTTCCTTGGATAAACCTACTGGAAAAGAGAAAAATGGATCTAGCTTCAATGGATCCTTGGATGGCTCGAAGTTCTTGAAGCATAATCATGACACGAAAACAAGTTCAAGTAAGATCATCACTTGAAATAAGATTGTTATAGTTATAGAAATTGAACCAAAGTTTGAATATGATTATTACCTTGTATTAGAATGATAACCTACTGTAAGAAACAAAGATTTCTTGAGGTTGGATGATCACCTTACAAGATTGGAAGTGAGCTAGCAAACTTGAAAGTATTCTTGATTTTATGAAACTAGAACTTTTGGAATTTATGAAGAACACTTAGAACTTGAAGATAGAACTTGAGAGAGATCAATTAGATGAAGAAAATTGAAGAATAAAAGTGTTTGTAGGTGTTTTTGGTCGTTGGTGTATGGATTAGATATAAAGGATATGTAATTTTGTTTTCATGTAAATAAGTCATGAATGATTACTCATATTTTTGTAATTTTATGAGATATTTCATGCTAGTTGCCAAATGATGGTTCCCACATGTGTTAGGTGACTCACATGGGCTGCTAAGAGCTGATCATTGGAGTGTATATACCAATAGTACATACATCTAAAAGCTGTGTATTGTATGAGTACGAATACGGGTGCATACGAGTAGAATTGTTGATGAAACTGAACGAGGATGTAATTGTAAGCATTTTTGTTAAGTAGAAGTATTTTGATAAGTGTATTGAAGTCTTTCAAAAGTGTATAAATACATATTAAAACACTACATGTATATACATTTTAACTGAGTCGTTAAGTCATCGTTAGTCGTTACATGTAAGTATTGTTTTGAAACGTTTAGGTTAACGATCTTGTTAAATGCTGTTAACCCAATGTTTATAATATCAAATGAGATTTTAAATTATTATATTATCATGATATTATCATGTATGAATATCTCTTAATATGATATATATACATTAAATGTCTTTACAACGATAATCGTTACATATATGTCTCGTTTAAAAATCATTAAGTTAGTAGTCTTGTTTTTACATATGTAGTTCCTTGTTAATATACTTAATGATATGTTTACTTATCATAGTATCATGTTAACTATATATATATCCATATATATGTCATCATATAGTTTTTACAAGTTTTAACGTTCGTGAATCACCGGTCAACTTGGGTGGTCAATTGTCTATATGAAACATATTTCAATTAATCAAGTCTTAACAAGTTTGATTGGTTAACATGTTGGAAACATTTAATCATGTAAATATCAATCTCAATTAATATATATAAACATGGAAAAGTTCGGGTCACTACACGTAATCTGTCTATCCCCCACTTCACTCCAACAAATCGGAGACCTGCACTTTCTACCATAAAGTGCTTCAAACGGCGCCATCTCAATGCTTGAATGGTAGCTGTTGTTGTAGGAAAATTCTGCTAATGGTAGATGTCGATCCCAACTGTTTCCGAAATCAATAACACATGCTCGTAGCATGTCTTCAAGCGTTTGTATCGTCCTTTCGCTCTGCCCATCAGTTTGTGGATGATAGGCAGTACTCATGTCTAGACGAGTTCCTAATGCTTGCTGTAATGTCTGCCAGAATCTTGAAATAAATCTGCCATCCCTATCAGAGATAATAGAGATTGGTATTCCATGTCTGGAGACGACTTCCTTCAAATACAGTCGTGCTAACTTTTCCATCTTGTCATCTTCTCTTATTGGCAGGAAATGTGCTGATTTGGTGAGACGATCAACTATTACCCAAATAGTATCAAAACCACTTGCAGTCCTTGGCAATTTAGTGATGAAATCCATGGTAATGTTTTCCCATTTCCATTCCAGGATTTCGGGTTGTTGAAGTAGACCTGATGGTTTCTGATGCTCAGCTTTGACCTTAGAACACGTCAAACATTCTCCTACGTATTTAGCAACATCAGCTTTCATACCCGGCCACCAAAAATATTTCCTGAGATCCTTGTACATCTTCCCCGTTCCAGGATGTATTGAGTATCTGGTTTTATGAGCTTCTCTAAGTACCATTTCTCTCATATCTCCAAATTTTGGTACCCAAATCCTTTCAGCCCTATACCGGGTTCCGTCTTCCCAAATATTAAGATGTTTCTCCGATCCTTTGGGTATTTCATCCTTTAAATTTCCCTCTTTTAAAACTCCTTGTTGCGCCTCCATTATTTGAGTAGTAAGGTTATTATGAATCATTATATTCATAGATTTTACTCGAATGGGTTCTCTGTCCTTCCTGCTCAAGGCATCGGCTACCACGTTTGCCTTCCCCGGGTGGTAACGAATCTCAAAGTTGTAATCATTCAATAATTCAATCCACCTACGCTGCCTCATATTCAGTTGTTTCTGATTAAATATGTGTTGAAGACTTTTGTGGTCGGAATATATAATACTTTTGACCCCATATAAGTAGTGCCTCCAAGTCTTTAATGCAAAAACAACCGCGCCTAATTCCAAATCATGCGTCGTATAATTTTGTTCGTGAATCTTCAATTGTCTAGACGCATAAGCAATCACCTTCGTTCGTTGCATTAATACACAACCGAGACCTTGCTTTGATGCGTCACAATAAATCACAAAATCATCATTCCCTTCAGGCAATGACAATATAGGTGCCGTAGTTAGCTTTTTCTTCAATAACTGAAACGCTTTCTCTTGTTCATCATTCCATTCAAATTTCTTCCCTTTATGCGTTAATGCAGTCAAGGGTTTTGCTATTCTGGAAAAGTCTTGGATGAACCTTCTGTAGTAACCAGCTAGTCCTAAAAACTGGCGTATGTGTTTCGGAGTTTTCGGGGTTTCCCACTTTTCAACAGTTTCTATCTTTGCCGGATCCACCTTAATACCTTCTTTGTTCACTATGTGACCGAGGAATTGAACTTCTTCCAACCAAAATGCACACTTTGAAAACTTAGCGTACAATTCTTCCTTCCTCAATACTTCTAACACCTTTCTCAAATGTTCACCGTGTTCTTGGTCATTCTTTGAGTAAATAAGTATGTCATCAATGAAAACAATGACAAACTTATCAAGGTATGGTCCACACACTCGGTTCATAAGGTCCATGAATACAGCTGGTGCATTAGTTAAACCAAACGGCATGACCATAAACTCGTAATGACCGTAACGTGTTCTGAAAGCAGTCTTTGGAATATCATCTTCTTTCACCCGCATTTGATGATACCCAGAACGTAAGTCAATCTTTGAATAAACAGACGAGCCTTGTAGTTGATCAAATAAGTCGTCGATTCTCGGTAGTGGGTAGCGGTTCTTGATGGTAAGTTTGTTCAACTCTCGGTAGTCGATACACAACCTGAATGTACCATCTTTCTTCTTGACAAACAAAACAGGAGCTCCCCACGGTGATGTACTTGGTCGAATGAAACCACGCTCTAAAAGTTCTTGTAATTGGCTTTGTAGTTCTTTCATCTAGCTGGGTGCGAGTCTGTAAGGAGCACGAGCTATTGGTGCAGCTCCTGGTACAAGATCAATTTAAAATTCAACGGATCGCTGTGGGGTAATCCCGGTAATTCTTTCGGAAATACATCGGGAAATTCTTTTGCAATGGGAACATCATTGATGCTCTTTTCTTCAGTTTGTACTTTCTCGACGTGTGCTAGAACAGCATAGCAACCTTTTCTTATTAGTTTTTGTGCCTTCAAATTACTAATAATATGTAGCTTCGTGTTGCCCTTTTCTCCGTACACCATTAAGGGTTTTCCTTTTTCTCGTATAATGCGAATTGCATTTTTGTAACAAACGATCTCTGCTTTCACTTCTTTCAACCAGTCCATACCGATTATCACATCAAAACTCCCTAACTCTACTGGTATCAAATCAATCTTAAATGTTTCGCTAACCAGTTTAATTTCTCGATTCCGACATATATTATCTGCTGAAATTAATTTACCATTTACTAATTCGAGTAAAAATTTACTATCCAAAGGCGTCAATGGACAACTTAATTTAGCGCAAAAATCTCTACTCATATAGCTTCTATCAATAAAACGTAAGCAGATTTATTGTCGATAAGAAACGTACCCGTAACAAGCTTCGGGTCTTCCTGTGCCTCTGCCGCATTAATATTGAAAACTCTTCCGCGGCCTTGTCCATTCGTGTTCTCCTGGTTCGGGCAATTTCTAATAATGTGGCCCGGTTTTCCACATTTATAACAAACTACATTGGCATAACTTGCTCCGACACTACTTGCTCCGCCATTACTCGTTCCGACACCATTTGTTCCTTTCGTTCTATTAACCCCTGGTCCGTAGACCTCACACTTCGCCGCGCTATGACCATTTCTTTTACACTTGTTGCAAAATTTGGTGCAGAACCCCGAGTGATACTTTTCACACCTTTGGCATAGCTGCTTCTGATTGTTGTTGTTGTTGCGGTTATTATTGTTGTTGGGATGATTGTTGTAGTTGCTGTTGTTGTTGTTGTTGTTGTTGGGCCGTTTTTTGTAGTTGCGATTGATGTTGCGATTGTTGGGATAATTTTTGCGATTATTATTGTAATTGCTGTTGTTGTTGTATTGGTGATTCTTATCACCGTTTTCCTCCCACTTTCTTTTGACTTGCTTCACATTGGCCTCTTCAGTAGTCTGTTCTTTAATTCTTTCTTCAATCTGGTTCACTAGTTTGTGAGCCATTCTACATACCTGTTGTATGGAGGCGGGCTCGTGTGAACTTATATCTTCTTGGATTCTTTCCGGTAATCCTTTCACAAACGCGTCGATCTTCTCTTCCTCATCTTCGAATGCTCCCGGACATAATAGGCACAATTCTGTGAATCGTCTTTCATACGTGGTAATATCAAATCCTTGGGTTCGTAACCCTCTAAGTTCTGTCTTGAGCTTATTGACCTCGGTTCTGGGACGGTACTTCTCGTTCATCAAGTGCTTGAATGCTGACCACGGTAGTGCGTACGCATCATCTTATCCCACTTGCTCTAGATAGGTATTGCACCATGTAAACACAGAACCTGTGAAGGTATGCGTAGCGTACTTCACTTTGTCCTCTTCAGTACACTTACATATGGCAAACACCGATTCGACCTTCTCGGTCTACCGTTTCAATCTGATAGGTCCTTCGGTTCCATCAAATTCCAAAGGTTTGCAGGCAGTGAATTCTTTGTAGGTGCATCCTACACGATTTCCTGTACTGCCAGATCCAAGGTTATTGTTGGTATGTAGCGCAGCCTGTACTGCGGCTATGTTTGAAGCTAGAAAAGTACAGAATTCCTCTTCATTCATATTCACGGTGTGTCGAGTAGTCGGTGCCATTTCATTCAAAATAGTCATATGGAACATGTTAATCATACAGAATATTAAGAGTAGTTAATAGTATTTCATAGCATAATATGAACTCATTTATAAAAGCTTTTTCTTCATATTAGCGTTTTATAAGTTTAAATTCGGGTAGTACCTACCCGTTAAGTTCATACTTAGTAGCTAATATACAATTCAACTACTACAATTCTATATGAAAAACTGATTGTAATAATATTTCGTGTTCAAACTTTTATACAATATTTTACAAACTTACAATACCGCTTATTTTACATAAAGCATGAAATATAGAACACAATAACTTTGATACAAGATAGTTGTGAAGATAATTCTAGCTAGTACACAAGTCGTTCAGCAAAGGCAATAAAGACACGTAATTCATACGTCCAGAAACAAGTCATGCATTCTAGTTTTACTAGGACTACTTCCCATCCTTGGTCTTCTGGAACATAACCGTTATGGCCGTTGATAAGACAGCGTGTTGTAACGTCGTCAAAGGGACGAGGGTTACGTAATGACCAACAGTCTCGTAATAACCTAAAAACCTCATTTCTTACCCCAATTACCGACTCCGTCACTTGTGGGAACGTTTTGTTTAATAGTTGTAGCCCGATGTTCTTGTTCTCACTTTGGTGAGAAGCGAACATTACTTACTTGTAAGCATAACATGCTTCTTTATGTTGCATGTTAGCCGCTTTTTCTAAATCACGAAGTCTTATATTCGGATATACTAAGTCAAAATAATTTCTTAACCCGTTGCGTAAAATAGCATTTGGGTTCCCCGCAATATATGCGTCAAAGTAAACACATCGTAACTTATGGATTTCCAAATGTGATATCCCCCATCTTTCGAACGAAAGCCTTTTATAAACCAAGGCATTCTTGGAACGTTCTTCGAATGTCTTACAAACTGATCTCGCCTTAAATAGTTGTGCCGAGGAATTCTGACCGACTCTAGACAAGATTTCATCAATCATGTCTCCGGGTAGGTCTCTTAAAATATTGGGTTGTCTATCCATTTTGTGTTTTTATACTGTAAAATAGACAAGAGTTAGATTCATAAAAAAATACTTATTAATACAAGCAATTTTTACATATATCATAAAGCATAAGCACACTATATTACATATAATACACCACACGAATACAACTATCTTATTACGACTCGCTCGTTTCTTCTTGTTCGGTTTTGGTTCGTTTTGCCAAGTTTCTAGGGATATATGATGTTCCCCTAATATGAGCCGTCGTTGTCCACATTGGTTTAGAAAAACCTGGTGGTTTAGAGGTTCCCGGGTCATTGTTACAACTTAAGGACTTCGGGGGTTGACGATACATATAAAGTTCATCGGGGTTGGAATTAGATTTCTCTATTTTTATGCCCTTTCCCTTATTATTTTCTTTTGCCTTTTTAAATTCAGTTGGGGTAATTTCTATAACATCATCGGAATTCTCGTCGGAATCCGATTCATCGGAGAATTGGTAATCCTCCCAATATTTTGCTTCCTTGGCGGAAACACCATTGACCATAATTAACCTTGGTCGGTTGGTTGAGGATTCTCTTTTACTTAACCGTTTTATTATTTCCCCCACCGGTTCTATTTCTTCTTCCGGTTCTGATTCTTCTTCCGGTTCCGACTCTTCTTCCGGTTCCTCTTCGATAACTTGTGAATCAGTCCACGAATCATTCCAATTTACATTTGACTCTTCATTATTTTTAGGTGAGTCAATGGGACTTGTTCTAGAGGTAGACATCTATCACATAATATCAAACACGTTAACAGATTAATATATGACATAATATTCATATGTTAAAAATATATAGTTTCCAACAAAAATGTTAAGCAATCATTTTTTAAAGAAAACACGGTCGAAGTCCAGACTCACTAATGCATCCTAGCAAACTCGATAAGACACACAAATGCAAATTTTCTGGTTCTCTAAGACCAACGCTCGGATACCAACTGAAATGTCCCGTTCTTATTGATTAAAAACGTTCCATATTAATTGATTTCGTTGCGAGGTTTTGACCTCTATATGAGACGTTTTTCAAAGACTGCATTCATTTTTAAAACAAACCATAACCTTTATTTCATGAATAAAGGTTTAAAAAGCTTTACGTAGATTATCAAATAATGATAATCTAAAATATCCTGTTTACACACGACCATTACATAATGGTTTACAATACAAATATGTTACATCGAAATCAGTTTCTTGAATGCAGTTTTTACACAATGTCATACAAACATGGACTCCAAATCTTGTCCTTATTTTAGTATGCAACAGCGGAAGCTCTTAGTATTCACCTGAGAATAAACATGCTTTAAACGTCAACAAAAATGTTGGTGAGTTATAGGTTTAACCTATATATATCAAATCGTAACAATAGACCACAAGATTTCATATTTCAATACACATCCCATACATAGAGATAAAAATCATTCATATGGTGAACACCTGGTAACCGACATTAACAAGATGCATATATATAAGAATATCCCCATCATTCCGGGACACCCTTCGGATATGATATAAATTTCGAAGTACTAAAGCATCCGGTACTTTGGATGGGGTTTGTTAGGCCCAATAGATCTATCTTTAGGATTCGCGTCAATTAGGGTGTCTGTTCCCTAATTCTTAGATTACCAGACTTAATAAAAAGGGGCATATTCGATTTCGATAATTCTACCATAGAATGTAGTTTCACGTACTTGTGTCTATTTTGTAAATCATTTATAAAACCTGCATGTATTCTCATCCCAAAAATATTAGATTTTAAAAGTGGGACTATAACTCACTTTCACAGATTTTAATTCGTCGGGAAGTAAGACTTGGCCACTGGTTGATTCACGAACCTATAACAATATAAACATATATATCAAAGTATGTTTAAAATATATTTACAACACTTTTAATATATTTTGATGTTTTAAGTTTATTAATTCAGCTGTCCTCGTTAGTAACCTACAACTAGTTGTCCATAGTTAGATGTACAGAAATAAATCGATAAATATTATCTTGAATCAATCCATGACCCAGTGTATACGTATCTCAGTATTGACAACAACTCAAACTATATATATTTTGGAATCAACCTCAACCCTGTATAGCTAACTCCAACATTCACATATAGAGTGTCTATGGTTGTTCCGAAATATATATAGATGTGTCGACATGACAGGTTGAAACATTGTATACGTGTCTATGGTATCTCAAGATTACATAATATACAATACAAGTTGATTAAGTTATGGTTGGAATAGATTTGTTACCAATTTTCACGTAGCTAAAATGAGAAAAATTATCCAATCTTGTTTTACCCATAACTTCTTCATTTTAAATCCGTTTTGAGTGAATCAAATTGATATGGTTTCATATTGAACTCTATTTTATGAATCTAAGTAAGTCGTTTTTGTAAAGGTAGTCATTTCAGTCGAAAGAACGACGTCTAGATGACCATTTTAGAAAACATACTTCCACTTTGAGTTTAACCATAATTTTTAGATATAGTTTCATGTTCATAATAAAAATCCTTTTCTCAGAATAACAACTTTTAAATCAAAGTTTATCATAGTTTTTAATTAACTAACCCAAAACAGCCCGCGGTGTTACTACGACGGCGTAAATCCGGTTTTACGGTGTTTTTCGTGTTTCCAGATTTTAAATCATTAAGTTAGCATATTGTAACATCCCGCCTTTTTCCATTTTACTTTTCCGTTATACTAATATAAAGTCCGTTATATGTTTATAACATCTCCAGTTGATACGCGTTTTAAATTATCTCGTTTAGGTAATTCCCGCACCCGAACGAAAGTTGAGGGACTAAACTTGACAAGGGATCAAACCCTTGACTAGGTCAAAGGGTCAACCCCTTTCACCCATTCATTACCATCTCTCTCTCTCTCTCTTTCTCTCTAGCAAGAACACACCCAATTTCCTTTCTCATTCATTCATCATCTAAATCCGGATTAGGGAGCTAGCAACCAAATAAATTACATATTCGTGATCCTCTCTTCATCCTCTTCATTTTGGTACCAACTTCATCTCATTTGGGTAACTTTCTAAAATCACTAGATTTTGTGTTCTTGATGTTTTTAACTTATAAAAGTGATAATTAGTGTCTATGGCTCAAGTCTAACATGAATATATGATTTATATGCTCGATCTCGTTGTTTTAGTGTAACTAGCATGAACTTGAATTTTGGTGTATTGTTCTTGAATTTTGGATGATCATATGTTGTTAGATGTTAAAAGTTCATGTTCTAATTGTGTTCCTAGTATCACTAGCTTCAATTTGATGTGTAGGTTGCTTGAGAAAACTCCATAAACTTGATTAGTGATTTTTGGTGGAATTGAGTTAGGGTTTGAAGAACTTGAAGTGATTATTTGATGCATTGATTGCCATGAATTGTTGTTAGTAAGTTGTTAGTTGTATTGTATGCTCAATTACCTACAAAATGGCATGTCATATGTATGCATTGAATGCCCAAATCATTAAATGTGCATTGGTGAGTTTGAAGCATTAATGTGGGCATTGAATGATCACTTGGTTGGAAAACTCGGTTGTTACAAATGAGGTTTTTGATTGTTAAATTGTGTTTAGTTGCATTCTATGTCAAAAGAGCTTTCCAACGATATAAGGTGCGAGTCCTAAGTGTTTGTGGTTTGCGTTTTATGCTTATTTGAAGTTTGGATCAAGTTGGACAAGTGAAACAGACCAGGCACCAGCATCCGCGTATTGTCGCGGCGCGACAGAAGAGTGCCGCGGCGCGGCATAAGCCGTGCCCAGCTTCTGTCTCCGGTGTCCATTTTATGAAAAATGTTTGGCACGTTCTAGACCTCCGATTCACATGAAACTTGTTCTAACATGCTCATATATGATTAAAAACCTCAGAAAAATAGTTCGGGACCCGACCCGAACGTGTTGACTTTCGTTGACTTTGACCGACCAAAGTTTGACTTTTTGTCAAACTTAACCAAATGATTATGCAACCTTCCTAACTCATTTCTGTACTTGTATCTTGCATGAAACTTGACAATTTGATTCACATGCTACATAATCGAGTCTTAACGAGCCATAGGACTAATTGAACATCTATGACCTATCGTGTTTACCGTTATTGATACAACCTATTGTTTAGGTCAAGGCTAGCATTGTTCTTTGCACACGTTTACTTGTTGAAGTACTTTACTACTCGTGCACTCAAGGTGAGATCATAGTCCCACTTTCACTCTTTTTGAACTTATATTGGGATGAGAAAACATAAACGATTCTTTTGAACTAAGTGAACACAAGAACGGGAAAACAAACATTCTACATACGAGTTTAGAACAAAAATCCTCAATTCGATTATCATTAGTTACACTTGCCGGGTGTAAGCGAGAACTTATGTTATATGGCCATATGGGTTTGACAGCCCTCATCCTTGACGGTTCGCTATCGTCTACGGATGAAATATATTTTCGAGAATCAGTGTTTGTTCTAGCACTAAGTGATGGGGTATACAATGGAAGGAATGTTAAGCTTTGATAATTGGGTGCTCGTGAAACAAACTTTTGGAATGTATTACTATTATTTCATTGATGCAAATCTTGTGGTTCACTTGTACTTACTTACTTAAACCTATGATTTCACCAACGTTTTCGTTGACAGATTTCTATGTTTTTCTCAGGTCCTTGAACGATACATGATACATGCTTCCGCTCATTATTTGATACTTGCATTGGATGTCGAGTATACGTGCATTTCATGGAGCGTCTTTTGACTTTACTTTAAACCGTGTCGCCTAGATTTCATTCGTATTATAACGTTGTAACTTAACTATTGGTTGAACAATTCTTGTAAACTTTGGGAACAATCTTTATTTTGAAATGAAGGCGACATATTTTGGTCAAACTTTGTCTTAAAGACTTATGACCACGTAACGGGACCTAAGTAGACGGCGCCGTCAAACATGATTTGGTCGGGTCGCTACAGATGGTATCAGAGCGTTGGTTGTAGGGATTTAGAGTTCATTAGTGTCAACCCCGAGTCATAGGGTACATTGGTGAGTCTAGACTACAACCGGCATATAGACTTGAAGTAGGAATTACTTGACTACTTGTGCATTTATACTCGAACGCTTCTACTCATATCTACTCTTGGTTCATCTTAATCTCACATTGTTTAATTTGATTGATGCGCCACCTTGACTATATGAAATGATGTCGAATGCACATATGAATCAGGGTAATATAATTTCCGGGATTATATTACGGTGACTCATATGAACGTTCCGACATTATGACATAAAGAATTTAAGGCGAGTCGAGGAAAAACTTCTCTTTATCTTTATTCTATATCACGGTTAGTATTATTGAGAATACTAATCAATGATATTCTTGTGTCTTGAAGGAACAATGGCTCCTCGTCGTGTACGCCGCAATGAAACTCCCGAACAAGCTCTCGAACGGATGATAGCTACCGCCGTAGATGCGGCCATGGCCGGTCACTCATCCAACAACAATAATAATAACAACCACAACAACAACAACAACAACAACAACAATGGAGCCGGAAACTCAAACGAGGGATGCTCCTATAAAGCTTTCATGGGGTGCAAACCTCACACTTTTGATGGAACCGGGGGACCGGTCGTGCTCACCAGATGGTTTGAGCAAACGGAAGCCGTCTTTAGCATAAGCGGTTGTCGGGACCAAGACAAGGTCAAATACTCCACTCACACCTTCGCCGGTGTCACTCTTACATGGTGGAATACTTATGTACAATCGGTGGGTACCGATGAAGCTCATGCCCTCTCTTGGGCCGATCTAAAGGAAAAGATGATTGTTGAATATTTTCCGCGCGAAGAAACCCGAAAGCTTGAGGAAGAACTAAGAGCTTTGAAAGCGGTCGGAAACGATCTTAAAGCTTATAATCAACGCTTCGCCGAACTATCCTTGATGTGTCCTAATCTTGTTAACCCCGAATCTCAAAGGATTGAGCTCTACATGCTCGGTCTTCCAAAAAGCATCAAATAAGGGGTGATGTCATCCAAACCCACTACTCATCAAGCCGCTATGAACATGGCTCGCCAACTAATTGAAACGGTTGACGAAATCGTAGTTCCGGCATCTAAGGCCGAGGATAAATCGGGCGGCAACAAAAGAAAGTGGGAACCCTCCCAATCAAGCAACAACAACTTTGCCAAGAAATCTTTCACTTTCGACGGCAAGAAGGGTTATGCCGGGAACCTACCTCTTTGCAACAAATGCAACAAACATCACTTTGGTGAATGTGGCAAGTTAATTTGCCACCGGTGCCAAGGAGTTGGTCATAAGGCCAACGATTGTAAAAGTGCCACTCCCGTTGCTCGAAAGTGGCCCAATGTACCAAAGACGGGCACTCGTTACGAATGTGGTCAAACGGGTCATTATAGAAATGCATGCCCAAAGAAGAAAGATAACCCCCACACGCGCGGTCGAGCTTTCAACATCAACACCGAGGAAGCCCGGGATGACACTGAACTAGTCACGGGTACGTTCCTTCTCAACAATTCTTATGTCTCTTGCTTATTCGATTCAGGTGCCGATAAATGCTTTGTATCCAAGACTTTGACTCATTCTTTTAGCACTCCACCTCTTCCATTAGATACCACTTATACCATTGAAGTGGCTAACGGGAAACTATTAAGTGCCGACACGTATTACCAGGGGTGTACGATAAACATTTTGGGTAAGGAATTTGAAATTGATTTGATACCCATGGAACTAGGAAGCTTTGATGTAATAATCGGTATGAATTGGTTAGTCAAAACGAAATCTCACATTCTTTGTGATCTTAACGCAATCCGAATTCCTATCGAGAATGGTGAACCTTTGATTGTTTATGGCGATAAGAGTTGCACCAGACTCAACCTCGTTTCGTGCCTTAAAGTTAGAAAACTGCTCCGTAAGGGTTGTTTTGCGATCCTTGCCCACGTTAAGAAAGTCGAGTCCGATGATAAGCATATCGATGATGTGCCAATTGTTAGTGACTATTCCGATGTATTTCCCGATGAATTGCCGGGTCTTCCGCCTCATCGACCGGTTGAATTCCAAATCGATCTTATTCCGGGAGCCGCACCCGTAGCACGTGCACCATATAGACTCGCTCCATCTGAAATTCAAGAATTGCAAAGTCAAATCCAGGAACTACTTGATCGTGGTTTTATCCAACCTAGCCATTCACCTTGGGGCGCTCCGATTTTGTTTGTTAAAAAGAAAGACGGATCCCTACGAATGTGCATTGATTATCGTGAACTAAATAAATTGACGGTTAAGAACCGATATCCCCTTCCTCGCATCGATGACCTCTTTGATCAACTACAAGGGTCTTGTGTATATTCGAAAATCGATCTCCGCTCGGGTTATCATCAATTGAGGGTTAAGGGGGAAGATGTCTCCAAAACCGCTTTCCGAACTCGTTATGGTAGTTATGAATTCCTTGTCATGCCATTTGGTCTCACTAACGCACCGGCGGTGTTCATGGATCTTATGAACCGCGTGTGCACACCGTATCTCGATAAATTCGTTATTGTGTTCATCGATGACATATTGATCTATTCTAAAAATGAAGAAGAGCACGAACAACATCTCCGACTTGTGCTTGAACTCTTGAGACAAGAACGACTTTATGCCAAATTCTCCAAGTGCGAATTTTGGTTGAAGGAAGTTCAATTTCTTGGTCATGTTGTAAGTGATCAAGGCATTAAAGTCGATCCCACGAAAATCGAAGCCATTAGCAAATGGGAGACTCCTACTACTCCTACTCACATTCGTCAATTTTTGG
The DNA here is from genome assembly GCF_046630445.1 of Rutidosis leptorrhynchoides. Lineage (NCBI taxonomy): Eukaryota > Viridiplantae > Streptophyta > Magnoliopsida > Asterales > Asteraceae > Rutidosis > Rutidosis leptorrhynchoides. Next base: position 187,509,763 of record NC_092341.1, read on the forward strand.
GTCTCGCCGGGTACTATCGTAGATTCATCGAAAATTTCTCTTTGGTTGCACGTCCTCTAACCGCATTGACTCACAAGGGAAAGAAATTCATTTGGGCGACCGAACATGAATCCGCATTCCAAATCTTGAAAACGAAGCTAACCACCGCTCCTATCTTGTCACTTCCCGAAGGCAATGATGACTTTGTTGTATATTGCGATGCCTCAAAACATGGTTTTGGGTGTGTATTGATGCAACGAACGAAAGTCATTGCTTATGCTTCTCGACAACTCAAAATTCATGAACGAAACTATACGACACATGATCTCGAACTCGGAGCCGTTGTCTTTGCACTTAAAATGTGGAGACACTATCTTTATGGAACCAAGAGTACTATCTTCACCGATCACAAAAGCCTTCAACACATTTTCGATCAAAAACAACTAAACATGAGACAACGAAGGTGGATTGAAACCTTAAACGATTATGATTGCGAGCTTCGTTACCATCCCGGGAAGGCAAATGTAGTAGCCGATGCCTTAAGTCGAAAAGAAAGAGCGGTGCCTCTCCGTGTCCGAGCTTTAAACATCACCATTCACACCAACCTTAATAGCCAAATTCGGGTAGCCCAAGATGAGGCTCTCAAGGATGAAAACATCTCTCTCGAACACTTGAACGTCCTCACCTCTCGATTCGAAGTTAAAGAAAACGGACTCCGATATTTCGCCGGAAGAATTTGGGTGCCTAGTTATGGGGATCTACGAAGCCTTATTTTAGATGAAGCCCATAAGTCACGATACTCGATTCACCCCGGTGCCAATAAGATGTACCACGACCTTAAACAACTATATTGGTGGCCGAACATCAAAAGGGACGTAGCTACTTATGTTTCCAAGTGTTTGACATGTTCCAAAGTCAAAGCCGAACACCAAAGACCGTCCGGACTACTTCAACAACCCGAGATCCCGCAATGGAAGTGGGAAAGAATAACGATGGATTTTATCACCAAACTACCAAAAACGACGGGCGGTTATGATACCATTTGGGTTATTGTTGACCGTCTCACCAAATCCGCACACTTCCTTGCCATGAAAGAAACGGACAAAATGGAGAAACTTGCACAACTTTACATTAAGGAGATCGTAGCCCAACACGGTGTACCTTTATCGATTATCTCCGACCGAGATGGCCGTTTCGTTTCTAGATTTTGGCGTACATTGCAAGAAGCGTTGGGAACGCGTTTAGACATGAGCACCGCATATCATCCTCAAACCGATGGACAAAGCGAACGTACAATTCAAACCTTAGAGGACATGTTACGAGCTTGCGTGGTTGATTTCGGAAAAGCTTGGGACAAGCACTTACCTCTCGCCGAGTTCTCTTACAATAATAGTTATCACGCGAGTATTAAAGCCGCACCTTTTGAAGCGCTATATGGCCGCAAATGTCGTTCACCTCTTTGTTGGGCCGAGGTAGGCGACGTGCAAATCACCGGACCCGAACTCATTCACGAAACTACCGAGAAAATCGTTCAAATCCGAGATAGGCTTAGGACGGCCCGAAGTCGTCAAAAGAGCTATACCGACAAACGACGCAACGATCTTGAATTTCAAGTCGGTGACCGAGTAATGTTAAAAGTCGCACCTTGGAAGGGTGTAATCCGTTTTGGGAAACGCGGGAAGCTAAATCCGCGGTATATTGGTCCTTTCGAAATCTTGGAGCGTATTGGAACCGTTGCTTATCGTTTAGATCTTCCGCCTCAATTGAACTCCGTTCATCCTACCTTCCATGTATCTAACTTGAAAAAGTGTCTTGCCGAACCCGATATCGTCATCCCTCTCGAAGAACTTACTATTGATGACAAGCTTCATTTTGTGGAGGAACCGGTTGAAATTGTGGACACCTCCGTCAAGACATTGAAACAAAGCCGAATCCCGATTGTTAAAGTCCGTTGGAACGCCAAAAGGGGACCCGAGTTTACTTGGGAAAGACAAGATCAAATGCAAAGGAAGTATCCTCATCTATTCGTGAATTCAGAAACGCAAGATCTCGAGGAAGAAACAACGACTACTACGCCTACTTAAATTTCGGGACGAAATTTCTTTTAAGGAGTAGGTAATGTAACATCCCGCCTTTTTCCATTTTACTTTTCCGTTATACTAATATAAAGTCCGTTATATGTTTATAACATCTCCCGTTGATACGCGTTTTAAATTATCTCGTTTAGGTAATTCCCGCACCCGAACGAAAGTTGAGGGACTAAACTTGACAAGGGATCAAACCCTTGACTAGGTCAAAGGGTCAACCCCTTTCACCCATTCATTACCATCTCTCTCTCTCTCTCTCTCTTTCTCTCTAGCAAGAACACACCCAATTTCCTTTCTCATTCATTCATCATCTAAATCCGGATTAGGGAGCTAGCAACCAAATAAATTACATATTCGTGATCCTCTCTTCATCCTCTTCATTTTGGTACCAACTTCATCTCATTTGGGTAACTTTCTAAAATCACTAGATTTTGTGTTCTTGATGTTTTTAACTTATAAAAGTGTTAATTAGTGTCTATGGCTCAAGTCTAACATGAATATATGATTTATATGCTCGATCTCGTTGTTTTAGTGTAACTAGCATGAACTTGAATTTTGGTGTATTGTTCTTGAATTTTGGATGATCATATGTTGTTAGATGTTAAAAGTTCATGTTCTAATTGTGTTCCTAGTATCACTAGCTTCAATTTGATGTGTAGGTTGCTTGAGAAAAATCCATAAACTTGATTAGTGATTTTTGGTGGAATTGAGTTAGGGTTTGAAGAACTTGAAGTGATTATTTGATGCATTGATTGCCATGAATTGTTGTTAGTAAGTTGTTAGTTGTATTGTATGCTCAATTACCTACAAAATGGCATGTCATATGTATGCATTGAATGCCCAAATCATTAAATGTGCATTGGTGAGTTTGAAGCATTAATGTGGGCATTGAATGATCACTTGGTTGGAAAACTCGGTTGTTACAAATGAGGTTTTTGATTGTTAAATAGTGTTTAGTTGCATTCTATGTCAAAAGAGCTTTCCAACGATATAAGGTGCGAGTCCTAAGTGTTTGTGGTTTGCGTTTTATGCTTATTTGAAGTTTGGATCAAGTTGGACAAGTGAAACAGACCAGGCACCAGCATCCGCGTATTGTCGCGGCGCGACAGAAGAGTGCCGCGGCGCGGCATAAGCCGTGCCCAGCTTCTGTCTCCGGTGTCCATTTTATGAAAAATGTTTGGCACGTTCTAGACCTCCGATTCACATGAAACTTGTTCTAACATGCTCATATATGATTAAAAACCTCAGAAAAATAGTTCGGGACCCGACCCGAACGTGTTGACTTTCGTTGACTTTGACCGACCAAAGTTTGACTTTTTGTCAAACTTAACCAAATGATTATGCAACCTTCCTAACTCGTTTCTATACTTGTATCTTGCATGAAACTTGACAATTTGATTCACATGCTACATAATCGAGTCTTAACGAGCCATAGGACTAATTGAACATCTATGACCTATCGTGTTTACCGTTATTGATACAACCTATTGTTTAGGTCAAGGCTAGCATTGTTCTTTGCACACGTTTACTTGTTGAAGTACTTTACTACTCGTGCACTCAAGGTGAGATCATAGTCCCACTTTCACTCTTTTTGAACTTATATTGGGATGAGAAAACATAAACGATTCTTTTGAACTAAGTGAACACAAGAACGGGAAAACAAACATTCTACATACGAGTTTAGAACAAAAATCCTCAATTCGATTATCATTAGTTACACTTGCCGGGTGTAAGCGAGAACTTATGTTATATGGCCATATGGGTTTGACAGCCCTCATCCTTGACGGTTCGCTACCGTCTACGGATGAAATATATTTTCGAGAATCAGTGTTTGTTCTAGCACTAAGTGATGGGGTATACAATGGAAGGAATGTTAAGCTTTGATAATTGGGTGCTCGTGAAACAAACTTTTGGAATGTATTACTATTATTTCATTGATGCAAATCTTGTGGTTCACTTGTACTTACTTACTTAAACCTATGATTTCACCAACGTTTTCGTTGACAGATTTCTATGTTTTTCTCAGGTCCTTGAACGATACATGATACATGCTTCCGCTCATTATTTGATACTTGCATTGGATGTCGAGTATACGTGCATTTCATGGAGCGTCTTTTGACTTTACTTTAAACCGTGTCGCCTAGATTTCATTCGTATTATAACGTTGTAACTTAACTATTGGTTGAACAATTCTTGTAAACTTTGGGAACAATCTTTATTTTGAAATGAAGGCGACATATTTTGGTCAAACTTTGTCTTAAAGACTTATGACCACGTAACGGGACCTAAGTAGACGGCGCCGTCAAACATGATTTGGTCGGGTCGCTACACATATCATATAGATATAGAAAATGTGTGTAGTTAATTTTAAAAGTCAAGTTAGAAGGATTAACTTTTGTTTGCGAACAAGTTTAGAATTAACTAAACTATGTTCTAGTGATTACGAGTTTAAACCTTCGAATAAGATAGTTTTATATATGTGAATCGAATGATGTTATGAACATAATTACTACCTCAAGTTTAGTAGGTAAACCTACTGGAAGTGACAAGAAATGATCTAGCTTCAAAGGATCTTGGATGGCTTGAAAGTTCTTGAAGTAGGATCATGACACAAAAACAAGTTCAAGTAAGATTTTTACTCGAATTAAGATAGTCTATAGTTATAGAAATTGAATCAAAGTTTGAATATGAATATTACCTTGAATAAGAAAGATAACCTACTGTATATAACAAAGGTTTCTTGATCTTAGATGATTACTTGGAATGGATTAGAAAGCTTGGAAGTAAATTAGTAAACTTGAAGGGATTTTTGAAGTGTTCTTGAAGTGTTCTTCATATGATGATTATAGCTTGATTCTTGAAGTAATTTTTGATGAAGATGATGATTAACTACTGGAAAGATACGTTCATAATAGTGTGTGTGTGTGTTGAGAGAGAATTAGAAAGAGAATTGGAAGTGAAATGGAGTGAATGATGAGTGGTAATTGGTGAGTGGTGAGTGGGGTTAAAAGGAGTTCTAGTTAGTTGACTAGCTCATGGTAGAAGTTAAAATTGATTAGTCATACATGACATAATCAAGAGTGGAATCCCATGCTAGTTCCTATTGGTATATACTCATAGTAAGTACGTTTTGAAGCTGTGTATAATACGGGTAAGAATACGACTAGAATTCTTGATGAAAGAAAAGAATGGAAAAGTAACTGTAACCATTTTCGTTAAGTATGAGTGTTTTGATATATATCTTGAAGTCTTCCAAAAGTATTTTAATACATCTAAATACACTACATGTATATACATTTTAACTGAGTCGTTAAGTCATCGTTAGTCATTACATGTAAGTGTTGTTTTGAAACCTTTAAGTTAACGATCTCAATTAATGTTGTTAACCCATTGTTTATTATATCTAATGAGATGTTAAATTATTATATTATCATGATATTATGATATATTAATATATCTTAATATGATATATATACATTTAAATGTCGTTACAATGATAATCGTTACATATATGTCTCGTTTCGAAATCCTTAAGTTAGTAGTCTTGTTTATATGTATATAACTCATTGTTAATATACTTATGGAGATACTTACTTATCATAATCTCATGTTAACCATATGTATATCCATATATATATATCGTCATGTCGTTTTTACAAGTTTTAACGTTCGTGAATCGCCGGTCAACTTGGGTGGTCAATTGTCTATATGAAACATATTTCAATTAATCAAGTCTTAACAAGTTTGATTGCTTAACATGTTGGAAACATTTAATCATGTAAATATCAATCTCAATTAATATATATAAACATGGAAAAGTTCGGGTCACTACATATGGTATCCCAAGATTACATAATATATTAGAATACATGTATAATACAATATAAGTTAGCTAGGATATGATTAATATAGATTTGTTACCAATTTTCACGTTGCTACAACAAGAAAAATTATCCAATCTTGTTTTACCCATAACTTCTTCATTTTAAATCCGTTTTGAGTGAATCAAATTGCTATGGTTTCATATTGAACTCTATTTTATGAATCTAAACAGAAAATGTATAGGTTTATAGTCAAAAATATAAGTTACAAGTCGTTTTTGTAAAGGTAGTCATTTCAGTCGAAAGAACGACGTATAGATGACCATTTTAGAAAACATACTTCCACTTTGAGTTTAATCATGATTTTTGGATATAGTTTCATGTTCATAAGAAAAATCATTTTCTCAGAAGAACAACTTTTAAATCAAATTTTATAATAGTTTTTAATTAACTTACCTAAAACAGCCCGCGGTGTTACTACGACGGCGTAAATCCGGTTTTACGGTGTTTTTCGTGTTTCCAGGTTTTAAATCATTAAGTTAGCATATCATATAGATATAGAACATGTGTTTAGTTGATTTTAAAAGTCAAGTTAGAAGGACTAACTTTTGTTTGCGAACAAGTTTAGAATTAACTAAACTATGTTCTAGTGATTACAAGTTTAAACCTTCGAATAAGATAGCTTTATATGTATGAATTGAATGATGTTATGAACATCATTACTACCTCAATTTTTCTGGATATAGCTAATGGAAATGAGAAAAATGGATATAGCTTCAAAGGATAGTTGGATGGCTTGAAAGTTCTTGAAGCAGAATCATGACACGAAAACAGTTCAAGTAAGATTTTCACTCGAAATAAGATTGTTATAGTTATAGAAATTGAATCAAAGTTTGAATATGAGTATTACCTTGTATTAGAAAGATATCTTAATGTAAATAAGAAAGATTTCTTGAGGTTGGATGATCACTCTACAAGATTGGAAGTAAGCTAGCAAACTTGGAAGTATTCTTGGTTTTATGAAACTAGAACTTGTAGAATTTATGAAGAACACTTAGAACTTGAAGATAGAACTTAAGAGAGATCAATTAGATGAAGAAAATTGAAGAATGAAAGTGTTTTTAGGTGTTTTTTGTCGTTGGTGTATGGATTAGATATAAAGGATATGTAATTTTGTTTTCATGTAAATAAGTCATGAATGATTACTCATATTTTTGTAATTTTATGAGATATTTCATGCTAGTTGCCAAATGATGGTTCCCACATGTGTTAGGTGACTCACATGGGCTGCTAAGAGCTAATAATTGGAGTGTATATACCAATAGTACATACATCTAAAAGCTGTGTATTGTACGAGAACGAATACGGGTGCATACGAGTAGAATTGTTGATGAAACTGAACGAGGATGTAATTGTAAGCATTTTTGTTAAGTAGAAGTATTTTGATAAGTGTCTTGAAGTCTTTAAAAAGTGTATGAATACATATTAAAACACTACATGTATATACATTTTAACTGAGTCGTTAAGTCATCGTTAGTCGTTACATGTAAGTGTTGTTTTGAAACCTTTAGGTTAACGATCTTGTTAAATGTTGTTAACCCAATGTTTATAATATCAAATGAAATTTTAAATTATTATATTATCATGATAATATGATGTATGAATATCTCTTAATATGATATATATACATTAAATGTCGTTACAACGATAATCGTGACATATATGTCTCGTTTCAAAATCATTACGTTAGTAGTCTTGCTTTTACATATGTAGTTCATTGTTAATATACTTAATGATATGTTTACTTATCATAATATCATATTAACTATATATATATATATCCATATATATGTCATCATATAGTTTTTACAAGTTTTAACGTTCGTGAATCACCGGTCAACTTGGGTGGTCAATTGTCTATATGAAACCTATTTCAATTAATCAAGTCTTAACAAGTTTCATTGCTTAACATGTTGGAAATACTTAATCATGTAAATAACAATTTCATTTAATATATATAAACATGCAAAATTTTGGGTCACTACAGTACCTACCAGTTAAATAAATTTCGTCCCGAAATTTTAAGCAGTTGGAGGTGTTGACGTATCTTCTGGAAATAAATGCGGGTATTTCTTCTTCATCTGATCTTCTCGTTCCCAGGTGAACTGGGGTCCTCTACAAGCATTCCATCGAACCTTAACAATTAGTATCTTGTTTTGCTTAAGTCTTTTAACCTCACGATCCATTATTTCGATGGGTTCTTCGATGAATTGAAGTTTTTCGTTGATTTGGATTTCATCTAACGGAATAGTGAGATCTTCTTTAGCAAAATATTTCTTCAAATTCGAGACGTGGAAAGTGTTATGTACAGCCGCGAGTTGTTGAGGTAACTCAAGTCGGTAAGCTACTGGTCAGACACGATCAATAATCTTTAATGGTCCGATATACCTTGGATTTAATTTCCCTCGTTTACCAAATCGAACAACGCCTTTCCAAGGTGCAAATTTAAGCATGACCATCTCTCCAATTTCAAATTCTATATCTTTTCTTTTAATGTCAGCGTAGCTCTTTTGTCGACTTTGGGCGGTTTTCAACCGTTGTTGAATTTGGATGATCTTCTCGGTAGTTTCTTGTATTATCTCCGGACCCGTAATCTGTCTATCCCCCACTTCACTCCAAAAAATTGGAGACCTGCACTTTCTACCATAAAGTGCTTCAAATGGCGCCATCTCAATGCTTGAATGGTAGCTGTTGTTGTAGGAAAATTCTGCTAACAGTAGATGTCGATCCCAACTGTTTCTGAAATCAATAACACATGCTCGTAGCATGTCTTCAAGCGTTTGTATCGTCCTTTCGCTCTACCCATCAGTTTGTGGATGATAGGCAGTACTCATGTCTAGACGAGTTCCTAATGCTTGCTGTAATGTCTGCCAGAATCTTGAAATAAATCTGCCATCCCTATCAGAGATAATAGAGATTGGTATTCCATGTCTGGAGATGACTTCCTTCAAATACAGTCGTGCTAACTTCTCCATCTTGTCATCTTCTCTTATTGGCAGGAAGTGTGCTGATTTGGTGAGACGATCAACTATTACCTAAATAGTATCAAAACCACTTGCAGTCCTTGGCAATTTAGTGATGAAATCCATGGTAATGTTTTCCCATTTCCATTCCGGGATTTCAGGTTATTGAAGTAGACCTGATGGTTTCTGATGCTCAGCTTTGACCTTAGAACACGTCAAACATTCTCCTATGTATTTAGCAACATCGGCTTTCATACCCGGCCACCAAAAATATTTCTTGAGATCCTTGTACATCTTCCCCGTTCCAAGATGTATTGAGTATCTGGTTTTATGAGCTTCTCTAAGTACCATTTCTCTCATATTTCTAAATTTTGGTACCCAAATCCTTTCAGCCCTATACCGGGTTCCGTCTTCCTAAATATTAAGATGCTTCTCCGATCCTTTGGGTATTTCATCCTTTAAATTTCCCTCTTTTAAAACTCCTTGTTGTGCCTCCTTTATTTGAGTAGTAAGGTTATTGTGAATCATTATATTCATTGATTTTACTCGAATGGGTTCTCTATCCTTCCTGCTCAAGGAGTCGGCTACCACATTTGCCTTCCCCGGGTGGTAACGAATCTCAAAGTCGTAATCATTCAACAATTCAATCCACCTACGCTGCCTCATATTCAGTTGTTTCTGATTAAATATGTGTTGAAGACTTTTGTGGTCGGTATATATAATACTTTTGACCCCATATAAGTAGTGCCTCCAAGTCTTTAATGCAAAAACAACCGCGCCTAATTCCAAATCATGCGTCGTATAATTCTGTTCGTGAATCTTCAATTGTCTAGACGCATAAGCAATTACTTTCGTTCGTTGCATTAATACACAACCGAGACCTTGCTTTGAGGCGTCACAATATATCACAAAATCATCATTTCCTTCAGGTAATGACAATATACGTGCCGTAGTTAACTTTTTCTTTAACAATTGAAACGCTTTCTCTTGTTCATCTTTCCATTCAAATTTCTTCCCTTTATGCGTTAATGCAGTCAAGTGTTTCGCTATTCTGGAAAAGTCTTGGATGAACCTTCTGTATTAACCCGCTAGTCCTAAAAACTGGCGTATGTATTTCGGAGTTTTAGTGGTTTCCCACTTTTCAACGGTTTCGATCTTTGATGGATCCACCTGAATACCTTCTTTGTTCACTATGTGACCGAGGAATTGAACTTCTTCCAACCAAAATGTACACTTTGAAAACTTAGCGTACAGTTTTTCGTTTCTCAGCAACTCTAGTACTTTTCTCAAATGTTCTTTGTGCTTTTGATCATTCTTCGAGTAAATAAGTATGTCATCGATGAAAACAATGACAAACTTGTCAAGATATGGCCCACACACTCGGTTCATGAGGTCCATGAACACAGCTGGTGCGTTAGTCAATCCAAACGGCATAACCATAAACTCGTAATGACCGTAACGCGTCCTAAAAGCAGTCTTTGGAATATCATCCTCCTTCACCCGCATTTGATGATATCCAGAACGCAAATCGATCTTTGAATAAACAGACGAGCCTTGTAGTTGATAAAATAAGTCATCGATTCTCGGTAGTGGGTAGCGGTTCTCGCTGGTAAGTTTGTTCAACTCTCGGTAGTCGATACACAACCTGAATGTACCATCTTTCTTCTTGACAAACAAAACAGGAGCTCCCCACGGTGATGTGCTTGGTCGAATGAAATCACGCTCTAAAAGTTCTTGTAATTGGCTCTGAAGTTCCTTTATTTCGCTAGGTGCGAGTCTGTATGGAGCACGAGCTATTGGTGCAGCTCCCGGTACAAGGTCTATTTGAAATTCAACGGATCGGTGTGGAGGTAGTCCCGGTAATTCTTTCGGAAATACATCGGGAAATTCTTTTGCGATGGGAATATCATTGATGTTCTTTTCTTCGGAATTAACTTTCTCGACATGTGCTAGTACATCATAGCAACCTTTTCTTATTAGTTTTTGTGCCTTCGGGTTACTAATAAGATTTAACTTCGCGTTGCTCTTTTCTCCGTACACCATTAAGGGTTTTCCTTTTTCTCGTATAATGCGAATTGCATTTTTGTAACAAACGATCTCTGCTTTCACTTCTCTCAACCAGTCCATACCGATTATCACATCAAAACTTCCTAACTCTACTGGTATCAAGTCAATCGTAAATGTTTCGCTAACCAGTTTAATTTCTCGATTCCGACATATATTATCTGCTGAAATTAATTTACCATTTGCTAATTTGAGTAAAAATTTACTATCCAAAGGCGCCAATGGGCAACTTAATTTAGCACAAAATTCTCTACTCATATAGCTTCTATCCGCACCCGAATCAAATAAAACATAAGCAGATTTATCGTCAATAAGAAACGTGCCCGTAACAAGCTCCAGGTCTTCCTGTGCCTCTGCCGCATTAATATTGAAAACTCTTCCGCGGCCTTGTCCATTCGTGTTTTCCTGGTTCTGGCAATTTCTAATAATGTGGCCCGGTTTTCCACATTTATAACAAACTACATTGGCATAACTTGCTCCGACACTACTTGCTCCGCCATTACTCGTTCCAACACCATTTGTTCCTTTCGTTCTGTTAACCCCTGGTCCGTAGACCTCACACTTCGCCGCGCTATGACCATTTCTTTTACACTTGTTGCAAAATTTGGTGCAGAACCCCGAGTGATACTTTTCACACCTTTGGCATAGTTGCTTCTGATTGTTGTTGTTGTTGTTGTTGCGGTTGTTATGGTTGTTGGGATGATTGTTGTAGTAGTTGTTGTTGTTGTTGTTGTTGTTGTTGTTGGGCCGTTTGTTATAGTTGCGATTGATGTTGCGATTGTTGGGATAGTTGTTGCGATTATTGTTGTAATTGCTGTTGTTGTTGTATTGGTGATTCTTATCACCGTTTTCCTCCCACTTTCTTTTGACTTGCTTCACATTGGCCTCTTCAGCAGCCTGTTCTTTAATTCTTTCCTCAATCTGGTTCACTAGTTTGTGAGCCATTCTACATGCCTGTTGTATGGAGGTGAGTTCGTGTGAACTTATATCTTCTTGGATTCTTTCTGGTAATCCTTTCACAAATGCGTCGATCTTCTCTTCCTCATCTTCGAACGCTCCCGGACACAAAAGGCACAATTCTGTGAATCATCTTTCGTACGTGGTAATATCAAATCCTTGGGTTCGTAACCCTCTAAGTTCTGTCTTGAGCTTATTGACCTCGGTTCTGGGACGATACTTCTCATTCATCAAGTGCTTGAATGCTGACCACGGTAGTGCGTAAGCATCATCTTGTCCCACTTGCTCTAGATAGGTATTCCACCATGTTAACGCAGAACCTGTGAAGGTATGCGTAGCGTACTTCACTTTGTCCTCTTCAGTATACTTACTTATGGCAAACACCGATTCGACCTTCTCGGTCCACCGTTTCAATTCGATCGGTCCTTCGGTTCCATCAAATTCCAAAGGTTTGCAGGCAGTGAATTCTTTGTAGGTGCATCCTACACGATTTCCTGTACTACTAGATCCAAGGTTATTGTTGGTATGTAGTGCAGCCTGTACTGCGGCTATGTTTGCAGTAAGAAAGGTACGAAATTCCTCTTCGCTCATATTCATGGTTTGTCGAGTAGTCGGTGCCATTTCCTTCAAATAGTCAAATGAAACAAGTTAATCATACAGAATATTAAGAGTAGTCAATAGTATCTCGTAGCATAATATGAACTCATTTATAAAAGCTTTTTCTTCATATTAGCGTTTTATAAGTTTAAATTCGGGTAGTACCTACCCGTTAAGTTCATACTTAGTAGCTAATATACAATTCAACTACTACAATTCTATATGAAAAACTGATTATAATAATATTTCGCGTTCAAACTTTTTCACAATATTTTACAAACTTACAATACCGCTTATTTTACATATAACATGAAATATAGCACACAATAACTTTGATACAAGATAGTTGTGAAGATAATTCTAGCTAGTACACAAGTCGTTCAGCAAAGGCAATAAAGACACGTAATTCATACGTCCAGAAACAAGTCATGCATTTTGGTTTTACTAGGACTACTTCCCATCCTTGGTCTTGCGGAACATAACCGTTATGGCCGTTGATAAGACAACATGTTGTAACATCGTCAAAGGGACGAGGGTTACGTAATGTCTAACAGTCCCGTAACAATCTAAAAACTTTGTTTCTCACCCCAACTACTGAGTCCGTCACTTGTGGGAACGTTTTGTTTAATAGTTGTAGCCCGATGTTCTTGTTCTCACTTTGGTGAGAAGCGAACATTACTAACCCGTAAGCATAACATGCTTCTTTATGTTGCATGTTAGCTGCTTTTTCTAAATCACGAAGTCCTATATTCGGATATATTGAGTCAAAATAATTTCTTAACCCGTTGCGTAAAATAGCATTTGGGTTCCCCGCAATATATGCGTCAAAGTAAACACATCGTAACTTATGGATTTCCCAATGTGATATCCCCCATCTTTCGAATGAAAGCCTTTTATAAACCAAGACATTCTTGAAACGTTCTTCGAATGTCTTACAAACTGATCTCGCCTTAAATAGTTGTGACGAGGAATTCTGACCGACTCTAGACAAGATTTCATCAATCATGTCTCCGGGTAGGTGTCTTAAAATATTGGGTTGTCTATCCATTTTTGTGTTTTTATACTGTAAAATAGACAAGAGTTAGATTCATAAAAAAAATACTTATTAATACAAGCAATTTTTACATATATCATAAAGCATAAGCACACTATATTACATATATTACACCACGCGAATACAATATCTTATTCCGACTCGCTCGTTTCTTCTTCTTCGGTTTTGGTTCGTTTTGCCAAGTTTCTAGGGATATATGATGTTCCCCTAATACGAGCCGTCGTTTTCCACATTGGTTTAGAAAAACCTGGTGGTTTATGTTGGGATTTAACAAGTTTGAAACTCTTAAAACCATTTAAGATTAAAACAAAATGGAAGCGTGTAATTACCAATTAAACTTGTTAATCTTTAAACCAATTTAAAGTTAAATCCCAATAGGATCAAGTTGTGAACATAAGCTTACAAACTAACAAGAAAGGAAGAGTTTATACCTCCTTAAAACAAGTTTAAGGGCTGTCCAAAATGCTTATAAGATGATGAAGATATGTGTAGAACTTCAAGCCTTTGATGCACTAACAACACCCTTTAAGTTAGCTAGACTTTAGAACCTTAACAACCTTGTTAACAAAGCTACAAACCCCTTTCTTTGCTCACTAATTTTTGGACAGCAGCAACCCAAAAGAATGATGATGAATGTAGTTTCAAAAGCATGAAACCTTAAGTAGTTATACCCCAAACTTGTGTACCAACACCTTAGCTTTAGTTAGGATTTAATTAACACTTGAAATAAGCTTGCAAAATTAACAAAAGAACCCTTTCTCTTGCCTCAAACCCCACGGCCTGTTTCAGCAGAATTGGGAGAGAATGCAGTTTTTTTTTTTGTGTTTTGATGTGTATTCAAAGTGTCTTTGGTTTCCAAGAAGTCTTAGATACTTATGCTTCTTGAAAATCCAAGTATCCATTCAAATGGCTAGTCAAAATGGATGCATTTTTGAGACTCCAATGCCACTTACTCAACAAGTATAATAGAATATGTTTTATAAAAGAATTAGTTTTTATAAAATTCTTTTATAAACTTCCATTATATTTATATACATCTTAATATATAAAATCCATTTATATAAAAATGTAACATAAACTTATTAATTATTTACCTATAAATAATTAAATCCATATTATATAAATTATTCCATAATTTATATATGTATACACATCAAGTAATATTTAAGAAAACCATTTTTCTTAAAGTTCAAGTGTCGCGAATTTGATCAATGAACCAATCGTTAAAATCAAATACGAATAAGGTGTCGGTAAGTTTGTTATTGGGTATGACCCGACTTGGATCATAACACATTAGCCACATTAATTTAATATGTCTCTCGGGCATACGAAATACCTTCAATCTCCCACTTGCACGAGAAACATAAGACATTAATGCAAGTGATGGATACCACCTAACGACCGTCCATCACCCCCAATATGTTATGACTTTGTGCCATTCAATAACATCATCCCTTTCGAGTTCCTTACTCGAACTGATATATAGGTGAATCTTTCATCACATCCTTTCATCCTAGATGTCATGTTAAATCCAAGAGATACAGAGTGATCACTCTCTTTTAGATTTAACTTTATCAGGCCTTAGACATCTGACTCTCAACGAATAAGAGGGACAAATTCCATCTTGACTACATACGTCCTAGATACACACTTTGTACTATACCTGAGCTCTTCCTTGTGTACTACCATATTTCAGAATAGCGAAGGAAAGAATCAAGGCATAATACTTGGTGAATATCAGAACCCAATATGTATCTCAGGTCAGAGGATACGATGATATTCGCCTTTACTCAAGATTACATGTGATCAACCACAAAGGCTCCATACAGTAAATCTTGAGAGCGGGTCTTCCAATATTTGTATCCCACAAATATCTATGAACCTTGGTAGCAACCCTGCCCCACATTCAACCTATGAATGTTTACCAATCCAAGTTCATAATAGTCTAAACCTCACACTTGTTCCCATAAATGTGATCGACTACGGAATTTAGAATAATTACTTATTCATGGATAAAATATGCAAAATAGGAACATAACTCAAAATAAATTAAACCATAATTATATTAATGAGTTTGAACCACTTCGTTCCGTTACAATTCTTAAAACAGATCATGACCAATCACTAGAATATCGAAGCCCTAATGCACAAACATGTCCTTCATGTTTTGCTCCATATAAGAGTTTCGTGAGTGGATCCGCTATGTTATGATCTGTGTGAACTTTGCGAATACATATCTTTCCCTTTTCAACTTCATCCCTAATGTAGTTGAATCTCCGCTCAATGTGACGGGTCTTTTGGTGAGCACGAGGTTCCTTGATTTGAGCAATCGCACCTTCGTTGTCACAAAAGATCTCAAGAGGGTCTTGAATGGTAGGGACCACTCCTAAGTCGTCGATGAATTTCTTCATCCATGCAGCTTCCTGTGCTGCCAATGATGCGGCAATGTACTCCGATTCTGTAGTGGATAATGCAACAACATCCTGTTTTGAACTCTTCCAAGAGACCGCACCTCCATTTAACGTGAAGACATAACCGGATTGTGATCGAGAATCATCTCGATCAGTTTGGAAACTCGCATCCACGTAACCTTTTACAGCGAGTTCCTCCTCACCAGACCCATATATTAGAAACATATCCTTAGTCCTCCTAAGGTATTTCAATATACTTTTGACAGCAATCCAATGACTGTTTCCTGGGTTTTTCTGGTATCTACTTGTCAAGCTAAGAGCGCATGACACATCCGGTCTAGTACATATCATTGCATACATAATTGACCCAATAGCAGACGCGTATGGGACATTCTTCATTTTCTCCTGTTCATCTTTTGTGGTGGGGCACTGAGATGAACTGAGAAGTGTTCCTCTTTGAATAGGTACCAAACCTTTCTTAGAGTTCTCCATCTTGAACCTTTTCAAGACCTTTTCAATGTATGCACTTTGATTCAAACCTATCAATTTCTTGGATCTATTCCTGTAGATCCCAATCCCCAAAATGTATTTTGCTTCTCCAATATCCTTAATGGAGAAGCAGCTACTTAGCCAAGTCTTAACTCCTTGCATTTGTGGAATATCATTTCCAAATAATAATATATCATCCACATATAGTACAAGGAACATGACAGTGCTCCCACTAGCTTTCTTATATACACAAGCTTCATCACCATTTTTAATGAAGCCAAATTTCTCGGCTTCCTCATTAAAACGATGATTCCACATTCTAGATGCTTGTTTCAATCCGTAGATTGACTTCTTTAACTTGCATACCTTTTTAGGATATTTCGGATCGACAAAACCTTCGGGCTGAACCATATAGACATCTTCCATAAGATATCCATTTAAGAAAGCAGTTTTGACATCCATTTGCCATATTTCGTAATCATAATGAGCGGCAATGGCAAATAATATCCTTATAGACTTCAGCATTGCCACAGGCGAAAAGGTTTCATCATAATCAACCCCTTGAGTTTGAGTGAAACCTTTTGCAACAAGTCTAGCTTTATATGTATCCAAGTTTCCATGTATGTCGGTTTTCATCTTGAAAAGCCATTTATAATCAACTAGCCTAGAGCCAGGAGGTTGAGCAACAAGTTCCCAAACTTGGTTGTCATACATGGATTGCATCTCAGCGTTCATGGCTTCCTGCCATTTATCTTTATCAATCCTTGATAAAGCATCTTGGTAGTTTGTTGGTTCATCCAAATCAACCGTATAGAAACCATCTATGAGAAACCCATATCTCTCAGGAGGATTGCTAATCCTACCAGATCTACGAATGTCTTGTGTATTTTGATCATCCATTTGATCACTCTCAACATTTTCATGTTGAGTGCTAGTGTCAACCAATTGTGTATCATCTACTTGATCTTGAACCTCTTCAAGATCTATCTTCCTTTCACTATTTCCTTCCATTAGGAACTTAGTTTCAAGGAATTCCGCTTTCCGAGCAACAAATACATTTTGCTCGGATGGATCATAGAAATAGTATCCCATATCGTCCTTGGGATATCCTATGAAGATACACTTCGTGGATCGAGCATTCAACTTATTAGGGACGTAACGCTTAGGATAAGCTTCACATCCCCATACCTTTAAGTATGATAGAGATGGAGGTTTACCAAACCATATCTCATGAGGTGTTCGTTCCACTTTCTTGGTTGGGGCCATATTTAAAATACGAGCCGCAGAGCATAGACAATAACCCCAAAATGATAGAGGTAACGAGCTTTTTGCCATCATAGATCGAACCATATCCATTAGGGTTCGGTTTCTCCTTTCGGACACTCCATTAAGCTGAGGTGTTCCGGGTGGAGTAAGTTGTGAGATAATCCCACAACTCCTAAGATGATCTTGGAAAGCATCGCTTAGGTATTCACCTCCTCTATCGGTACGAAGTACCTTGATTGTCTTATTGAGTTGATTTTGTACTTCGTTTTGATATTCCTTGAATGCTTCAAAAGTTTCGTCCTTGTGTCTTAATAAGTAGACATATCCGAAACGACTGAAGTCATCAATGAAAGTAATGAAGTATCTTTCACCATTCCTAGCTATGGGCTTAAAGGGTCCACATACATCCGAATGTATTAATTCCAATAAGTCCTTAGCCCTTTCATAGGTCCCTTTGAAAGGTGCTTTAGTCATTTTGCCTTGTAAACAAGATTCACATACATCAAATGAGTCAAGTTCATTTGATTTCAAAAGTCCATTCTTTTGAAGTGTATGTATTCGATTCTTGTTTATGTGACCAAGGCGACAATGCCATAAGTAGGAATCACTCAAATCCCTTTTGAGTTTCTTGGTGCTAGTATGGTATATTGAGCTACTAGATAATGTGTCGTCATGAACCAATTCATAAATTCCATTTGAAGGCGTAGCCTTAAAATAGAATACATTATCCAAAGAAACATGGATATCATCATTAATGAAATTAAGATTAAAACCATATTGTTTCAAACGGGAAACAGAAATAATGTTTCGTGTTAAATCAGGTGCATACAAAACATTTTTCAATATAAGTTCCAAACCACTTGGTAGCTTTAAAACAAAGTCTCGTTGAGCTTTTACGTGCACCTTTGCACCATTTCCCATGTAGAGACTTGTTGTTCCCGCATTTAGTTTACTTCTTATGAACCCTTGCAATGAATTGCAAATATGAGTTCCACATCCTGTGTCTAATACCCATGTATTAGAAGAAGTAATACTAAGCTCAACGTATATCATGTATACATTACCTGAGGTTTGCCCTGCTTCCCTCTTTGCATTCAACTCTTTTAGGTAGACCGGGCAGTTGCGTTTCCAGTGACCTATCACACCGCAACCAAAGCATGGATCTTCCTTGGGGTTTGCTTGTCTGGCAACCTTTTGCCATTGTAGGTGGGTCCTTTCTTCTTAGCCACCTTTGGCTTAGAAGAGGATTCATCCTTGGATCCACCTTCTTTGATCATGAGCATGGGTGAAGCCTTTTTACCCATGCTTGATTCATCCGTCCTTAGCATGACATGTAATTCGCCAATGCTCTTATCCCAATCATTCATGCCGTAATTCAACATGCATGTGTCAAATCTTTTTGACAAAGAGTTGAGGATAAGGTCCGTGGTTAATTCATTAGACACGGGACTGTTGAAACGGTGCAATCGATCAATGAGGCTTTTCATCTTTAGTACATTAGATGAATCGGATTGGGAGTTATTTTCCTTTTCGAGGATGGACCTCAATGATAGGTTATTAAAGTTGATTGGTGCGTTTGGAATGTTGTTGTTATTGGCAGCCATCTACAAAATTTAACAAAGTTCGTTTAAGTATTAATTTTAATTTAACATTCAATACCCTTTTAATCCTATTGATATATTAAATTTTAGAATCCAACGGTAAACCAAATTTCGGTTAGGTGACCTTTATCCCGTTATTTGATTTAGCTAGGTAGTCATTATATGACAATTGCAATCCTTTTGCAACTTCTAATGTATGGGATCATGCAATCCTTTTACATGGCATATTTATCCCATCAACGCCTATTTGTTCCTCATGCTTCGGTGACCCTAAGTTCATGATTCCCAAATCAAGTCGTCCTACTTGTGTAAACGTGTAAACTTAACATACAAGTGGTTAGGTGACCTTTATCCCACAAGCATGCGAAATTCACCTTAATCATATTAGTTTCCCCATAATGGTTAGGTGACCTTTATTCCATCATGAGTTCCCTAATATGCCTAAGTGTCACACAAAAGGATGGCGTTTAACTTGTTATCCTTGTTTGTAGAAGGGATTTTAAGTTTTCATTAATTCTAGTTTGAGAAAACTTTTATGCCATACACCAACATGCATTTAGTGTATGGTACTTATGAAAAACCATTTTCATGTCTAGTAATTTGCCAATTACTTGATATAAACCATTTTATATATATGTGATCCTTTTCTTGTTCTTAATAACCATTTATTAAGGTCTTTAGTTGCTTTTAATTTAACCAATTAAATTGTCGTTTTGCATGTCTTTAATACATCTAATTTAACCAATTAAATTGTCGTTTTGCTTGTTGTTATCATGTAATTAATTGTATCTACCAAACATACAATACAATAAACAAACAAACAACCACACATGCAAAACAAGTATGTTCACAATCTAGCCATTTTGGTGGACATTTGTTTAGCCGAAAACAAATGTCACCGGGTTAAGGGGTAATAATACAAAGTAGGAGATTTCAAATCTCCCACTTAACCTTGCATCCATATGCTCCTTGTGTTCTTCAAGTCTTCATTATCTTGTATCTTCATTTTACAAAATATGTATCCTAATACATTTTATCTAGAAAATGAAAATACAACCTAATCTATTTTACATACCAAATATAAAATAAATTACATAACCAAATGAATAACTATTACAAACCAATTGAATGAATTAATATTACATACCAAATGAATATTACAAATCAACCAAACATTCAACCATAACATGCATTCAACACAAGGTCAAGGCTATGATTGTGAACATGAACATGCAACCAAATAAGACCAAATGAAAAGGCCCAAAACCCACTTTTGGAACCCAAACAATTCGGCCTAATACATAAACCCACCCAAACCCATTGATTTTTGCAATCTACATTCATGCATGTTCATAGATTGCAAATATAGTGGGTTTAAAACAACTTTTCGAAGCATATTTCAACAACTTCGGCTCTAGATACCATTGTTGGGATTTAACAAGTTTGAAACTCTTAAAACCATTTAAGATTAAAACAAAATGGAAGCGTGTAATTACCAATTAAACTTGTTAATCTTTAAACCAATTTAAAGTTAAATCCCAATAGGATCAAGTTGTGAACATAAGCTTACAAACTAACAAGAAAGGAAGAGTTTATACCTCCTTAAAACAAGTTTAAGGGCTGTCCAAAATGCTTATAAGATGATGAAGATATGTGTAGAACTTCAAGCCTTTGATGCACTAACAACACCCTTTAAGTTAGCTAGACTTTAGAACCTTAACAACCTTGTTAACAAAGCTACAAACCCCTTTCTTTGCTCACTAATTTTTGGACAGCAGCAACCCAAAAGAATGATGATGAATGTAGTTTCAAAAGCATGAAACCTTAAGTAGTTATACCCCAAACTTGTGTACCAACACCTTAGCTTTAGTTAGGATTTAATTAACACTTGAAATAAGCTTGCAAAATTAACAAAAGAACCCTTTCTCTTGCCTCAAACCCCACGGCCTGTTTCAGCAGAATTGGGAGAGAATGCAGTTTTTTTTTTTGTGTTTTGATGTGTATTCAAAGTGTCTTTGGTTTCCAAGAAGTCTTAGATACTTATGCTTCTTGAAAATCCAAGTATCCATTCAAATGGCTAGTCAAAATGGATGCATTTTTGAGACTCCAATGCCACTTACTCAACAAGTATAATAGAATATGTTTTATAAAAGAATTAGTTTTTATAAAATTCTTTTATAAACTTCCATTATATTTATATACATCTTAATATATAAAATCCATTTATATAAAAATGTAACATAAACTTATTAATTATTTACCTATAAATAATTAAATCCATATTATATAAATTATTCCATAATTTATATATGTATACACATCAAGTAATATTTAAGAAAACCATTTTTCTTAAAGTTCAAGTGTCGCGAATTTGATCAATGAACCAATCGTTAAAATCAAATACGAATAAGGTGTCGGTAAGTTTGTTATTGGGTATGACCCGACTTGGATCATAACACATTAGCCACATTAATTTAATATGTCTCTCGGGCATACGAAATACCTTCAGTTTAGAGGTTCCCGGGTTATTGTTACAACTTAAGAAATACGGGTGTTGACGATACATATAAAGTTCATCGGGTTTGGAATCAAATTTCTCTATTTTTATGCCCTTTCCCTTATTGTTCTCTTTTGCCTTATTAAATTGTGTTGGGGTAATTTCTATAACATCATCGAAATCCTTGTCGGGATCCGATTCATCGGAGAATTGGTAATCCTCCCAATACTTTGCTTCCTTGGCGGAAACACCATTGACCATAATTAACTTTGGTCGGTTGGTTGAGGATTTTCTTCTACTTAACCGTTTTATTATTTCCCCCACTGGTTCTATTTCTTCTTCCGGTTCCGATTCTTCTTCCGGTTCCGCTTCTTCTTCCGGTTCCGACTCTTCTTCCGGTTCCTCTTCGGGAACTTGTGAATCAGTCCACGAATCATTCCAATTTACATTTGACTCTTCATTATTATTAGGTGAGTTAATGGGACTTATTCTAGAGGTAGACATCTATCACATAATATCAAACACGTTAAGAGATTAATATATCACATAATATTCACATGTTAAAAATATATAGTTTCCAACCAAATTTATTAAGCAATCATTTTTCAAGTAAACACGGTTAAATTCCAGACTCACTAATGAATCCTAACAAACTCGATAAGACACACTAATGCAAAATTCTGGTTCTCTAAGACCAACGCTCAGATACCAACTGAAATGTCCCGTTCTTATTGAAATGTCCCGTTCTTATTGATTAAAAACGTTCCATATTAATTGATTTCGTTGCGAGGTTTTGACCTCTATATGAGACGTTTTTCAAAGACTGCATTCATTTTTAAAACAAACCATAACCTTTATTTTATAAATAAAGGTTTAAAAAGCTTTACGTAGATTATCAAATAATGATAATCTAAAATATCCTGTTTACACACGACCATTACATAATGGTTTACAATACAAATATGTTACATCGAAATCAGTTTCTTGAATGCAGTTTTTACACAATATCATACAAACATGGACTCCAAATCTTGTCCTTATTTTAGTGTGCAACAGCAGAAGCTCTTAGTATTTACCTGAGAATAAACATGCTTTAAACGTCAACAAAAATTGTTGGTGAGTTATAGGTTTAACCTATATATATCAAATCGTAACAATAGACCACAAGATTTCATATTTCAATACACATCCCATATATAGAGATAAAAATCATTCATATGGTGAACACCTGGTAACCGACATTAACAAGATGCATATATATAAGAATATCCCCATCATTCCGGGACACCCTTCGGATATGATATAAATTTCGAAGTACTAAAGCATCCGGTACTTTGGATGGGGTTTGTTAGGCCCAATATATCTATCTTTAGGATTCACGTCAATTAGGGTGTCTGTTCCCTAATTCTTAGATTACCAGACTTAATAAAAAGGGGCATATTCGATTTCGATAATTCAACCATAGAATGTAGTTTCACGTACTTGTGTCTATTTTATAAATCATTTATAAAACCTGCATGTATTCTCATCCCAAAAATATTAGATTTTAAAAGTGGGACTATAACTCACTTTCACAGATTTTTACTTTGTCGGGAAGTAAGACTTGGCCACTGGTTGATTCACGAACCTATAACAATATATACATATATATCAAAGTATGTTCAAAATATATTTACAACACTTTTAATATATTTTGATGTTTTAAGTTTATTAAGTCAGCTATCCTCGTTAGTAACCTACAACTAGTTGTCCACAGTTAGATGTACAGAAATAAATCGATAAATATTATCTTGAATCAATCCACGACCCAGTGTATACGTATCTCAGTATTGATCACAACTCAAACTATATATATTTTGGAATCAACCTCAAACCTGTATAGCTAACTCCAACATTCACATATAGAGTGTCTATGGTTGTTCCGAAATATATATAGATGTGTCGACAGGATAGGTCGAAACATTGTATACGTGTTTATGGTATCTTAAGATTACATAATATACAATACAAGTTGATTACGTTATGGTTGGAATAGATTTGTTACCAATTTTCACGTAGCTAAAATGAGAAAAATTATCCAATCTTGTTTTACCCATAACTTCTTCATTTTAACTCCGTTTTGAGTGAATCAAATTGCTATGGTTTCATATTGAACTCTATTTTATGAATCTAAACAGAAAAAGTATAGGTTTATAGTCGGAAAAATAAGTTACAAGTCGTTTTTGTAAAGGTAGTCATTTCAGTCGAAAGAACGACGTCTAGATGACCATTTTAGAAAACATACTTTCACTTTGAGTTTACCCATAATTTTTGGATATAGTTTCATGTTCATAATAAAAATCATTTTCTCAGAATAACAACTTTTAAATTAAAGTTTATCATAGTTTTTAATTAACTAGCCCAAAACAGCCCGCGGTGTTACTACGACGGCGTAAATCCGGTTTTACGGTGTTTTTCGTGTTTCCAGGTTTTAAATCATTAAGTTAGCATATCATATAGATATAGAACATGTGTGTAGTTAATTTTAAAAGTCAAGTTAGAAGGATTAACTTTTGTTTGTGAACAAGTTTAGAATTAACTAAACTATGTTCTAGTGATTACGAGTTTAAACCTTCGAATAAGATAGTTTTATATATGTGAATCGAATGATGTTATGAACATCATTACTACCTCAATTTTAGTAGGTAAACCTACTGGAAGTGACAAGAAATGATCTAGCTTCAAAGGATCTTGGATGGCTTGAAAGTTCTTGAAGTAGGATCATGACACAAAAACAAGTTCAAGTAAGATTTTTACTCGAATTAAGATAGTTTATAGTTATAGAAATTGAATCAAAGTTTGAATATGAATATTACCTTGAATAAGAAAGATAACCTACTGTATATAACAAAGGTTTCTTGATCTTAGATGATTACTTGGAATGGATTAGAAAGCTTGGAAGTAAATTAGTAAACTTGAAGGGATTTTTGAAGTGTTCTTGAAGTGTTCTTCCTATGATGATTATAGCTTGATTCTTGAAGTGATTTTTGATGAAGATGATGATTAACTACTGGAAAAATACGTTCATAATAGTGTGTGTGTGTATGTGTTGAGAGAGAATTAGAAAGAGAATTGGAAGTGAAATGGAGTGAATGATGAGTGGTAATTGGTGAGTGGTGATTGGGGTTAAAAGGAGTTCTAGTTAGTTGACTAGCTCATGGTAGAAGTTAAAATTGATTAGTCATACATGACATAATCAAGAGTGGAATCCCATACTAGTTCCTATTGGTATATACTCATAGTAAGTACGTTTTGAAGCTGTGTATAATACGGGTAAGAATACGACTAGAATTCTTGATGAAAGAAAAGAATGGAAAAGTAACTGTAACCATTTTCGTTAAGTATGAGTGTTTTGATATATGTCTTAAAGTCTTCCAAAAGTATTTTAATACATCTAAATACACTACATGTATATACATTTTAACTGAGTCGTTAAGTCATCGTTAGTCGTTACATGTAAGTGTTGTTTTGAAACCTTTAAGTTAATGATCTCAATTAATGTTGTTAACCCATTGTTTATTATATCTTATGAGATGTTAAATTATTATATTATCATAATATTATGATATATTAATATATCTTAATATGATATATATACATTTAAATGTCGTTACAACGATAATCGTTACATATATGTCTCGTTTCGAAATCCTTAAGTTAGTAGTCTTGTTTATATGTATATAACTCATTGTTAATATACTTATGGAGATACTTACTTATCATAATCTCATGTTAACCATATGTATATCCATATATATATCGTCATGTCGTTTTTACAAGTTTTAACGTTCGTGAATCGCCGGTCAACTTGGGTGGTCAATTGTCTATATGAAACATATTTCAATTAATCAAGTCTTAACAAGTTTGATTGCTTAACATGTTGGAAACATTTAATCATGTAAATATCAATCTCAATTAATATATATAAACATGGAAAAGTTCGGGTCACTACACTTATTGATTAAAAACGTTCCATATTAATTGATTTCGTTGCGAGGTTTTGACCTCTATATGAGACGTTTTTCAAAGACCGCATTCATTTTAAAACAAACCATAACCTTTATTTCATCAATAAAGGTTTAAAAAGTTTTACGTAGATTATCAAATAATGATAATCTAAAATATCCTGTTTACACACGACTATTACATAATGGTTTACAATACAAATATGTTACAACGAAATAAGTTTCTTGAATGTAGTTTTTACACAATATAATACAAGCATGGACTCCAAATCTTGTCCTTATTTAAGTATGCGATAGCAGAAGCTCTTATTAATCACCTGAGAATAAACATGCTTAAAACGTCAACAAAAAAATGTTGGTGAGTTATAGGTTTAACCTATATATATCAAATCGTAACAATAGACCACAAGATTTCATATTTCAATATACATCCCATCCATAGAGATAAAAATCATTCATATGGTGAACACCTGGTAACCGACATTAACAAGATGCATATATAAGAATATCCCCATCATTCCGGGACACCCTTCGGATATGATATAAATTTTGAAGTACTAAAGCATCCGGTACTTTGGATGGGGTTTGTTAGGCCCAATAGATCTATCTTTAGGATTCACGTCAATTAGGGTGTCTGTTCCCTAATTCTTAGATTACCAGACTTAATAAAAGGGGCATATTCGATTTCGATAATTCAACCATAGAATGTAGTTTCACGTACTTGTGTCTATTTTGTAAATCATTTATAAAACCTGCATGTATTCTCATCCCAAAAATATTAGATTTTAAAAGTGGGACTATAACTCACTTTCACAGATTTTTACTTCGTCGGGAAGTAAGACTTGGCCACTGGTCGATTCACGAACCTATAACAAATATGTACATATATATCAAAGTATATTCAAAATATATTTACAACACTTTTAATACATTTTGATGTTTTAAGTTTATTAAGTCAGCTGTCCTCGTTAGTAACCTACAACTAGTTGTCCAACGTTAGATGTACAGAAAAAAATTGATATATATTATCTTGAATCAATCCATGACCCAGTGTATACACGTCTCAGGCTAGATCACAACTCAAAGTATATATATTTTTGGAATCAACCTCAACCATGTATAGCTAACTCCCACATTACTGCATATAGAGTGTCTATGGTTGTTCCAAATAATATATACACATGGGTCGATATGATATGTCAAAACATTTGTATACGTGTCTATGGTATCCCAAGATTACATAATATATTAGAATACATGTATAATACAATATAAGTTAGGTAGGATATGATTAATATAGATTTTTTACCAATTTTCACATTGCTACAACAAGAAAAATTATCCAATCTTGTTTTACCCATAACTTCTTCATTTTAAATCTGTTTTGAGTGAATCAAATTGCTATGGTTTCATATTGAACTCTATTTTATGAATATAAACAGAAAAAGTATAGGTTTATAGTCAGAAATATAAGTTACAAGTTGTTTTTGTAAAGGTAGTCATTTCAGTCGAAAGAACGACGTCTAGATGACCATTTTAGAAAACATACTTCCACTTTGAGTTTAATCATGATTTTTGGATATAGTTTTATGTTCATAAGAAAAATCATTTTCCCAGAAGAACAACTTTTAAATCAAAGTTTATCATAGTTTTTAATTAACTAACCTAAAACAGCCCGCGGTGTTACTACGACAGCGTAAATCCGGTTTTACGGTGTTTTTCGTGTTTCCAGGTTTTAAATCATTAAGTTAGCATATCATATAGATATAGAACATGTGTTTAGTTGATTTTAAAAATCAAGTTAGAAGGATTAACTTTTGTTTTCGAACAAGTTTAGAATTAACTAAACTATGTTCTAGTGATTACAAGTTTAAACCTTCGAATAAGATAGCTTTATATGTATGAATCGAATGATGTTATGAACATCATTACTACCTCAAGTTTTTTGGATATAGCTACTGGAAATGAGAAAAATGGATCTAGCTTCAAAGGATCCTTGGATGGCTTGAAAGTTCTTGAAGCAGAATCATGACACGAAAACAGTTCAAGTAAGATTTTTACTCGAAATAAGATTGTTATAGTTATAGAAATTGAATCAAAGTTAGAATATGAGTATTGCCTTGTATTAGAAAGATATCTTACTGTAAATAAGAAAGATTTCTTGAGGTTGGATGATCACTCTACAAGATTGGAAGTAAGCTAGCAAACTTGGAAGTATTCTTGATTTTATGAAACTAGAACTTGTAGAATTTATGAAGAACACTTAGAACTTGAAGATAGAACTTGAGAGAGATCAATTAGATGAAGAAAATTGAAGAATGAAAGTGTTTGTAGGTGTTTTTGGTCGTTGGTGTATGGATTAGATATAAAGGATATGTAATTTTGTTTTCATGTAAATAAGTCATGAATGATTACTCATATTTTTGTAATTTTATGAGATATTTCATGCTAGTTGCCAAATGATGGTTCCCACATGTGTTAGGTGACTCACATGGGCTGCTAAGAGCTGATCATTGGAGTGTATATACCAATAGTACATACATCTAAAAGTTGTGTATTGTACGAGTACGAATACGGGTGCATACGAGTAGAATTGTTGATGAAACTGAACGAGGATGTAATTGTAAGAATTTTTGTTAAGTAGAAGTATTTTGATAAGTGTCTTGAAGTCTTTCAAAAGTGTATGAATACATATTAAAACACTACATGTATATACATTTTAACTGAGTCGTTAAGTCATCGTTAGTCGTTACATGTAAGTGTTGTTTTGAAACCTTTAGGTTAACGATCTTGTTAAATGTTGTTAACCCAATGTTTATAATATCAAAGGAGATTTTAAATTATTATATTATCATGATAATATGATGTATTAATATCTCTTAATATGATATATATACATTAAATGTCGTTATAACGATAATCGTTACATATATGTCTCGTTTCAAAATCATTAAGTTAGTAGTCTTGCTTTTACATATGTAGTTCATTGTTAATATACTTAATGATATGTTTACTTATCATAATATCATGTTAACTATATATATATATATATATATATATATATATATATATATATATATATATATATATATATATATATCCATATATATGTCATCATATAGTTTTTACAAGTTTTAACGTTCGTGAATCACCGGTCAACTTGGGTGGTCAATTGTCTATATGAAACCTATTTCAATTAATCAAGTCTTAACAAGTTTCATTGCTTAACATGTTGGAAACACTTAATCATGTAAATAAAAATTTCATTTAATATATATAAACATGAAAAATTTCGGGTCACTACAATATCGTACGCATTACACAAACTCTCATGTCTATTATGGATGTACTTATCTCATTTTCAACAAACATGTACTAGTATGACTCATAATTTTTATCACTTCATAAGTTCAATCATACCTAGCATAATTAGTTTCACCAAAACAAGTGTATGAAACCATTAGCATTCATCAATAAGCATGTCAAACAATATGCAATCAATGGTTATCATACATTTAGACACTAAATTCGACTCAAGTCAACAATTTCATCAAAAAGCCTAAGCATACAATCCTTAACTTTCACAAGTAAAACTTTTCAATTCGAACAAATGTAGTGACCCGAACTTTTCCATGTTTATATATATTAATTGAGATTGATATTTACATGATTAAATGTTTCCAACATGTTAAGCAATCAAACTTGTTAAGACTTGATTAATTGAAATATGTTTCATATAGACAATTGACCACCCAAGTTGACCGGTGATTCACGAACGTTAAAACTTGTAAAAACTATATGATGACATATATATGGATATATATATAGTTAACATGATACTATGATAAGTAAACATATCATTAAGTATATTAACAATGAACTACATATGTAAAAACAAGACTACTAACTTAATGATTTTTAAACGAGACATATATGTAACGATTATCGTTGTAAAGACATTTAATGTATATATATCATATTAAGAGATATTCATACATGATAATATCATGATAATATAATAATTTAAAATCTCATTTGATATTATAAACATTGGGTTAACAACATTTAACAAGATCGTTAACCTAAAAGTTTCAAAACAACACTTACATGTAACGACTAACGATGACTTAACGACTCAGTTAAAATGTATATACATGTAGTGTTTTAATATGTATTTATACACTTTTTAAAGACTTCAATACATTTATCAAAATACTTCTACTTAACAAAAATGCTTACAATTACATCCTCGTTCAGTTTCATCAACAATTCTACTCGTATGCACCCGTATTCGTACTCGTACAATACACAGCTTTTAGATGTATGTACTATTGGTATATACACTCCAATGATCAGCTCTTAGCAGCCCATGTGAGTCACCTAACACATGTGGGAACCATCATTTGGCAACTAGCATGAAATATCTCATAAAATTACAAAAATATGAGTAATCATTCATGACTTATTTACATGAAAACAAAATAACATATCCTTTATATCTAATCCATACACCAACGACCAAAAACACCTACAAACACTTTCATTCTTCAATTTTCTTCATCTAATTGATCTCTCTCAAGTTCTATCTTCAAGTTCTAAGTGTTCTTCATAAATTCCAAAAGTTCTAGTTTCATAAAATCAAGAATACTTTCAAGTTTGCTAGCTCACTTCCAATCTTGTAAGGTGATCATCCAACCTCAAGAAATCTTTGTTTCTTACAGTAGGTTATCATTCTAATACAAGGTAATAATCATATTCAAACTTTGGTTCAATTTCTATAACTATAACAATCTTATTTCAAGTGATGATCTTACTTGAACTTGTTTTCGTGTCATGATTCTGCTTCAAGAACTTCGAGCCATCCAAGGATCCATTGAAGCTAGATCCATTTTTCTATTTTCCAGTAGGTTTATCCAAGGAAATTAAGGTAGTAATGATGTTCATAACATCATTCGATTCATACATATAAAGCTATCTTATTCGAAGGTTTAAACTTGTAATCACTAGAACATAGTTTAGTTAATTCTAAACTTGTTCGCAAACAAAAGTTAATCCTTCTAACTTGACTTTTAAAATCAACTAAACACATGTTCTATATCTATATTATATGCTAACTTAATGATTTAAAACCTGGAAACACGAAAAACACCGTAAAACCGGATTTACGCCGTCGTAGTAACACCGCGGGCTGTTTTGGGTTAGTTAATTAAAAACTATGATAAACTTTGATTTAAAAGTTGTTATTCTGAGAAAATGATTTTTATTATGAACATGAAACTATATCCAAAAATTATGGTTAAACTCAAAGTGGAAGTATGTTTTCTAAAATGGTCATCTAGACGTCGTTCTTTCGACTGAAATGACTACCTTTACAAAAACGACTTGTAACTTATTTTTCTGACTATAAACCTATACTTTTTCTGTTTGGATTCATAAAATAGAGTTCAATATGAAACCATAGCAATTTGATTCACTCAAAACGGATTTAAAATGAAGAAGTTATGGGTAAAACAAGATTGGATAATTTTTCTCATTTTAGCTACGTGAAAATTGGTAACAAATCTATTCCAACCATAATTTAATCAACTTGTATTGTATATTATGTAATCTTGAGATACCATAGACATGTATACAATGTTTCGACCTATCATGTCGACACATCTATATATATTTCGGAACAACCATAGACACTCTATATGTGAATGTTGGAGTTAGCTATACAGGGTTGAGGTTGATTCCAAAATATATATAGTTTGAGTTGTGATCAATACTGAGATACGTATACACTGGGTCGTGGATTGATTCAAGATAATATTTATCGATTTATTTCTGTACATCTAACTGTGGACAACTAGTTATAGGTTACTAACGAGGACAGCTGACTTAATAAACTTAAAACATCAAAATATATTAAAAGTGTTGTAAATATATTTTGAACATACTTTAATATATATGTATATATTGTTATAGGTTCGTGAATCAACAGTGGCCAAGTCTTACTTCCCGACGAAGTAAAAATCTGTGAAAGTGAGTTATAGTCCCACTTTTAAAATCTAATATTTTTGGGATGAGAATACATGCAGGTTTTATAAATGATTTACAAAATAGACACAAGTACGTGAAACTACATTCTATGGTTGAATTATCGAAATCGAATATTCCCCTTTTTATTAAGTCTGGTAATCTAAGAATTAGGGAACAGACACCCTAATTGACGCGAATCCTAAAGATAGATCTATTGGGCCTAACAAACCCCATCCAAAGTACCGGATGCTTTAGTACTTCGAAATTTATATCATATCCGAAGGGTGTCCCGGAATGATGGGGATATTCTTATATATGCATCTTGTTATTGTCGGTTACCAGGTGTTCACCATATGAATGATTTTTATCTCTATGTATGGGATGTGTATTGAAATATGAAATCTTGTGGTCTATTATTATGATTTGATATATATAGGTTAAACCTATAACTCACCAACATTTTTGTTGACGTTTTAAGCATGTTTATTCTCAGGTGATTATTAAGAGCTTCCGCTGTCGCATACTTAAATAAGGACGAGATTTGGAGTCCATGCTTGTATGATATTGTGTAAAAACTGCATTCAAGAAACTTATTTTGTTGTAACATATTTGTATTGTAAACCATTATGTAATGGTTGTGTGTAAACAGGATATTTTAGATTATCATTATTTGATAATCTACGTAAAGCTTTTTAAACCTTTGTTTATGAAATAAAGGTTATGGTTTGTTTTAAAATGAATGCAGTCTTTGAAAAACGTCTCATATAGAGGTCAAAACCTCGCAACGAAATCAATTAATATGGAACGTTTTTAATCAATAAGAACGGGACATTTCAGTTGGTATCAGAGCGTTGGTCTTAGAGAACCAGAATTTTGCATTAGTGTGTCTTATCGAGTTTGTTAGGATGCATTAGTGAGTCTGGACTTCGACCGTGTTTACTTGAAAAATGATTTCTTAACAAATTTTTGTTGGAAACTATATATTTTTAACATATGAATATTATGTGATATATTAATCTCTTAACGTGTTTGATATTATGTGATAGATGTCTACCTCTAGAACAAGTCCCATTGACTCACCTAATAATTGAAGGTTTTTCGAATGCCCGAGAGACATATTAAATTAACGTGGCTAATATGTTTTGATCCAAGTCGGGTCATACCCAATAACAAGCTTACCAAAACCTTATACGTATTTAGTCCTAACGATTGGATCATTGATTAAATACGCGACACTTGAACCTTAAGAAAAATGGTTTTCTGACATGTTACTTGATGTGTATATAAATTATGGAATAATTTATACTTAATTATTTATAGGTTAAATAATTAATAATGTTATATTACATTTTATAAATATGGTTTTATATAAAATGTATACATAACAAATATTTGCACAAGTTTATAAAATGTATTATATAAAACTAGTTCTATTAAATTGTCTAGTTTTATAAAAGCATCTTATAAAAAATATAAGTGGCCTTGGAGTCCATCCAAGCATGCATTTGACTAGCCATGGGAGTGGTTACTTCAAGATTCATGTGGCATAAGTACCAAGGGATGTTGGAGACCACAATGAGATGCAAATACATCAAATACACTTCAAAAAAAACTGCACAAAGAGTCCATTCTGCAGCAGCCTGGCCGTGGCCTTTTGGAAGGTCTAAAGGGTTTCTAAAATTTGATTTTGAAGCTCATTTCAAGTGTTAATAAATCCTAACCAAAGTACAAAGGTTTGGTGTTAAAGGCTTGGGGTATTACTTGCTTGAGGCTTCAAGTTAGAAGCTCATTTTGCATCATCTTCTTCACCATCTTGCAACCTTGTTAACAACCCTCAACAAGCTTGAGGAGGTATGAATATTCTCTTCTTGTTCTTATTTGTAAGTATTATTTCAAGACTTGATAACAATATGGAATTCAAGTAAAACGGTTTAACATATACACTTGTTCATATATGAAATAATGCTTCCGCTTGTCTTAACACTCATAAAATGGTTTTGTGATTATATAAACATTTTGAACTTGTTGTCATGTCGAATTCCATCAATGGTATCTAGAGCCGAAGTCTATGAAATATGCTTCTTATATATGTCTTTAAAACCCACCAACTTTGCATTTTATTAACATGCATGAAAGTAGAATGCAAAATTGATGGATTTGGGTGGGTTAGCTTTTTTGGCCAAAATTTTGGGACCCAAAATGGGTTTTTGGGTCTTCCATTTTGGTCAAATTTTGGTTGCATGTTGTTCACAATCTTAGCCTTGACCTTGTGTATGGTTGCATGTATGTTTGGTTGATTTAATTCATTCTTATGGTTTGTAATAATATTTATTCAATTGGTTTGTAATAATATTATTTTGGTTATGTAATTTATTTTATATTTGGTATGTAAAATAGATTAGGTTGTATTTTCATTTTCTAGACAAAATGTATTAGGATATATTTTGTAAAATGATGAAGATGATGAAAACTTGAAGAACACAAGAAGAAGCATTTGGATGCAAGATTAAGTGGGAGATTTAAAATCTCCTACTTTGTGTAATTACCCCTTACCCGGTGGCATTTTGTTTTCGGCTAAACAAAATACTTACCAAAAGGCTTGATTGTGAACATGTTGTTTTGCATGCTTGGTTGTTTATTGTATGATTGTAGATTGTATGTTTGTATGCTACAAGTTAATCACACAAGTTAACAACAAACTAAAATGACAATTTAATTGGTTGAATTTAACATTATTAACACATGCAAAACTACAATTTAATTGGTTAAATTGAAATGGCAAAAGACGTTAATAAATGGTTATTAAGAACAAGAATCGAATAAACATATAAAATGGTTTATATCAAGGTAATAAAATTGGCATTATTACATGACATGAAAATGGATTTCATAAGTACCATACACTAAATGCATGTTGGTGTATAGCAAAATGTTTTCTTAAACTAGAATTTATGAAAACTTAAAATCCCTTTACAAATACAAGGTAAACAAGTTAAACGCCATCCTTTTGTGGGAACACTTGAACATAGTAGTGAACTCATAATGGGATAAAGGTCACCTAACCATTATGAACTAGCTAATATGCTTAAGGTAAAATTCGCACACTTGTGGGATAAAGGTCACCTAACCACTTGTATGTTAATTTTACATGTTTTCACAAGTAGGACGACTTGATTTGGGAATCATGAACTTAGGGTCACCGAAGCATGATGAACAAATAGGCGTTGATGGGATAAATATGCCATGCAAAAGGATTGCATGATCCCATAACTTAGAAGTTGCAAAAGGATTGCAATTGTCATATAATGACTACCTAGCTAAATCAAATGACGGGATAAAGGTCACCTAACCGAAATTTGGTTTACCGTTGGATTCTAATATTTAATAAGTCAATTAAAATATAAAAGGGTATTGTTTATTAAATTTAAAATCGATACTTAAATGAACTTTGTTAAATTTTGTAGATGGCCGCCAATAACAACAACAACATTCCTAACGCACCTATTAACATGAACAACCTATCATTAAGGTCTCTCCTCGAGAAAGACAAACTCAACCATACGAACTTTATGGATTGGTTCCGTAATCTTAGAATTGTCCTCAAACTTGAGGATAAAGCGTATGTGTTGGAAGACCCTATTCCCGACCAACCGGACGAAGAAGATGTAGAGGGCATGGCTTACTATGACAAATATTGTGCCGATTCGGTGCAAGTTGGTTGCCTAATGCTTGGGACTATGATACCCGAACTCCAAAAGGATTTCGAACATCATAGTGCATATGACATGATAACGCAATTGAAGGAGATGTTCCTTCAACAAGCACGTGTCGAGCGCTTCGAAACGGTTCGAGCGCTACATGCATGTCGTATGGATGACACCCAATCTGTCTCCTCTTATGTCCTCAAAATGAAGAGCCTTATTGATCGTGCTAACCGTCTTAACCTAAACATATCAAATGAGTTAGCCACCGATCTTATCCTTAACTCCCTATCAAAAAGGTTTGATCAATTTGTAATTAATTACAATATGAATGGGATGGATAAGAGCATAGGTGAGCTTCACGGTATGCTTAGAACGGCGGAAACTAGCATGGGTAAAAGGGCTTTACCCGTGTTAGCAATCGATCAAGGTGGATTCAAAGGTAAGACCTCTAAGCCAAAGGTGGCTAAGAGAAAAGGACCCGCCTATCAAGGCAAAGGGAAAGGGAAGATGGTTACCCCAACCATCAACAAGGCTAAGAAGCAAAAGGTAGCCGAGAAGGCAAACCCCAAAGAAGACCCGTGTTTCGGTTGCGGTGAAATGGGTCACTGGAAGCGAAATTGCCCGGTCTATCTTAAGGAGTTGAAGGACAAGAGGGATGCAGGGCAAACCTCAGGTAATATATATATGGTATATATTGAGCTTAATATTACTTCTTCTAATACATGGGTATTAGACACGGGATGTGGAACTCATATTTGCAATTCTTTGCAGGGGTTCAAACGAAGTAACAAACAAGCGGGAACATCAAGTCTCTTTATGGGAAATGGAACCAAGGTGCAAGTAAAGGCTCAAGGAGACTTTGTATTGAAACTTCCAAGTGGTTTGGAACTTATTTTGAACAATGTTTTGTATGCACCCGACTTATGTCGAAACATTATTTCAATTTCCCGTTTGAAACAATGTGGTTTTAATCTTAATTTTGTTAATGATGATATCCATATTTATTTAGATAAGGTATTCTATTTCAAGGCTTCGCCTTCAAATGGAATTTATGAATTGGTTCATGATGACACATCATCTAGTAGCTCAATATACCATACTAGCACCAAGAAACTCAAAAGGGATTTGAGTGATTCCTACTTATGGCATTGTCGCCTTGGTCACATAAACAAGAATCGTATGCATACACTTCAAAAGAATGGACTTTTGAAATCAAATGAAATGGATTCGTTTGATGTATGTGAATCTTGTTTACAAGGCAAGATGACTAAAGCACCTTTCAAAGGGACCTATGAAAGGGCTAAAGATTTATTGGGATTAATACATTCGGATGTGTGTGGACCCTTTAAGCCCATGACTAGGAATGGTGAAAGATACTTTGTTACTTTCATTGATGACTTCAGTCGTTTCGGATATGTCTACTTGTTAAGACATAAGGATGAAACTTTTGAAGCATTCAAAGAATATCAAAACGAAGTACAAAATCAACTCAATAAGACAATCAAGGTACTTCGTACCGATAGAGGAGGTGAATACCTAAGCGATGCTTTCCAAGATCATCTTAGGAGTTGTGGGATTATCTCACAACTTACTCCACCAGGAACACCCCAACTTAATGGAGTGTCCGAAAGGAGGAACCGAACCCTAATGGATATGGTTCGATCTATGATGGCTAGAAGCTCGTTACCTCTATCATTTTGGGGTTATTGTCTATGCTCCGCGGCTCGTATTTTAAATATGGCCCCAACTAAGAAAGTGGAACGAACACCTCATGAGATGTGGTTTGGAAAACCTCCATCTCTATCATACTTAAAGGTATGGGGATGTGAAGCTTACCCTAAGCGTTACGTCCCTAATAAGTTGAATGCTCAATCCACGAAGTGTATCTTCATAGGATATCCCAAGAATGATATGGGATATTATTTCTATGATCCATCCGAGCAGAATGTATTTGTTGCTCGGAAGGCGGAATTCCTTGAAACTAAGTTCCTAATGGAAGGAAATAGTGAAAGGAAGATAGATCTTGAGGAGGTTCAAGATCAAGTAGATGATACACAATTGGTTGACACTAGCACTCAACATGAAAATTGTAACAACCCAAACCGTAACCGACCAAACACGACGAAATTTCAAACAAAAAAAAATTTTCTGGTGCAGGCCATCTGCGCGGCGCGCCAGGTGGCCGCGCGGCGCGCCAAACCACCTGGACAGCCCGCTGTCCCCGGAAGTCAATTTAATGAAAATGTTTGACTAGTTCCCGACACATTTAGCTAAAACGCTTTTAACCATGACTTCATATATGAAAAACTAGCACGTTTAATTAATAAAATCAAATTTACGAAGCGGGTCCCACATCGACCCAAATTACCCCTTGAGTACCAAAATGCAATATTTGACCATAAGACTTTTAATACAAAACGAAGCCGAGCATGGCGATTGGGGATACGCTACCCAATCCTAAACAATCCAAAAGCAAGTCTCTAAAGCAAACTATGCAAGTCTTCTAGTCCTCGCGCTTACCCGAGCCACCAATCCGCATGCAATCTATAAAAAGAGTCAACAACGAGAGGGTAAGCTAATGCTTAGTGAGTAGAATAAATATATACATGCATATACAACTTACCTACTCGCATCCACGACATCACATAAATACACATAAATCACTTACCTCATCGTACCAAACGCTAGTATCATCAAATCGTATAACTAGCAACCTCATAAGCAATCAATAGCTAGTAACGTCAAACCGTACAACTAGCAACATCATTAGCATAAATAAATATATATAATAAATCAAATTAAATGCTAGCATCAACAATTACAATTCATGGTTAACCAATCTCTTCGCTAGGGGAACGACTTCGCGAATCAAGTCATCGATGTTCATAACATTCGTTAGCTTCCAAAAACGGCTATGGCATGCTAACCCCCCGAGGTGTTCCAAAAACGGCTATGGCATCACCCCTCAAGTGTTCCAAAAACGGCTATGGCATCACTTGCTCAATGTGAGTAGAACACGGCTATTACTCACGCTTTCGTACACCAACACGGCTATGTGTACGGGTAACTCAAATAACAACGTGGGAGTAAAACACGGCTATTACTTGCCACTAAATACACAAACACGGCTATTACTTGCCACTAAATGCACAAACACGGCTATGTGCCTTAGTACAAAACATGGACTAATACGGCTAAGTCCCACAACCTTGGTCACAAAACGGCTATGTGACACCATCAACACGGTACATAAATCATATACATACATATATACATATTCCACTCACAATAATCATTATGGACAAGAACGGCTATGTCCCACCACTACGGTCACAAAAACGGCTATGTGACATCATTACTACGGGCAACTATCAATGTGGACAAAATGTCTATATCTCACAACTATGGTCACCAAACGGCTATATCCCACAACTATGGTCACCAAACGGCTATGTGACACCATTTCCACGGGCACATAAATCATACACATACATATATAGATATTCCACTCACCTTGAAGTCTTGAAGAATGCTTCCAAGTAATCCGCAACTCGCCAATGGAAAGTACCTATTCCATTACCACAATTACAATAATACACTTAGAGTGGATTTACAAATCAACCCAATTCGTAAGTGCAATTTCGACCCAAATGCACTTCCAAGCACAAACCGTGCCCAAACTAACCAATAGTCACTAACACAAGTGAGAATGGTCCTAATATGCCAATTAAACCCGAACTCAAGTGTTAAACACGTGTCATACCCATTTTGACCCTTAAACCCTAATTTTGACCCATAAAGGTCAAAATCTCATTCTTTGCAAGTTTTGACACCAAAACACATTTAACTCGGTTTTATACTTCAACTTAATCCATTTTAAGTTTATAAACTTCATTAAATCGCCAATTGGGTCATAATCACCACGAAACCCTAATTTGACCCAAAGTCAAAGTTAGTCAACCAAATAACCCTAAATGGGTTCCAATACTTCCATAATCACTAACTTAAGTGATTTAACTAAATTTCAAGTTCTAAACATGGCCAAATAGTTCACCAACCCGAAATCCGCCAACAATTAACAACAAACCCGATTACTAGCATCACTAAACTCATTTCATCACCTAAAAGGGTTTCACAACAAATTTACTCAAACCCTAACTTGAATATCAAATCAAATAATTGAAACTCGGAGTTTGAGCTTACCAATACTATCACCGCGTAGCCAAGAACGAAAGGAACAACTTTAGAACCCGAGCTTTGGTGAGAAATCGACTCCTTCTTCCCCAAATCAAGCCCTCTCTCTCTAAACCCTTACTCTCTCTCTAAAAATGGTTGAGAGTGTTTTGGTTGGTGAGAATTTGATCCAAACTGATCAAAGGATCAGTTTTGATGACCCTAAACCGACCCCAAGTGAAAAGACCAAAGTACCCTTCATTTAAAGCCTTAAAAGGGCTGAAAATTGCTTCTGACCCATTCGGCGCGCCGCGCCACTATGTGGAGCGCCGCTCCACTCTGCAGGTCAGATTTCAGAAACTTGTTTTGGCCATAACTTTTTGTCCGTAGCTCCGTTTTCGATGAATCAAATATCGTTGGAAACGTAATAAGATTTTCTTTCCAATGGTAAGGCTTTGAAACATCAACACAAACTTTATTTGGGGTTGAAAAGATACGTACACACCTTGGTACTTCAGACCACGTCCCGTTTCCTTCGACGTTCGAGCAAGCGACACGTACATGCTTCGTACACTTCACACACGCATCGTGCACCATAAATACATTATGTACAATAAATATTTGGGTCTTACAACTCTCCCCCACTTAGAATCGATCACGTCCTCGTGATCCTCGTCACTTAACCAAACGGACCACACTCCACGGTCCTCAACATAAGTCCCAATCCGACTTTCCTAAGCAATTCTTCCCGACGAATCGCCTTCCACAACTAAATCGTCATCCACGATTTTTCTCAAATCCACAATCCGAGCACTAAAACCATACTCATTCCCTCGCATCGGGAAACTCATCCCATCTCTAACCGAGATATCACTCCTCTAGCGTACCATTACCAAGTACCGTGCTAAAGCAACCAAGTCTCAACCTAAGGTCAACAACCCGAAACGATGAAGACCGAACCAAACGAATCCTTACGGATAACACCAATCACTAAACATCCCTTGTAGCGTATAATACAACCAATACGCAACTACCGTAACATCATACGCGAACGACTAGAACTGCTAGCGTCCAATCGACTATAACAACTTAAAACCCTAGGCGTACAAAATCGACCATTGTCACGCCCGTAACGACATGTGAGTGAAATACGGCTATCGCATCAGTAATCACACAATACGGTCCTCACGATCCCACCATAGGAGTATAAAACAACTGATAGATCACTCAACACCGGATGAAGTCAGCGGACCCGAAAGTCATGCTTCACCGATATAACAATACCTCATGATGAAGTCAGCGGACCCCGAAAGTCATGCTTCACCACTATAACAATACCTCGCACTATGAGTAGTGCAACATCGCGCTCCGCTACACTATAGTGAACCCTAACGGATACCGCTAACCGTCCACACTATCGAGCAAGAACCACCTATATCAAGCATAGGCACAAAACAATATTTCTCTAGAAGAGAATCCGATACGCACATCCCTTAACCGAGGGATTTCACCTTGCTCGCCAAAACACGTCCATTATCTCTCGACGAGATTCACCAAACTTACCACCTCGGTGGTAATTTACAAATCCAATATCATAAGTACCAATGAGCCAAAAATTGTACTCTACCACCAATTGACCAAAACTAGGTCTCGACCAAATTTCCGGATCTAACAAAAGCATCATCCGAAATCTCACACTAAAACCTCCTCGTGCGGGAGTGCCACTCCCTCACTTAGAACTACGTTCCATATCCACAACTCGTACAACCGTACAATGCTACCAAAGGTAGACTTTACAAACAATTGGGTTCACACGACCCGTTACCATACCTTGCTCCAAACCTTGAGCACACGAAGGACTTGACCAATCCTTAAACACTTTGAACGAAAAGTGTACCACAAATACCCAAACTATACCCTCGCAATCATCCAATTTCATTAGTTTGTCACATTCCACCTAGTCACTCATGTATCTAAGGGTTTTACTCCGGTACCCTAAGTACAATGCAACCACAACCATAACCTAGTCGGAGTCGAACACCACGCTAGTAGGTATAAAAGAGGCACCTAATGTCGCGTCATAATGACTCCATTACTGACATACATCGAGATTTCAAACACTCGATCTCAAGGGTTCCAATCACCCGGCGAACCTCATGGTTCATCACTTCAACATAAAAGCGAACACGCGCTTAACAATCGGACACCAAAACCATTTCCGTGGCTTGGTAGAAACATTTCCCAAACAATAAGGAATGCTTGGTTGCACCAAGTCTTACGCCCTTCACCAATCAATTAAAACGTCACCATAGGGTACTTCCATTAGGAACGTCACCCATAACAACAACATGCACAACACAATGCATCTAACAAATCCGAACCTAAACGCCACATAAATAAATATTCAAAAGACATATTTATTAAAACGAAACGTACCTCAACGTCTCCTTGCGGCATTCGCCGCCGCCAACTCGGGACAATCCGGCTTGCGATGTCCCTCTTTATGACAATAGTAGCACATTCCGTCATCACTTCTCGGCATTGTGCATTCCTACAACTTGTGACCCCTAACGCCACAATTTAAACACCTAGGCGCACGAGAATCCACCGCGCCCTTTACCACATTACTCGTACTCGCACTCGGACCCTTAGTCCTCTTACTCGGAGCACCATAAGTAATAACCCTTCTCTCACTTGAAGGTTCGGCCTTTTTCGATCGCGTATAAGACTCGAAACCTCTAGCCACCGCAAATAACTCCGCAAACGACTTCGCGTAACCCCGGCTAATTTTGCTTTTCAAGTCATCGCTCAAAGTTCGATAGAAATCCTCCATCAACAAACGATCGTTCCCCAAATATTCCGGGCAAAAACGAGCCTTCGACATAAAAGTCGTCTTTAAAGTATTCAAGTCCATAGAACCCTGTTGCAAATTTCGCAACTCACAACGCAATTCCGATAAATCGGCTGAAGTTCGGAACTCCTCGAAGAATCCCTCCTTAAATTCGTCCCATGATAATGCCATAAACGTCTCACCACCGACAAGATCAATCTTGCCATCCAACCAATCCTTCGCCCTACCTCGCAACAAACTAGTAGCGAGTCTCGTCTTTTTCTCGGGTGGGCATTCCATAGTACGAAAACACCCTTCGACATCCGAAACCCAAGTCGTACTCACCAAAGGATCCGGTTTCCCATCATACATAGGGGGTTTAGTCCTCATGAAGCTCTTAAGACAACGCTCCATTTCACCCCTATTTTGGAATTCGGAATACTTCCCATCCATTTCTTCTCGAAACGCCCTCATTTGCTCCGCAACGGCGGCCGTAACTCTAGCGTTAAATTCCGTGTCGTTCGTCTCGGTCTCGTTTCGCGTCGTCATTCTAAAGAATGCAAAACGATTAGTCCACGCACGTATAAAACGACACGCACAACACCCTCCCATCTTGCTAAACACTCGTCGTACATCACTCGTTAGACACGATTTGCACCCGTAATAAGGTCTGCAAGTTCTTATTACGCACACACGCCGCATCGACTTGTTAGTACAACGACCGCCTCGCTCGATGATATAAACAAACACGACCAAAATTCTACGCGGTACAGACACACGCGAGAATTACTATCACAACACAAGAGCATATTAATAATATCCGCATTACTAATATAAACGTTAGTCAACCTATAAACAAGGCACTAACTAAACCCATTCCGACCCGTAATCCTACAAGTCCCGCAACAAATTAAGCACACACAAAAGTCTAAGTCTAGGCACCTATCTCAAGTCACCTAAATCCCTTAGACCATGCTCTGATACCACTTGTAACAACCCAAACCGTAACTGACCAAACACGACGAAATTTCAAACAAAAAAAAATTTTCTGGTGCAGGCCATCTGCGCGGCGCGCCAGGTGGCCGCGCGGCGCGCCAAACCACCTGGACAGCCCGCTGTCCCCGGAAGTCAATTTAATGAAAATGTTTGACTAGTTCCCGACACATTTAGCTAAAACGCTTTTAACCATGACTTCATATATGAAAAACTAGCACGTTTAATTAATAAAATCAAATTTACGAAGCGGGTCCCACATCGACCCAAATTACCCCTTGAGTACCAAAATGCAATATTTGACCATAAGACTTTTAATACAAAACGAAGCCGAGCATGGCGATTGGGGATACGCTACCCAATCCTAAACAATCCAAAAGCAAGTCTCTAAAGCAAACTATGCAAGTCTTCTAGTCCTCGCGCTTACCCGAGCCACCAATCCGCATGCAATCTATAAAAAGAGTCAACAACGAGAGGGTAAGCTAATGCTTAGTGAGTAGAATAAATATATACATGCATATACAACTTACCTACTCG
Organism: Rutidosis leptorrhynchoides; assembly: GCF_046630445.1. Classification (NCBI taxonomy): domain Eukaryota; kingdom Viridiplantae; phylum Streptophyta; class Magnoliopsida; order Asterales; family Asteraceae; genus Rutidosis; species Rutidosis leptorrhynchoides. The sequence continues at coordinate 187,553,874 of NC_092341.1, forward strand.
CATCCACGACATCACATAAATACACATAAATCACTTATCTCATCGTACCAAACGCTAGTATCATCAAATCGTATAACTAGCAACCTCATAAGCAATCAATAGCTAGTAACGTCAAACCGTACAACTAGCAACATCATTAGCATAAATAAATATATATAATAAATCAAATTAAATGCTAGCATCAACAATTACAATTCATGGTTAACCAATCTCTTCGCTAGGGGAACGACTTCGCGAATCAAGTCATCGATGTTCATAACATTCGTTAGCTTCCAAAAACGGCTATGGCATGCTAACCCCCCGAGGTGTTCCAAAAACGGCTATGGCATCACCCCTCAAGTGTTCCAAAAACGGCTATGGCATCACTTGCTCAATGTGAGTAGAACACGGCTATTACTCACGCTTTCGTACACCAACACGGCTATGTGTACGGGTAACTCAAATAACAACGTGGGAGTAAAACACGGCTATTACTTGCCACTAAATACACAAACACGGCTATTACTTGCCACTAAATGCACAAACACGGCTATGTGCCTTAGTACAAAACATGGACTAATACGGCTAAGTCCCACAACCTTGGTCACAAAACAGCTATGTGACACCATCAACACGGTACATAAATCATATACATACATATATACATATTCCACTCACAATAATCATTATGGACAAGAACGGCTATGTCCCACCACTACGGTCACAAAAACGGCTATGTGACATCATTACTACGGGCAACTATCAATGTGGACAAAATGTCTATATCTCACAACTATGGTCACCAAACGGCTATATCCCACAACTATGGTCACCAAACGGCTATGTGACACCATTTCCACGGGCACATAAATCATACACATACATATATAGATATTCCACTCACCTTGAAGTCTTGAAGAATGCTTCCAAGTAATCCGCAACTCGCCAATGGAAAGTACCTATTCCATTACCACAATTACAATAATACACTTAGAGTGGATTTACAAATCAACCCAATTCGTAAGTGCAATTTCGACCCAAATGCACTTCCAAGCACAAACCGTGCCCAAACTAACCATTAGTCACTAACACAAGTGAGAATGGTCCTAATATGCCAATTAAACCCGAACTCAAGTGTTAAACACGTGTCATACCCATTTTGACCCTTAAACCCTAATTTTGACCCATAAAGGTCAAAATCTCATTCTTTGCAAGTTTTGACACCAAAACACATTTAACTCGGTTTTATACTTCAACTTAATCCATTTTAAGTTTATAAACTTCATTAAATCGCCAATTGGGTCATAATCACCACGAAACCCTAATTTGACCCAAAGTCAAAGTTAGTCAACCAAATAACCCTAAATGGGTTCCAATACTTCCATAATCACTAACTTAAGTGATTTAACTAAATTTCAAGTTCTAAACATGGCCAAATAGTTCACCAACCCGAAATCCGCCAACAATTAACAACAAACCCGATTACTAGCATCACTAAACTCATTTCATCACCTAAAAGGGTTTCACAACAAATTTACTCAAACCCTAACTTGAATATCAAATCAAATAATTGAAACTCGGAGTTTGAGCTTACCAATACTATCACCGCGTAGCCAAGAACGAAAGGAACAACTTTAGAACCCGAGCTTTGGTGAGAAATCGACTCCTTCTTCCCCAAATCAAGCCCTCTCTCTCTAAACCCTTACTCTCTCTCTAAAAATGGTTGAGAGTGTTTTGGTTGGTGAGAATTTGATCCAAACTGATCAAAGGATCAGTTTTGATGACCCTAAACCGACCCCAAGTGAAAAGACCAAAGTACCCTTCATTTAAAGCCTTTAAAAAGGCTGAAAATTGCTTCTGACCCATTCGGCGCGCCGCGCCACTATGTGGAGCGCCGCTCCACTCTGCAGGTCAGATTTCAGAAACTTGTTTTGGCCATAACTTTTTGTCCGTAGCTCCGTTTTCGATGAATCAAATATCGTTGGAAACGTAATAAGATTTTCTTTCCAATGGTAAGGCTTTGAAACATCAACACAAACTTTATTTGGGGTTGAAAAGATACGTACACACCTTGGTACTTTAGACCACGTCCCGTTTCCTTCGACGTTCGAGCAAGCGACACGTACATGCTTCGTACACTTCACACACGCATCGTGAACCATAAATACATTATGTACAATAAATATTTGGGTCTTACAAAAATGTTGAGAATGATCAAATGGATGATCAAAATACACAAGACGTTCGCAGATCTGGTAGGATTAGTAATCCTCCTGAGAGATATGGGTTTCTCATGGATGGTTGCTATGTGGTTGATTTGGATGAACCAATAAACTACCAAGATGCTTTATCAAGGATTGATAAAGATAAATGGCAGGAAGCCATGAACGCTGAGATGCAATCCATGTATGACAACCAAGTTTGGGAACTTGTTACACAACCTGCTGGCTCAAGGCTAGTTGATTGTAAATGGCTTTTCAAAATGAAAACCGACATACATGGAAACTTGGATACATATAAAGCTAGACTTGTAGCAAAAGGTTTCACTCAAACTCAAGGGGTTGACTATGATGAAACTTTTTCGCCTGTGGCAATGCTAAAGTCTATTAGGATATTACTTGCCATTGCTGCTCATTATGATTATGAAATATGGCAAATGGATGTCAAGACCGCTTTCCTAAATGGACATCTTGAGGAAGATGTCTATATGGTTCAGCCTGAGGGTTTTGTTGATCCGAAATATCCTAAAAAGGTATGCAAGTTAAAGAAGTCAATCTACGGATTGAAACAAGCATCTAGAATGTGGAATCATCGTTTTAATGAGGAGGCCAAGAAATTTGGCTTCATTAAAAATGGTGATGAAGCTTGTGTATACAAGAAAGCTAGTGGGAGCACTATCATGTTCCTTGTGCTATATGTGGATGATATATTGTTATTTGGAAATGATATTCCGGCAATGCAAGGTGTTAAAACTTGGTTAAGCAAATGCTTCTCCATTAAGGATCTTGGAGAAGCACAATACGTTTTGGGGATTGGGATCTACAGGGATAGATCCAAGAAACTGATAGGTTTAAATCAAAGTGCATACATTAAAAAGATCTTGAAAAGGTTCAAGATGGAGAACTCTAAGAAAGGTTTGGTACCTATTCAAAAGGGAATACTTCTCAGTTCATCTCAGTGCCCCACCACGAAAGATGAACAGGAGAGAATGAATAAAGTCCCATATGCTTCTGCCATTGGGTCAATCATGTATGCAATGATATGCACTAGACCAGATGTGTCATGCGCTCTTAGCCTGACAAGTAGATACCAGAATAACCCAGGAAACAGTCATTGGATTGCTGTTAAAAGTATATTGAAATACCTTAGGAGGACTAAGGATATGTTTCTGATATATGGGTCTGGTGAGGAAGAACTCGCTGTAAAAGGTTACGTGGATGCGAGTTTCCAAACTGATCGTGATGATTCTCGATCACAATCCGGTTATGTCTTCACATTAAATGGAGGTGCGGTCTCTTGGAAGAGTTCAAAACAGGATGTTGTTGCTCTATCCACTACAGAGTCGGAGTACATCGCCGCATCATTAGCAGCTCAGGAAGCTGCATGGATGAAGAAATTCATCGACGACTTAGGAGTAGTCCCTTCCATTCAGGACCCTCTTGAGATCTTTTGTGACAACGAGGGTGCGATTGCTCAAATCAAGGAACCTCGTGCTCATCAAAAGACCCGTCACATTGAGCGAAGATTCAACTACATAAGGGATGAAGTTGAAAAGGGAAAGATATGTATTCGCAAAGTTCACACAGATCTTAATATAGCGGATCCTCTCACGAAGCTCTTACATGGATCAAAACATGCAGGACATGTTTGTGCATTAGGGCTTCGATATTCTAGTGATTGGTCATGATCTGTTTTAAGTATTGTACCGGAACGAAATTATTCAAACTCATTAATATAACTATGGTGTTAATTTATTTGAGTTATGTTCCTATTTTGCATATTTCATCCTTGAATAAGCAATTATTCTAAATTTCCGTAGTCGATCACATTTGTGGGAACAAGTGTGAGGTTTAGACTATTATGAACTCGGATTGGTATACATTCATAGGTTGAATGTGGGGCAAGGTTGCAACCAAGGTTCATAGATATTTGTGGGAAACAAATATTGGAAGACCCGCCCTCAAGATTTGCTAAATGGAGCCTTTGTGGTTGATCACATGTAATCTTGAGTAAAGGCGAATATCATTGTATCCTCTGACCTGAGATACATATTGGGTTCAGATATTTCCCAAGTATTGTGCCTTGAATCTTTCCTTCGCTATTCTGAAATATGGTAGTTCATAAGGAAGAGCTCAGGTACAATGCAAGGTACATATTTAGGACGTATGTAGTCAAGATGGAATTTGTCCCTCTTATTCGTTGAGAGTCGGATGTCTAAGGCCTGAAAAGTTAAATCTATAAGAAAGTGATCACTCTGTATCTCTTGGATTTAACATAACATCTAGGACGAAAGGATATAATGAAAGATTCACCTATTCATGTTCGAGACGGGAGCTCGAAAGGGATGATGTTATTGAATGGCACAAAGTCATAACATATATAGGGGTGATGGACGGTGTGTTAGGCTGTATCCATCACTTGCATTAATTTCTTATGTTTCTCGTGCAAGTGGGAGATTGAAGGTTTTTCGAATGCCCGAGAGACATATTAAATTAACGTGGCTAATATGTTTTGATCCAAGTCGGGTCATACCCAATAACAAGCTTACCAAAACCTTATACGTATTTAGTCCTAACGATTGGATCATTGATTAAATACGCGACACTTGAACCTTAAGAAAAATGGTTTTCTGACATGTTACTTGATGTGTATATAAATTATGGAATAATTTATACTTAATTATTTATAGGTTAAATAATTAATAATGTTATATTACATTTTATAAATATGGTTTTATATAAAATGTACACATAACAAATATTTGCACAAGTTTATAAAATGTATTATATAAAACTAGTTCTATTAAATTGTCTAGTTTTATAAAAGCATCTTATAAAAAATATAAGTGGCCTTGGAGTCCATCCAAGCATGCATTTGACTAGCCATGGGAGTGGTTACTTCAAGATTCATGTGGCATAAGTACCAAGGGATGTTGGAGACCACAATGAGATGCAAATACATCAAATACACTTAAAAAAAAACTGCACAAAGAGTCCATTCTGCAGCAGCCTGGCCGTGGCCTTTTGGAAGGTCTAAAGGGTTTCTAAAATTTGATTTTGAAGCTCATTTCAAGTGTTAATAAATCCTAACCAAAGTACAAAGGTTTGGTGTTAAAGGCTTGGGGTATTACTTGCTTGAGGCTTCAAGTTAGAAGCTCATTTTGCATCATCTTCTTCACCATCTTGCAACCTTGTTAACAACCCTCAACAAGCTTGAGGAGGTATGAATATTCTCTTCTTGTTCTTATTTGTAAGTATTATTTCAAGACTTGATAACAATATGGAATTCAAGTAAAACGGTTTAACATATACACTTGTTCATATATGAAATAATGCTTCCGCTTGTCTTAACACTCATAAAATGGTTTTGTGATTATATAAACATTTTGAACTTGTTGTCATGTCGAATTCCATCAATAATAATGAAGAGTCAAATGTAAATTGGAATGATTTGTGGACTGATTCACAAGTTCCCGAAGAGGAACCGGAAGAAGAGTCGGAACCGGAAGAAGAATCGGAACCGGAAGAAGAATCGGAACCGGATGAAGAAATAGAACCGGTGGGGGAAATAATAAAACGGTTAAGTAAAAGAAAATCCTCAACCAACCGACCAAAGTTAATTATGGTCAATGGTGTTTCCGCCAAGGAAGCAAAATATTGGGAGGATTACCAATTCTCCGATGAATCGGATTCCGACGAGAATTCCGATGATGTTATAGAAATTACCCCAACTGAATTTAAAAAGGCAAAAGAAAATAATAAGGGAAAGGGCATAAAAATAGAGAAATCTAATTCCAACCCCGATGAACTTTATATGTATCGTCAACCCCCGAAGTCCTTAAGTTGTAACAATGACCCGGGAACCTCTAAACCACCAGGTTTTTCTAAACCAATGTGGATAACGACGGCTCGTATTAGGGAAAAATCATATATCCCTAGAAACTTGACAAAACGAACCAAAACCGAAGAAGAAGAAACAAGCGAGTCGGAATAAGATAGTTGTATTCATGTGGTGTAATATATGTAATGTAGTGTGCTTATGCTTTATGATATATGTAAAAATTGCTTGTATTAATAAGTATTTTTTTTTTATGAATCTAACTCTTGTCTATTTTACAGTATAAAAACGCAAAATGGATAGACAACCCAATATTTTAAGAGACCTACCCGGAGACATGATTGATGAAATCTTGTCTAGAGTCGGTCAGAATTCCTCGGCACAACTATTTAAGGCGAGATCAGTTTGTAAGACATTCGAAGAACGTTCCAAGAATGTCTTGGTTTATAAGAGACTTTCGTTTGAAAGATGGGGGATATCACATTGGGAAACCCATAAGTTACGATGTGTTTACTTTGACGCATATATTGCGGGGAACCCAAATGCTATTTTACGCAATGGGTTAAGAAATTATTTTGACTCAATATATCCGAATATTGGACTTCGTGATTTAGAAAAAGCGGCTAACATGCAACATAAAGAAGCATGTTATGCTTACGGATTAGTAATGTTCGCTTCTCACCAAAGTGAGAACAAGAACATCGGGCTACAACTATTAAACAAAACGTTTCCACAAGTGACGGAGTCGGTAATTGGGGTAAGAAATGAGGTTTTTAGATTATTACGGGACTGTTGGACATTACGTAACCCTCGTCCCTTTGATGACGTTACAACACGCTGTCTTATCAACGGCCATAACGGTTATGTTGCACAAGACCAAGGATGGGAAGTAGTCCTAGTAAAACCAGAATGCATGACTTGTTTCTGGACGTATGAATTACGTGTCTTTATTGCCTTTGCTGAACGACTTGTGTACTAGCTAGAATTGTCTTCACAACTATCTTGTATCAAAGTTATTGTGTGCTATATTTCATGCTTTATGTAAAATAAGCGGTATTGTAAGTTTGTAAAATATTGTATAAAAGTTTGAACGCGAAATATTATTATAATCAGTTTTTCATATAGAATTGTAGTAGTTGAATTGTATATTAGCTACTAAGTATGAACTTAACGGGTAGGTACTACCCGAATTTAAACTTATAAAACGCTAATATGAAGAAAAAGCTTTTATAAATGAGTTCATATTATGCTACGAAATACTATTAACTACTCTTAATATTCTGTATGATTAACTTGTTCCATTTAACTATTTTGAAGGAAATGGCACCGACTACTCGACACACCGTGAATATGAATGAAGAGGAATTCCGTACTTTTTTAGCTTCAAACATAGCCGCAGTACAGGCTGCGCTACATACCAACAATAACCTTGGATCTAGCAGTACAGGAAATCGTGTAGGATGCACCTACACAGAATTCACTGCCTGCAAACCTTTGGAATTTGATGGAACCGAAGGACCGATCGGATTGAAACGGTGGACCGAGAAGGTTGAATCGGTGTTTGCCATAAGTAAGTGTACTGAAGAGGACAAAGTGAAGTACGCTACGCATACCTTCACAGGTTCTGCGTTAACATGGTGGAATACCTATCTAGAGCAAGTGGGACAAGATGATGCGTACGCACTACCGTGGTCAGCATTCAAGCACTTGATGAACGAGAAGTACCGTCCCAGAACCGAGGTCAATAAGCTCAAGACAGAACTTAGAGGGTTACGAACCCAAGGATTTGATATTACCACGTACGAAAGACGATTCACAGAATTGTGCCTATTGTGTCCGGGAGCATTCGAAGATGAGGAAGAGAAGATCGACGCGTTTGTGAAGGGATTACCGGAAAGAATCCAAGAAGATATAAGTTCACACGAGCCTGCCTCCATACAACAGGCATGTAGAATGGCTCACAAACTAGTGAACCAGATTGAAGAAAGAATTAAAGAACAGACTGCTGAAGAGGCCAATGTGAAGCAAGTCAAAAGAAAGTGGGAGGAAAACGGTGATAAGAATCACCAATACAACAACAACAGCAATTACAACAATAATCGCAACAATTATCCCAACAATCGCAACATCAATCGCAACTACAACAAACGGCCCAACAATAACAACAACAACAACAACAACAGCAACTACAACAATCATCCCAACAACAATAATAACCGCAACAACAACAACAATCAGAAGCAGCTATGCCAAAGGTGTGAAAAGAATCACTCGGGGTTCTGCACCAAATTTTGCAACAAGTGTAAAAGAAATGGTCATAGCGCAGCGAAGTGTGAGGTCTACGGACCAGGGGTTAATAGAACGAAAGGAACAAATGGTGTCGAAACGAGTAATGGCGGAGCAAGTAGTGTCGGAGCAAGTTATGCCAATGTAGTTTGTTATAAATGTGGAAAACCAGGCCACATTATTAGAAATTGCCCGAACCAGGAGAACACGAATGGACAAGGCCGTGGAAGAGTTTTCAATATTAATGCGGTAGAGGCACAGGAAGACCCGGAGCTTGTTACGGGTACGTTTCTTATTGACAATAAATCTGCTTACGTTTTATTTGATTCGGGTGCGGATAGAAGCTATATGAGTAGAGATTTTTGTGCTAAATTAAGTTGTCCATTGACGCCTTTGGATAGTAAATTTTTACTCGAATTAGCAAATGGTAAATTAATTTCAGCAGATAATATATGTCAGAATCGAGAAATTAAACTGGTTAGCGAAACATTTAAGATTGATTTGATACCAGTAGAGTTAGGGAGTTTTGATGTGATAATCGGTATGGACTGGTTGAAAGAAGTGAAAGCGGAGATCGTTTGTTACAAAAATGCAATTCGCATTATACGAGAAAAAGAAAAACCCTTAATGGTGTACGGAGAAAAGGGCAACACGAAGCTACATCTTATTAGTAATTTAAAGGCACAAAAACTAATAAGAAAAGTTTGCTATGCTATTCTAGCACACGTCGAGAAAGTACAAACTGAAGAAAAGAGCATCAATGATGTTCCCATTGCAAAAGAATTTCCCGATGTATTTCCGAAAGAATTACCGGGATTACCCCCACATCGATCCGTTGAATTTCAAATAGATCTTGTACCAGGAGCTGCACCAATAGCTCGTGCTCCTTACAGACTCGCACCCAGCGAGATGAAAGAACTGCAAAGCCAATTACAAGAACTTTTAGAGCGTGGTTTCATTCGACCAAGCACATCACCGTGGGGAGCTCCTGTTTTGTTTGTCAAGAAGAAAGATGGTACATTCAGGTTGTGTATCGACTACCGAGAGTTGAACAAACTTACCATCAAGAACCGCTACCCACTACCGAGAATCGACGACTTATTTGATCAACTACAAGGCTCGTCTGTTTATTCAAAGATTGACTTACGTTCCGGGTATCATCAAATGCGGGTGAAAGAAGATGATATTCCAAAGACTGCTTTCAGAACACGTTACGGTCATTACGAGTTTATGGTCATGCCGTTTGGTTTAACTAATGCACCAGCTGTGTTCATGGACCGTATGAACCGAGTGTGTGGACCATACCTTGACAAGTTTGTCATTGTTTTCATTGATGACATACTTATTTACTCAAAGAATGACCAAGAACACGGTGAACATTTGAGAAAGGTGTTAGAAGTATTGAGGAAGGAAGAATTGTATGCTAAGTTTTCAAAGTGTGCATTTTGGTTGGAAGAAGTTCAATTCCTCGGTCACATAGTGAACAAAGAAGGTATTAAGGTGGATCCGGCAAAGATAGAAACTGTTGAAAAGTGGGAAACCCCGAAAACTCCGAAACACATACGCCAGTTTTTAGGACTAGCTGGTTACTACAGAAGGTTCATCCAAGACTTTTCCAGAATAGCAAAACCCTTGACTGCATTAACGCATAAAGGGAAGAAATTTGAATGGAATGATGAACAAGAGAAAGCGTTTCAGTTATTGAAGAAAAAGCTAACTACGGCACCTATATTGTCATTGCCTGAAGGGAATGATGATTTTGTGATTTATTGTGATGCATCAAAGCAAGGTCTCGGTTGTGTATTAATGCAACGAACGAAGGTGATTGCTTATGCGTCTAGACAATTGAAGATTCACGAACAAAATTATACGACGCATGATTTGGAATTAGGCGCGGTTGTTTTTGCATTAAAGACTTGGAGGCACTACTTATATGGGGTCAAAAGTATTATATATACCGACCACAAAAGTCTTCAACACATATTTAATCAGAAACAACTGAATATGAGGCAGCGTAGGTGGATTGAATTATTGAATGATTACGACTTTGAGATTCGTTACCACCCGGGGAAGGCAAATGTGGTAGCCGATGCCTTGAGCAGGAAGGACAGAGAACCCATTCGAGTAAAATCTATGAATATAATGATTCATAATAACATTACTACTCAAATAAAGGAGGCGCAACAAGGAGTTTTAAAAGAGGGAAATTTAAAGGATGAAATACCCAAAGGATCGGAGAAGCATCTTAATATTCGGGAAGACGGAACCCGGTATAGGGCTGAAAGGATTTGGGTACCAAAATTTGGAGATATGAGAGAAATGGTACTTAGAGAAGCTCATAAAACCAGATACTCAATACATCCTGGAACGGGGAAGATGTACAAGGATCTCAAGAAACATTTTTGGTGGCCGGGTATGAAAGCCGATGTTGCTAAATACGTAGGAGAATGTTTGACGTGTTCTAAGGTCAAAGCTGAGCATCAGAAACCATCAGGTCTACTTCAACAACCCGAAATCCCGGAATGGAAATGGGAAAACATTACCATGGATTTCATCACTAAATTGCCAAGGACTGCAAGTGGTTTTGATACTATTTGGGTAATAGTTGATCGTCTCACCAAATCAGCACACTTCCTACCAATAAGAGAAGATGACAAGATGGAGAAGTTAGCACGACTGTATTTGAAGGAAGTCGTCTCCAGACATGGAATACCAATCTCTATTATCTCTGATAGGGATGGCAGATTTATTTCAAGATTCTGGCAAACATTACAGCAAGCATTAGGAACTCGTCTAGACATGAGTACTGCCTATCATCCACAAACTGATGGGCAGAGCGAAAGGACGATACAAACGCTTGAAGACATGCTACGAGCATGTGTTATTGATTTCGGAAACAGTTGGGATCGACATCTACCGTTAGCAGAATTTTCCTACAACAACAGCTACCATTCAAGCATTGAGATGGCGCCGTTTGAAGCACTTTATGGTAGAAAGTGCAGGTCTCTGATTTGTTGGAGTGAGGTGGGGGATAGACAGATTACGGGTCCGGAGATTATACAAGAAACTACCGAGAAGATCATCCAAATTCAACAACGGTTGAAAACCGCCCAAAGTCGACAAAAGAGCTACGCTAACATTAAAAGAAAAGATATAGAATTTGAAATTGGAGAGATGGTCATGCTTAAAGTTTCACCTTGGAAAGGCGTTGTTCGATTTGGTAAACGAGGGAAATTAAATCCAAGGTATATTGGACCATTCAAGATTATTGATCGTGTCGGACCAGTAGCTTACCGACTTGAGTTACCTCAACAACTCGCGGCTGTACATAACACTTTCCACGTCTCGAATTTGAAGAAATGTTTTGCTAAAGAAGATCTCACTATTCCGTTAGATGAAATCCAAATCAACGAAAAACTTCAATTCATCGAAGAACCCGTCGAAATAATGGATCGTGAGGTTAAAACACTTAAGCAAAACAAGATACCAATTGTTAAGGTTCGATGGAATGCTCGTAGAGGACCCGAGTTCACCTGGGAGCGTGAAGATCAGATGAAGAAGAAATACCCGCATCTATTTCCAGAAGATTCATCAACACCTTCAACAGCTTAAAATTTCGGGACGAAATTTATTTAACGGGTAGGTACTGTAGTGACCCGAACTTTCCCATGTTTATATATATTAATTGAGATTGATATTTACATGATTAAATGTTTCCAACATGTTAAGCAATCAAACTTGTTAAGACTTGATTAATTGAAATATGTTTCATATAGACAATTGACCACCCAAGTTGACCGGTGATTCACGAACGTTAAAACTTGTAAAAACTATATGATGACATATATATGGATATATATATAGTTAACATGATACTATGATAAGTAAACATATCATTAAGTATATTAACAATGAACTACATATGTAAAAACAAGACTACTAACTTAATGATTTTTAAACGAGACATATATGTAACGATTATCGTTGTAAAGACATTTAATGTATATATATCATATTAAGAGATATTCATACATGATAATATCATGATAATATAATAATTTAAAATCTCATTTGATATTATAAACATTGGGTTAACAACATTTAACAAGATCGTTAACCTAAAAGTTTCAAAACAACACTTACATGTAACGACTAACGATGACTTAACGACTCAGTTAAAATGTATATACATGTAGTGTTTTAATATGTATTTATACACTTTTGAAAGACTTCAATACATTTATCAAAATACTTCTACTTAACAAAAATGCTTACAATTACATCCTCGTTCAGTTTCATCAACAATTCTACTCGTATGCACCCGTATTCGTACTCGTACAATACACAGCTTTTAGATGTATGTACTATTGGTATATACACTCCAATGATCAGCTCTTAGCAGCCCATGTGAGTCACCTAACACATGTGGGAACCATCATTTGGCAACTAGCATGAAATATCTCATAAAATTACAAAAATATGAGTAATCATTCATGACTTATTTACATGAAAACAAAATAACATATCCTTTATATCTAATCCATACACCAACGACCAAAAACACCTACAAACACTTTCATTCTTCAATTTTCTTCATCTAATTGATCTCTCTCAAGTTCTATCTTCAAGTTCTAAGTGTTCTTCATAAATTCCAAAAGTTCTAGTTTCATAAAATCAAGAATACTTTCAAGTTTGCTAGCTCACTTCCAATCTTGTAAGGTGATCATCCAACCTCAAGAAATCTTTGTTTCTTACAGTAGGTTATCATTCTAATACAAGGTAATAATCATATTCAAACTTTGGTTCAATTTCTATAACTATAACAATCTTATTTCAAGTGATGATCTTACTTGAACTTGTTTTCGTGTCATGATTCTGCTTCAAGAACTTCGAGCCATCCAAGGATCCATTGAAGCTAGATCCATTTTTCTATTTTCCAGTAGGTTTATCCAAGGAAATTAAGGTAGTAATGATGTTCATAACATCATTCGATTCATACATATAAAGCTATCTTATTCGAAGATTTAAACTTGTAATCACTAGAACATAGTTTAGTTAATTCTAAACTTGTTCGCAAACAAAAGTTAATCCTTCTAACTTGACTTTTAAAATCAACTAAACACATGTTCTATATCTATATTATATGCTAACTTAATGATTTAAAACCTGGAAACACGAAAAACACCGTAAAACCGGATTTACGCCGTCGTAGTAACACCGCGGGCTGTTTTGGGTTAGTTAATTAAAAACTATGATAAACTTTGATTTAAAAGTTGTTATTCTGAGAAAATGATTTTTATTATGAGCATGAAACTATATCCAAAAATTATGGTTAAACTCAAAGTGGAAGTATGTTTTCTAAAATGATCATCTAGACGTCGTTCTTTCGACTGAAATGACTACCTTTACAAAAACGACTTGTAACTTATTTTTCTGACTATAAACCTATACTTTTTCTGTTTAGATTCATAAAATATAGTTCAATATGAAACCATAGCAATTTGATTCACTCAAAACGGATTTAAAATGAAGAAGTTATGGGTAAAACAAGATTGGATAATTTTTCTCATTTTAGCTACGTGAAAATTGGTAACAAATCTATTCCAACCATAACTTAATCAACTTGTATTGTATATTATGTAATCTTGAGATACCATAGACATGTATACAATGTTTCGACCTATCATGTCGACACATCTATATATATTTCGGAACAACCATAGACACTCTATATGTGAATGTTGGAGTTAGCTATACAGGGTTGAGGTTGATTCCAAAATATATATAGTTTGAGTTGTGATCAATACTGAGATACGTATACACTGGGTCGTGGATTGATTCAAGATAATATTTATCGATTTATTTCTGTACATCTAACTGTGGACAACTAGTTATAGGTTACTAACGAGGACAGCTGACTTAATAAACTTAAAACATCAAAATATATTAAAAGTGTTGTAAATATATTTTGAACATACTTTAATATATATGTATATATTGTTATAGGTTCGTGAATCAACAGTGGCCAAGTCTTACTTCCCGACGAAATAAAAATCTGTGAAAGTGAGTTATAGTCCCACTTTTAAAATCTAATATTTTTGGGATGAGAATACATGCAGGTTTTATAAATGATTTACAAAATAGACACAAGTACGTGAAACTACATTCTATGGTTGAATTATCGAAATCGAATATTCCCCTTTTTATTAAGTCTGGTAATCTAAGAATTAGGGAACAGACACCCTAATTGACGCGAATCCTAAAGATAGATCTATTGGGCCTAACAAACCCCATCCAAAGTACCGGATGCTTTAGTACTTCGAAATTTATATCATATCCGAAGGGTGTCCCGGAATGATGGGGATATTCTTATATATGCATCTTGTTATTGTCGGTTACCAGGTGTTCACCATATGAATGATTTTTATCTCTATGTATGGGATGTGTATTGAAATATGAAATCTTGTGGTCTATTATTATGATTTGATATATATAGGTTAAACCTATAACTCACCAACATTTTTGTTGACGTTTTAAGCATGTTTATTCTCAGGTGATTATTAAGAGCTTCCGCTGTCGCATACTTAAATAAGGACGAAATTTGGAGTCCATGCTTGTATGATATTGTGTAAAAACTGCATTCAAGAAACTTATTTTGTTGTAACATATTTGTATTGTAAACCATTATGTAATGGTCGTGTGTAAACAGGATATTTTAGATTATCATTATTTGATAATCTACGTAAAGCTTTTTAAACCTTTGTTTATGAAATAAAGGTTATGGTTTGTTTTAAAATGAATGCAGTCTTTGAAAAACGTCTCATATAGAGGTCAAAACCTCGCAACGAAATCAATTAATATGGAACGTTTTTAATCAATAAGAACGGGACATTTCAACAAACACTAAGTTAAGGCATATATGAGTTTAGCATAATCAATGCATTGCTTTAATTCCACTTAGAACACTTACTAGTCAACTGATCAATCCTAGATTATCCTATTACGGTTAATCAAGGATTGAGTGCAATGAGGGGGTATAGTGGATGTTGATTATGCTTTTGGGACCTTATTGTCATATTTCATTAAGTGCTAAATGATCAACAATCATGTCCCGGTCTTCACAAATTACCTTAACCAAACAATGATTTAGTCTCGGGCAAAGTCACGAGAGAAATCAATATGGCTAGGGCAACCCTTCCAGAATCAACAACAACCTAAAATGAGAGGCCAGGCTCCCTATTTATAGGTCCAGGAGTTACGCAGAAGTAAGTTGTGTGGGCACTTAGACATTCCGCATAAACACTGCGAGAAGCCTTCGCACTCTTTAATGTTCTGCGCAATCCCACCGCATTCACACTGCGGTTCAATTGTCTTGTGCTTTCGCCTTCAAATGGCCTTTCGCACTGAATATATACATATACATAAGTATGTATATGATCAAGTCCCCCCAGTTGATTGGGTTACATTTTCGCAGAAAAAGTAAGACAATAAACTCTTAAAAAAGAAAAAGTTATAGTTTGTCCTTTTGTGCATATGATGCACGCACTACAGTGAGGCATAAAAGTATTATTATTTTTCCGTAACGGCTATTGTTATTTGCCGAGTTTTTATCTACGCATATAGCCGTTAAGGGATTATACCGTTGAAATTACATTTTCCTCCATATATATAGAAGTTGATTATCATTTTTTCCATCATACTTTCTCTCTCCGTTATATTGATTCATTCACACAAACAACTTTCACATTTACTCATCATCATCATGAGGGTTTCTGAAATCGAAAAGAAAGATGACACAAAAGCATTTCTCGCAGAGAGGCTTAAGAGCCCCGAGTCAAAATCATCATCAAAGGCTGCACAAAAATCTCCTACCACCAGCGCTCAACGAACAACAATGACTCCCAGCAAACGACCCGCTACCTCTCCACTTACAGGATCCGCAAAGAGGTTTACGTGGTCTAGCTCAGTTGTTCCACCTGCATCTGAGACTGGTAATGCGAATCGTCACATATTATAATTTGTATTTCCAATAACACCTATAGTGTTCTGTCATTTTAATATTTCTTCCTACGTTTATATTCCTTATACTTGTTGCAGCAGAGACATCCATTACTCCACCACCATCTAAACAGGCTAGTTCTCCACCAACCTTTGACTTATCCAAATATGAAGACATCTGGCGCACTCCTCCCAATGCAATAAAGTCAATCAAAATAGATGGCCTGCAGGGTTATCTATGCGCCTCTCCAGAAGCCGCACTGGACCAAAAGCAACATATGAAGCTTGCCCTTCCCCATGATCTACGCTCTAAACTTAGCAAACTTTCATACAGCGACTCATTCAACTGTTTCTCGCAGAACTTCTATATGACACTTGCATCTGCATATGATGCAATGTCCCGACAAGAGAAGTTTGCTGAAGTTTTGAAGAAAGAACAAACCAAGCACGCAATCACACAGTCCCAACTCTCTTCCATCACCACGGAATTGCAAACAACAAAACATTCTGTGGATGATTTAAAAAAGCAACTTTCTGAAAAAGCAATTGAAATGGACAACCTTCAAGTCGCGCATGATAAAATGAAAAACAAACTCTTGCAAACCCAAACTGAACTAACCGCAGCCTTATCCGCAAAAGCAACCGCGGAATCTAGCTTTGCGAAACTCCGCGAACATTTGCCTGAACTTGGGCAAAAAATATGGATTCTGCGTACGTTTCGCAGAAATTTGATACTTATGTGACTGCGCTACAACAACTTGAGCAAGTAAAATTTCTTCAGGAGGTTGGCAAGATTGCTGTTCTTCCGGAGCCAATGCCAGAGTATATTGAGAAATTAATCTGCCCTATTGAAGAGGCAGAAGAGATGGTCGCATTGGCTAGGGAAGGAATTCGCGTTATCCCTATTCCAAAATTAGAAGCTATAAGTCAAAACAAGGATGCTCCTGTCGAAGACATCATTAGTTTAGACTTAACTACCCAGGAATAGGATTTCGCATTATGTAAGTGCATTTATAAGCGCGTATTAATGATATGATTTGATGTACCTTCCGCAGAACTTATAATAAAATTTTATTTATCAATTGTAATTGCCTTTATTTATATAGCACTTTGATTATATCATTCATAATTACTAGCATTGTCCTTTGCAATTTCATTGTTTATTATTGTGCACATAACAAACAACTACTTTATGCGAAACAACCTGTATGCACGTGCTATTTTGCACATTATGAATCTTCTAAGTCCGCCGAAACGATCCTTAGGCAAAAATTTGTGTTTATTGCGAAGCATCCAAGTATGGCTAGATCTAATACTTTGGGAGAAAGTTAACAAACTGAATTCCTTTCGCATACACGTCAAATTGTTTTCATTTAGCATCAAGTGGTCTTCTCCATCACTTGTTTGATTTCATTTATGGTTGTATTAAACGCGTTGTACTTTGAAATTATGCATAGACATACAATCATTATGATGAACAAAAACCTTTAGTTTTATTCATTTTACACAATATTGAAAACTTATTTGCTACACACATTAACATGAATCACTAGAATGCACATAATATTTCGCATACTTTTGTTATTTACATATAATATCGTTTCAACAAAGTAGCATGCCACGCATTAGGTATATTGGCCGTTCGATGTCTTGGAGTTTATAAGAGCCTGCTGCATTAATTCCCACTATCTGGTATGGTCCCTCCCAATTGGGTCCCAACTTCCCTTGTTTCTCAGCACGACTTGCTTCATTATTACGCAAAACCCATTCTCCAACATCAAAGGCTAACGCGCGCCCCTTCTTATTATAATACTTAGCAATTTGATGCTTATTATTTACCTCACGTATTGCGACCATAAGCCTGCGTTCTTCAATGAAATTTAGATTTTCACAAATGCCTTCCGCATTCGCACTTTCATCAAAATTAGCAACTCTGTGCGTTTCAACAAAGATTTCTGCGGGGATCATTGCTTCGGAACCATATACTAGGCTAAAAGGTGTTTCGCTTGTACTTTTCTTGAAAGTAGTGCGATGAGCCCAAAGTACATTTGCAAGTTCATCAACCCATCCTTTCCGCTTTTCATTCAAACATTTTTTAATACCGCTAACAATGTCGCGGTTAGTGACTTCACACAATCCATTTGCTTGCAGATGTGCCACAGATGTGAATCTTTGAATTATATTTAGTTCCGCACACCAACTTAAAAATGGATCTTTTGCAATCTGCGCTCCATTATCACTTATAAGTTCCCGCGGAATACCAAATCTACATACAATGTATTCCCATACAAAATTCCGCACTTGCACTCCCGTAATTGTGCGTAAGGCCTTTGCCTCCACCCATTTAGTGAAATAATCAATAGCTACAATCAGGAACTTTACATTTCCTGCACCTGGTGGAAAGGGTCCCACAATATCGATGGCCCATTTATAAAATGGCCACGGTGAATCAATTGGAATCATATCATGTCGTGGTTTGCAATTCTGCGGTGCATGTCTTTGAAAGCTTTTGCACCGCTTAACAATTTGCGCAACATCATGATATAGAGTAGGCCAGAAATAGCCCATGCGCATTATCTTGCCAGCAATAGTTTTATATCCCGAGTGAAGAGCACAAGATCCACTATACACCTCTTCAACAATGGTTGCAGCTTCTGCGGGTCCCATGAAATGTCCCGTTCTAATTGATTAAAAACGTTCCATATTAATTGATTTCGTTGCGAGGTTTTGACCTCTATATGAGACGTTTTCCAAAGACTGCATTCATTTTTAAAACAAACCATAACCTTTATTTCATAAATAAAGGTTTAAAAAGCTTTACGTAGATTATCAAATAATGATAATCTAAAATATCCTGTTTACACACGACCATTACATAATGGTTTACAATACAAATATGTTACATCGAAATCAGTTTCTTGAATGCAGTTTTTACACAATATCATACAAACATGGACTCCAAATCTTGTCCTTATTTTAGTATGCAACAGCGGAAGCTCTTAGTATTCACCTGAGAATAAACATGCTTTAAACGTCAACAAAAATGTTGGTGAGTTATAGGTTTAACCTATATATATCAAATCGTAACAATAGACCACAAGATTTCATATTTCAATACACATCCCATACATAGAGATAAAAATCATTCATATGGTGAACACCTGGTAACCGACATTAACAAGATGCATATATATAAGAATATCCCCATCATTCCGGGACACCCTTCGGATATGATATAAATTTTGAAGTACTAAAGCATCCGGTACTTTGGATGGGGTTTGTTAGGCCCAATAGATCTATCTTTAGGATTCGCGTCAATTAGGGTGTCTGTTCCCTAATTCTTAGATTACCAGACTTAATAAAAAGGGGCATATTCGATTTCGATAATTCAACCATAGAATGTAGTTTCACGTACTTGTGTCTATTTTGTAAATCATTTATAAAACCTGCATGTATTCTCATCCCAAAAATATTATATTTTAAAAGTGGGACTATAACTCACTTTCACAGATTTTTACTTCGTCGGGAAGTAAGACTTGGCCACTGGTCGATTCACGAACCTATAACAATATATACATATATATCAAAGTATGTTTAAAATATATTTACAACACTTTTAATATATTTTGATATTTTAAGTTTATTAAGTCAGCTGTTCTCGTAAGTAACCTACAACTAGTTGTCCACAGTTAGATGTACAGAAATAAATCGATAAATATTATCTTTAATCAATCCACGACCCAGTGTATACGTATCTCAGTATTGATCACAACTCAAACTATATATATTTTGGAATCAACCTCAACCCTGTATAGCTAACTCCAACATTCACATATAGAGTGTCTATGGTTGTTCCGAAATATATATAGATGTGTCGACATGATAGGTCGAAACATTGTATACGTATCTATGGTATCTCAAGATTATATAATATACAATACAAGTTGATTAAGTTATGGTTGGAATAGATTTGTTACCAATTTTCACGTAGCTAAAATGAGAAATATTATCCAATCTTGTTTTACCCATAACTTCTTCATTTTAAATCCGTTTTGAGTGAATCAAATTGCTATGGTTTCATATTGAACTATATTTTATGAATCTAAACAGAAAAAAGTATAGGTTTATAGTCGGAAAAATAAGTTACAAGTCGTTTTTGTAAAGGTAGTCATTTCAGTCGAAAGAACGACGTCTAGATGACCATTTTAGAAAACATACTTCCACTTTGAGTTTAACCATAATTTTTGGATATAGTTTCATGTTCATAATAAAAATCATTTTCTTAGAATAACAACTTTTAAATCAAAGTTTATCATAGTTTTTAATTAACTAACCCAAAACAGCCCGCGGTGTTACTACGACGGCGTAAATCCGGTTTTACGGTGTTTTTTGTGTTTTTAGATTTTAAATCATTAAGTTAGCATATCATATTAATATAGAACATGTGTGTAGTTAATTTTAAAAGTCAAGTTAGAAGGATTAACTTTTGTTTGCGAACAAGTTTAGAATTAACTAAACTATGTTCTAGTGATTACGAGTTTAAACCTTCGAATAAGATAGTTTTATATATATGAATCGAATGATGTTATGAACATCATTACTACCTCAAGTTTAGTAGGTAAACCTACTGGAAGTGACAAGAAATTATCTAGCTTCAAAGGATCTTGGATGGCTTGAAAGTTCTTGAAGTAGGATCATGACACAAAAACAAGTTCAAGTAAGATTTTTACTCGAATTAAGATAGTTTATAGTTATAGAAATTGAATCAAAGTTTGAATATGAATATTACCTTGAATAATAAAGATAACCTACTATATATAACAAAGGTTTCTTGATCTTAGATGATTACTTGGAATGGATTAGAAAGCTTGGAAGTAAATTAGTAAACTTGAAGGGATTTTTGAAGTGTTCTTGAAGTGTTCTTCCTATGATGATTATAGCTTGATTCTTGAAGTGATTTTTGATGAAGATGATGATTAACTACTGGAAAAATACGTTCATAATAGTGTGTGTGTGTTGAGAGAGAAGTAGAAAGAGAATTGGAAGTGAAATGGAGTGAATGATGAGTGGTAATTGGTGAGTGGTGAGTGGGGTTAAAAGGAGTTCTAGTTAGTTGACTAGCTCATGGTAGAAGGTAAAATTGATTAGTCATACATGACATAATCAAGAGTGGAATCCCATGCTAGTTCCTATTGGTATATACTCATAGTAAGTACGTTTTGAAGCTGTGTATAATACGGGTAAGAATACGACTAGAATTCTTGATGAAAGAAAAGAATGGAAAAGTAATTGTAACCATTTTCGTTAAGTATGAGTGTTTTGATATATGATTTGAAGTCTTCCAAAAGTATTTTAATACATCTAAATACACTACATGTATATACATTTTAACTGAGTCGTTAAGTCATCGTTAGTCGTTACATGTAAGTGTTGTTTTGAAACCTTTAAGTTAACGATCTCAATTAATGTTGTTAACCCATTGTTTATTATATATAATGAGATGTTAAATTATTATATTATCATGATATTATGATATATTAATATATCTTAATATGATATATATAAATTAAAATGTCGTTACAACGATAATCGTTACATATATGTCTCGTTTCGAAATCCTTAAGTTAGTAGTCTTGTTTATATATATATATAACTCATTGTTAATATAATTATGGAGATACTTACTTATCATAATCTCATGTTAACCATATGTATATCCATATATATATCGTCATGTCGTTTTTACAAGTTTTAACGTTCGTGAATCGCCGGTCAACTTGGGTGGTCAATTGTCTATATGAAACATATTTCAATTAATTAAGTCTTAACAAGTTTGATTGCTTAACATGTTGGAAACATTTAATCATGTAAATATCAATCTCAATTAATATATATAAACATGGAAAAGTTCGGGTCACTACAGTACCTACCCGTTAAATAAATTTCGTCCCGAAATTTTAAGCTGTTGAAGGTGTTGACGAATCTTCTGGAAATAGATGCGGGTATTTCTTCTTCATCTGATCTTCACGCTCCCAGGTGAACTCGGGTCCTCTACGAGCATTCCATCGAACCTTAACAATTGGTATCTTGTTTTGCTTAAGTCTTTTAACCTCACGATCCATTATTTCAACGGGTTCTTCGATGAATTGGAGTTTTTCGTTGATTTGGATTTCATCTAACAGAATAGTGAGATCTTCTTTAGCAAAACATTTCTTCAAATTCGAGACGTGGAAAGTGTTATGTACAGCCGCGAGTTGTTGAGGTAACTCAAGTCGGTAAGCTACTGGTCCGACACGATCAATAATCTTGAATGGTCCAATATACCTTGGATTTAATTTCCCTCGTTTACCAAATCGAACAACGCCTTTCCAAGGTGCAACTTTAAGCATGACCATCTCTCCAATTTCAAATTCTATATCTTTTCTTTTAATGTCAGCGTAGCTCTTTTGTCGACTTTGGGCGGTTTTCAACCGTTGCTGAATTTGGATGATCTTCTCGGTAGTTTCTTGTATAATCTCCGGACCCGTAATCTGTCTATCCCCCACTTCACTCCAACAAATCGGAGACCTGCACTTTCTACCATAAAGTGCTTCAAACGGCGCCATCTCAATGCTTGAATGGTAGCTGTTGTTGAAGGAAATTCTGCTAATGGTAGATGTCGATCCCAACTGTTTCCGAAATCAATAACACATGCTCGTAGCATGTCTTCAAGCGTTTGTATCGTCCTTTCGCTCTGCCCATCAGTTTGTGGATGATAGGCAGTACTCATGTCTAGACGAGTTCCTAATGGTTGCTGTAATGTCTGCCAGAATCTTGAAATAAATCTGCCATCCCTATCAGAGATAATAGAGATTGGTATTCCATGTCTGGAGATGACTTCCTTCAAATACAGTCGTGCTAACTTCTCCATCTTGTCATCTTCTCTTATTGGCAGGAAATGTGCTGATTTGGTGAGACGATCAACTATTACCCAAATAGTATCAAAACCACTTGCAGTCCTTGGCAATTTAGTGATGAAATCCATGGTAATGTTTTTCCATTTCCATTCCGGGATTTCGGGTTGTTGAAGTAGACCTGATGGTTTCTGATGCTCAGCTTTGACCTTAGAACACGTCAAACATTCTCCTACGTATTTAGCAACATTGACTTTCATACCCGGCCACCAAAAATATTTCCTGAGATCCTTGTACATCTTCCCCGTTCCAGGATGTATTGAGTATCTGGTTTTATGAGCTTCTCTAAGTACCATTTCTCTCATATCTCCAAATTTTGGTACCCAAATCCTTTCAGTCCTATACAGGGTTCCGTCTTCCCGAATATTAACATGTTTCTCCGATCCTTTGGGTATTTCATCCTTTAAATTTCCCTCTTTTAAAACTCCTTGTTGCGCCTCCTTTATTTGAGTAGTAAGGTTATTATGAATCATTATATTCATAGATTTTACTCGAATGGGTTCTCTGTCCTTCCTGCTCAAGGCATCGGCTATCACATTTGCCTTCCCCGGGTGGTAACGAATCTCAAAGTCATAATCATTCAATAATTCAATCCACCTACGCTGCCTCATATTTAGTTGTTTCTGATTAAATATGTGTTGAAGACTTTTGTGGTGGGTATATATAATACTTTTGACCCCATATAAGTAGTGCCTCCAAGTCTTTAATGCAAAAACAACCGCGCCTAATTCCAAATCATGCGTCGTATAATTTTGTTCGTGAATCTTCAATTGTCTAGACGCATAAGCAATCACCTTCGTTCGTTGCATTAATACACAACCGAGACCTTGCTTTAATGCGTCACAATAAATCACAAAATCATCATTCCCTTCAGGCAATGACAATATAGGTGCCGTAGTTAGCTTTTTCTTCAATAACTGAAACGCTTTCTCTTGTTCATCATTCCATTCAAATTTCTTCCCTTTATGCGTTAATGCAGTCAAGGGTTTTGCTATTCTGGAAAAGTCTTGGATGAACCTTCTGTAGTAACCAGCTAGTCCTAAAAACTGGCGTATGTGTTTCGGAGTTTTTGGGGTTTCCCACTTTTTAACAGTTTCTATCTTTGCCGGATCCACCTTAATACCTTCTTTGTTCACTATGTGACCGAGGAATTTAACTTCTTCCAACCAAAATGCACACTTTGAAAACTTAGCGTACAATTCTTCCTTCCTCAATACTTCTAACACCTTTCTCAAATGTTCACCGTGTTCTTGGTCATTCTTTGAGTAAATAAGTATGTCATCAATGAAAACAATGACAAACTTGTCAAGGTATGGTCCACACACTCGGTTCATAAGGTCCATGAACACAGCTGGTGCATTAGTTAAACCAAACGGCATGACCATAAACTCGTAATGATCGTAACGTGTTCTGAAAGCAGTCTTTGGAATATCATTTTCTTTCACCATCATTTGATGATACCCGGAACGTAAGTCAATCTTTGAATAAACAGACGAGCCTTGTAGTTGATCAAATAAGTCGTCGATTCTCGGTAGTGGGTAGCGGTTCTTGATGGTAAGTTTGTTCAACTCTCGGTAGTTGATACACAACCTGAATGTACCATCTTTCTTCTTGACAAACAAAACAGGAGCTCCCCACGGTGATGTGCTTGGTCGAATGAAACCACGCTCTAAAAGTTCTTGTAATTGGCTTTGCAGTTCTTTCATCTCGCTGGGTGCGAGTCTGTAAGGAGCACGAGCTATTGGTGTAGCTCCTGGTACAAGATCTATTTGAAATTCAACGGATCGCTGTGGGGGTAATCCCGGTAATTCTTTCGGAAATACATCGGGAAATTCTTTTGCATTGATGCTCTTTTCTTCAGTTTGTACTTTCTCGACATGTGCTAGAACAGCATAGCAACCTTTTCTTATTAGTTTTTGTGCCTTCAAATTACTAATAATATGTAGCTTCGTGTTGCCCTTTTCTTCGTACACCATTAAGGGTTTTCCTTTTTCTCGTATAATACGAATTGCATTTTTGTAACAAACGATCTCTGCTTTCACTTCTTTCAACCAGTCCATACCGATTATCACATCGAAACTCCCTAACTCTACTGGTATCAAATCAATCTTAAATGTTTCGCTAACCAGTTTAATTTCTCGATTCCGACATATATTATCTGCTGAAATTAATTTACCATTTGCTAATTCGAGTAAAAATTTACTATCCAAAGGCGTCAATGGACAACTTAATTTAGCACAAAAATCTCTACTCATATAGCTTCTATCCACACCCGAATCAAATAAAACGTAAGCAGATTTATTGTCAATAAGAAACGTACCCGTAACAAGCTCTAGGTCTTCCTGTGCCTCTGCCACATTAATATTGAAAACTCTTCCGCGGCCTTGTCCATTCGTGTTCTCCTGGTTCGGGCAATTTCTAATAATGTGGCCAGGTTTTCCACATTTATAACAAACTACATTGGCATAACTTACTCCGACACTACTTGCTCCGCCATTACTCGTTCCGACACCATTTGTTACTTTCGTTCTATTAACCCCTGGTCCGTAGACCTCACACTTCGCCGCGCTATGACCATTTCTTTTACACTTGTTGCAAAATTTGGTGCAGAACCCCGAGTGATACTTTTCACACCTTTGGCATAGCTGCTTCTGATTGTTGTTGTTGTTGTTGCGGTTATTATTGTTGTTGGGATGATTGTTGTAGTTGCTGTTGTTGTTGTTGTTGTTGTTGTTGTTGTTGGGCCGTTTGTTGTAGTTGCGATTGATGTTGTGATTGTTGGGATAATTGTTGCGATTATTGTTGTAATTGCTGTTGTTGTTGTATTAGTGATTCTTATCACCGTTTTCCTCCCACTTTCTTTTGACTTGCTTCACATTGGCCTCTTCAGCAGTCTGTTCTTTAATTCTTTCTTCAATCTGGTTCACTAGTTTGTGATCCATTCTACATGCCTGTTGTATGGAGGCGGGCTCGTGTGAACTTATATCTTCTTGGATTCTTTCCGGTAATCCTTTCACAAACGCGTCGATCTTCTCTTCCTCATCTTCGAATGCTCCCGGACACAATAGGCACAATTCTGTGAATCGTCTTTCGTACGTGGTAATATCAAATCCTTAGGTTCGTAACCCTCTAAGTTTTGTCTTGAGCTTATTGACCTCGGTTCTGGGACGGTACTTCTCGTTCATCAAGTGCTTGAATGCTGACCACGGTAGTGCGTACGCATCATCTTGTCCCACTTGCTCTAGATAGGTATTCTACCATGTTAACGCAGAACCTGTGAAGGTATGCGTAGCGTACTTTACTTTGTCCTCTTCAGTACACTTACTTATAGCAAACACCGATTCAACCTTCTCGATCCACCGTTTCAATCCGATCGGTCCTTCGGTTCCATCAAATTCCAAAGGTTTGCAGGCAGTGAATTCTTTGTAGGTGCATCCTACACGATTTCCTGTACTGCCAGATCCAAGGTTATTGTTGGTATGTAGCGCAGCCTGTACTGCGGCTATGTTTGAATCTAGAAAAGTACGGAATTCCTCTTCATTCATATTCACGGTGTGTCGAGTAGTTGGTGCCATTTCCTTCAAAATAGTCAAATGGAACAAGTTAATCATACAGAATATTAAGAGTAGTTAATAGTATTTCGTAGCATAATATGAACTCATTTATAAAAGCTTTTTCTTCATATTAGCGTTTTATAAGTTTAAATTCGGGTAGTACCTACTCGTTAAGTTCATACTTAGTAGCTAATATACAATTCAACTACTACAATTCTATATGAAAAACTGATTGTAATAATATTTCGCGTTCAAACTTTTATACAATATTCTACAAACTTACAATACCGCTTATTTTACATAAAGCATGAAATATAGCTCACAATAACTTTGATACAAGATAGTTGTGAAGATCATTCTAGCTAGTACACAAGTCGTTCAGCAAAGGCAATCAAGACACGTAATTCATACGTCCAGAAACAAGTCATGCATTCTGGTTTTACTAGGACTACTTCCCATCCTTGGCCTTGTGGAACATAACCGTCATGTCCGTTGATAAGACAGCGTGTTGTAACGTCATCAAAGGGACGAGGGTTACATAATGACCAACAGTCTCGTAATAATCTAAAAACCTCATTTCTTACCCCAATTACCGACTCCGTCACTTGTGGGAACGTTTTGTTTAATAGTTGTAGCCCGATGTTCTTGTTCTCACTTTGGTGAGAAGCGAACATTACTAACCCGTAAGCATAACATGCTTCTTTATGTTGCATGTTAGCCGGTTTTTCTAAATCACGAAGTCCTATATTCGGATATACTGAGTCAAAATAATTTCTTAACCCGTTGCGTAAAATAGCATTTGGGTTCCCCGCAATATATGCGTCAAAGTAAACACATCGTAACTTATGGATTTTCCAATGTGATATCCCCCATCTTTCGAACGAAAGCCTTTTATAAACCAAGGCATTCTTGGAACGTTCTTCGAATGTCTTACAAATGATCTCGCCTTAAATAGTTGTGCCGAGGAATTCTGACCGACTCTAGACAAGATTTCATCAATCATGTCTCCGGGTAGGTCTCATAAAATATTGGGTTGTCTATCTATTTTGTGTTTTTATACTGTAAAATAGACAAGAGTTAGATTCATAAAAAAAATACTTATTAATACAAGCAATTTTTACATATATCATAAAGCATAAGCACACTATATTACATATATTACACCACACGAATACAACTATCTTATTCCGACTCGCTCGTTTCTTCTTGTTCGGTTTTGGTTCATTTTGCCAAGTTTCTAGGGATATATGATGTTCCCCTAATACGAGCCGTCGTTGTCCACATTGGTTTAGAAAAACCTGGTGGTTTAGAGGTTCCCGGGTCATTGTTACAACTTAAGGACTTCGGGGGTTGACGATATATATAAAGTTCATCGGGGTTGGAATTATATTTCTCTATTTTTATGCCCTTTCCCTTATTATTTTCTTTTGCCTTTTTAAATTCAGTTGGGGTAATTTCTATAACATCATCGAAATTCTCGTCGGAATCCGATTCATCGGAGAATTGGTAATCCTCCCAATATTTTGCTTCCTTGGCAGAAACACCATTGACCATAATTAACCTTGGTCGGTTGGTTGAGGATTCTCTTTTACTTAACCGTTTTATTATTTCCCCCACTGGTTCTATTTCTTCTTCCGGTTCAGATTCTTCTTCCGGTTCCGACTCTTCTTCCGGTTCCTCTTCGGGAACTTGTGAATCAGTCTACGAATCATTCCAATTTACATTTGACTCTTCATTATTATTAGGTGAGTCAATGGGACTTGTTCTAGAGGTAGACATCAATCACATAATATCAAACACGTTAAGAGATTAATATATCACATAATATTCATATGTTAAAAATATATAGTTTCCAACAAAAATGTTAAGCAATCATTTTTAAAGAAAACACGGTCGAAGTCCAGACTCACTAATGCATCCTAACAAACTCGATAAGACACACTAATGCAAATTTTCTGGTTCTCTAAGACCAACGCTCTGATACCAACTGAAATGTCCCATTCTTATTGATTAAAAACGTTCCATATTAATTGATTTCGTTGCGAGGTTTTGACCTCTATATGAGACGTTTTTCAAAGACTGCATTCATTTTTAAAACAAATCATAACCTTTATTTCATAAATAAAGGTTTAAAAATCTTTACTTAGATTATCAAATAATGATAATCTAAAATATCCCGTTTACACACGACCATTACATAATGGTTTACAATACAAATATGTTACATTGAAATCAGTTTCTTGAATGCAGTTTTTACACAATATCATACAAACATGGACTCCAAATCTTGTCCTTATTTTAGTATGCAACAGCGGAAGCTCTTAGTATTCACCTGAGAATAAACATGCTTTAAACGTCAACAAAAATGTTGGTGAGTTATAGGTTTAACCTATATATATCAAATCATAACAATAGACCACAAGATTTCATATTTCAATACACATCCCATACATAGAGATAAAAATCATTCATATGGTGAACACCTGGTAACCGACATTAACAAGATGCATATATATAAGAATATCCCCATCATTCCGGGACACCCTTCGGATATGATATAAATTTCGAAGTACTAAAGCATCCGGTACTTTGGATGGGGTTTGTTAGGCCCAATAGATCTATCTTTAGGATTCGTGTCAATTAGGGTGTCTGTTCCCTAATTCTTAGATTACCAGACTTAATAAAAAGGGGCATATTCGATTTCGATAATTCAACCATAGAATGTAGTTTCACGTACTTGTGTCTATTTTGTAAATCATTTATAAAACCTGCATGTATTCTCATCCCAAAAATATTAGATTTTAAAAGTGGGACTATAACTCACTTTCACAGATTTTTACTTCGTCGGGAAGTAAGACTTGGCCACTGGTTGATTCACGAACCTATAACAATATATACATATATATCAAAGTATGTTTAAAATATATTTACAATATTTTTAATATATTTTGATGTTTTAAATTTATTAAGTCAGCTGTCCTCGTTAGTAACCTACAACTAGTTGTCCACAGTTAGATGTACAGAAATAAATCGATAAATATTATCTTGAATCAATCCACGACCCAGTGTATACGTATCTCAGTATTGATCACAACTCAAACTATATATATTTTGGAATTAACCTCAACTCTGTATAGCTAACTCCAACATTCACATATAGAGTGTCTATGGTTGTTCCGAAATATATATAGATGTGTCGACATGATAGGTCGAAACATTGTATACGTGTCTATGGTATCTCAAGATTACATAATATACAATACAAGTTGATTAAGTTATGGTTGGAATAGATTTGTTACCAATTTTCACGTAGCTAAAATGAGAAAAATTATCCAATCTTGTTTTACCCATAACTTCTTCATTTTAAATCCGTTTTGAGTGAATCAAATTGCTATGGTTTCATATCGAACTCTATTTTATGAATCTAAACAGAAAAAGTATAGGTTTATAGTCGGAAAAATAAGTTACAAGTCATTTTTGTAAAGGTAGTCAATTCAGTCGAAAGAACGACGTCTAGATGACCATTTTAGAAAACATACTTCCACTTTGAGTTTAACCATAATTTTTGGATATAGTTTCATGTTCATAATAAAAATCATTTTCTCAGAATAACAACTTTTAAATCAAAGTTTATCATAGTTTTTAATTAACTAACCCAAAACAGCCCGCGGTGTTACTACGACGGCGTAAATCCGGTTTTACGGTGTTTTTCGTGTTTTCAGGTTTTAAATCATTAAGTTAGCATATCATATTGATATAGAACATGTGTGTAGTTAATTTTAAAAGTCAAGTTAGAAGGATTAACTTTTGTTTGCGAACAAGTTTAGAATTAACTAAACTATGTTCTAGTGATTACGAGTTTAAACCTTCGAATAAGATAGTTTTATATATTTGAATCGAATGATGTTATGAACATCATTAATACCTCAAGTTTAGTAGGTAAACCTACTAGAAGTGACAAGAAATGATCTAGCTTCAAAGGATCTTGGATGGCTTGAAAGTTCTTGAAGTAGGATCATGACACAAAAACAAGTTCAAGTAAGATTTTTACTCGAATTAAGATAGTTTATAGTTATAGAAATTGAATCAAAGTTTGAATATGAATATTACCTTGAATAAAAAAGATAACCTACTGTATATAACAAAGGTTTCTTGATCTTAGATGATTACTTGGAATGGATTAGAAAGCTTGGAAGTAAATTAGTAAACTTGAAGGGATTTTTGAAGTGTTCTTGAAGTGTTCTTCCTATGATGATTATAGCTTGATTCTTGAAGTGATTTTTGATGAAGATGATGATTAACTACTGGAAAAATACGTTCATAATAGTGTGTGTGTGTTGAGAGAGAATTAGAAAGAGAATTGGAAGTGAAATGGAGTGAATGATGAGTGGTAATTGGTGAGTGGTGAGTGGGGTTAAAAGGAGTTCTAGTTAGTTGACTAGCTCATGGTAGAAGTTAAAATTGATTAGTCATACATGACATAATCAAGAGTGGAATCCCATGCTAGTTCCTATTGGTATATACTCATAGTAAGTACGTTTTGAAGCTGTGTATAATACGGGTAAGAATACGACTAGAATTCTTGATGAAAGAAAAGAATGGAAAAGTAACTGTAACCATTTTTGTTAAGTATGAGTGTTTTGATATATGTCTTGAAGTCTTCCAAAAGTATTTTAATACATCTAAATACACTACATGTATATACATTTTAACTGAGTCGTTAAGTCATCGTTAGTCGTTACATGTAAGTGTTGTTTTGAAACCTTTAAGTTAACGATCTCAATTAATGTTGTTAACCCATTGTTTATTATATCTAATGAGATGTTAAATTATTATATTATCATGATATTATGATATATTAATATATCTAAATATGATATATATATACATTTAAATGTCGTTACAACGATAATCGTTACATATATGTCTCGTTTCGAAATCCTTAAGTTAGTAGTCTTGTTTATATGTATATAACTCATTGTTAATATACTTATGGAGATACTTACTTATCATAATCTCATGTTAACCATATGTATATCCATATATATATCGTCATGTCGTTTTTACAAGTTTTAACGTTCGTGAATTGCCGGTCAACTTGGGTGGTCAATTGTCTATATGAAACATATTTCAATTAATCAAGTCTTAACAAGTTTGATTGCTTAACATGTTGGAAACATTTAATCATGTAAATATCAATCTCAGTTAATATATATAAACATGGAAAAGTTCAGGTCACTACATCCCACACACCGCATTATGTAGCGACCCAACCAAATCATGTTTGACGGCGCCGACTACTTAGGTCCCGTTGCGTGGTCATAAGTCTTTATCATGACGTTTGACCAAAATATGTCGCATTCATTTCATAAGAAAAAGGAAGTTTCAAGTTTACAAATATAGTTCAAAAGACTAGTTACATCACAATGTTTAACGTACGAATGAAACCTATGCGACACAATTTAAAGTAGTCAAAAGACGCTCCAACTATGCATGTATACTCGACATACAAGCAAGTATCAAAAAGAGTGCAGAAGCATGTATCAAGTAGCTTTCAAGGACCTGAGAAAACATATAGAAAACTGTCAACGAAAACGTTGGTGAAATCATAGGTGTTTTAGTAAACATTGCATTTGAACCACAAGATTTAATATAATATGATTACACTACCCTTTGCGTAGTGTTAGAACATACACTATACCCGAAAATATATTTCATCCGCTAACGGTAGCGAACCGTCCGAATGAGGCTCGTCAAGCCCATGTGATCACATAATATAAGTTCACGTTTACACCCTGCAAGTGTAACTAATGATAATTGAATTGAGGATTTTCGTTCAAACCCGTACGTGGAATGTTCGTTTTCGTACTTGTGTTCAAAGTGTAAAAGTATGATACATATATGTTTCTCATCCCATAGTTTAAAGCATAAAAGTTGTTCGAAAGATGGGACTATGATCTCACCTTGAGTGCACGTATGAAAAGTACTTCACAAAGCAACGTGTGCGAACGATAGTGCTAGTCTTGACCTAAACAAATAGGTCGTATCAATAATGGTAAACACGATAGGTCAAAGATGTTCAATTAGTCCTATGGCTCGTTATGACTCGATTATGTAGCATGTGAATCAAATTGTCAAGTTTCATGCAAGATACAAGTATAGAAACAAGTTAGGAAGGTTGCATAATCATTTGGTTAAGTTTGACAAAAAGTCAAACTTTGGTCGGTCCAAGTCAACGAAAAAGTCAACACGTTCGGGTCGTGTCCCGAACTATTTTTCTGAAGTTTTTATTCATATATAAGCATGTTAGAACAAGTCTCATGTGAATCGGAGGTCCATAGCGTGCCAAACATTTTCCATATTTTGACCATGGAGGTCAGAACCTGGACACGTTATATGTCGCGCCGCGACCCAAGGCTGCCTCGCCGCGGCATATAACGGGTGCTGGTACCTGATCAGTCTCAAATGTTCACGTCTTTTTCTGAACTTCGAACAAACACAAAACACAAACCGTAAACACTTATGACTCACACCTTATGTCGTTGGAAAGCTCTTTTAACAAGGAAGACAACTAAGCACATTTCACCAACCGAAAACATTAAATGCAATAACCGACTTTTCAATTCGAATGTTCAATCAATGCACACATTTAATACTCAAATTTGATAAGTGCACATTTATGATTTGGGCATTTAATGCATACTTACAACACGCCGTTTTGTAGGTAATCGAGAATACAATACAACTAACTATTTACTAACAATAATTCATGGCATTCAATGCATCAAATATTCATTTCAAGCTTATCAAACCCTAACCCAAATTCACCAAAATCACTAATCAAGTTTATGGAGTTTTCTCAAGCAACCTACACATGAAATTGAAGCTAGTGATGTTAGGAACACATTTAATACATGCATTTATGGCATTTAATATCATTCAATCAACCAAATCACCAAATCAAACACACCAAAGTTTATGTTCATGCTAGTTACTTCAAATAACAAAATCGAACATATAAATCATATATTCATGTTATACTTGAGCCATAGACACTAATTAACAACTTTTATAAGTTAAAAACATCAAGAACACAAAATCTAGTGATTTTAGAAAGTTACCCAAATGTAATAAAATCGGTATGGAATCGAAGAGTAAGTTGCAAGGATTCCAAATATGTAATTTGTTTTGGTTGAAGCTTGATCGATTTGTTTTAGATGATGAATTCTTGTTTGAAGATTTGAGAGAAACTTTGAAAGTAATTAGAGAAAATGGAAAAGAAATGGAAAAGAAATGGGGAGGTGGGTTTGACTAGTCAAAAGCTAGTCACCTCTTTGGCATTTTGGCGAAACTAGTCCCTCGAGTTCGGTTGCGGGTGCGTGAATTTCATAAACGAGATATTTTTAAAACGCGTATTAACGAGGGATGTCATAATCATATAACGGAATTTAAATAGTTAAATGGAAAAGTAAACGGAAAAAGGCGGGATGTTACATTACCTACTCCTTAAAAGAAATTTCGTCCCGAAATTTAAGTAGGCGTAGTAGTTGTTGTTTCTTCCTCGGGATCTTGCATTTCCGGAGCCAGGAACAAGTGAGGGTATTTCTTTTGCATTTGATCTTTCCTTTCCCAAGTAAACTCGGGTCCTCTTTTAGCATTCCAATGAACCTTGACAATCGGGATTCGGCTTTGTTTCAATGTCTTGACGGAGGTGTCCACAATTTCAACCAGTTCCTCCACAAAATGAAGTTTGTCATCAATAGTAAGTTTCTCGAGAGGGATGACGATATCAGGCTCTGCAAGATACTTTTTCAAGTGAGATACACGGAAGGTAGGATGAACGGAGCTCAATTGAGGCGGAAGATCTAAATGATAAGCAACGGTTCCAATACGCTCCAAGATTTCGAAAGGACTAATATACCGTGCATTTAGCTTCCCGCGTTTCCCAAAACAGATTACACCCTTCCAAGGTGCGACTTTTAACATGACGCGGTCACCGACTAGAAATTCAAGGTCGTTGTGTCTTTTATCGGTATAGCACTTTTGACGACTCCGGGCCGTCCAAAGCCTATCTCAGATTTGAACGATCTTCTCGGTGGTTTCGTGAATGAGTTCGAGTCCTGTGAATTGTACGTCGCCTACTTTGGCCCAACAAAGAGGAGAACGGAATTTTCGGCGTATAACGCTTCAAAAGGTGCGGCTTTAATACTCGTGTGATAACTATTATTGTAAGAGAACTCGGCGAGAGGTAAGTGCTTGTCCCAAGCTTTTCCAAAATCAACCACGCAAGCTCGTAACATGTCCTCCAAGGTTTGAATTATGCGTTCGCTTTGCCCATCGGTTTAGGGATGATATGCGTTGCTCATGTCTAAACGCGTTCCCAACGCTTCTTGCAAGGTACGCCCAAATCTAGAAACAAGTCAAAGATGATCGATATAGGTATACCGTGTCGAGCTACGATCTCTTTTATGTAAAGTTGTGCAAGTTTTTCCATTTTGTCGGTTTCTTTCATAGCGAGAAAGTGTGCGGATTTGGTGAGACGGTCAACAATAACCCAAATGGTATCATAACCGCCCGTCGTTTTTGGTAGTTTGGTGATAAAATCCATCGTTATCCTTTCCCACTTCCATTGTGGGATCTCGGGTTGTTGAAGTAGTCCGGACGGTCTTTGGTGTTCGGCTTTGACTTTGGAACATGTCAAACACTTGGAAACATAAGTAGCTACGTCCCTTTTGATGTTCGGCCACCAATATTGTTGTTTAAGGTCGTGGTACATCTTATTGGTACCGGGGTGAATCGAGTATCGTGACTTATGGGCTTCATCTAAAATAAGACTTCGTAGGTCCCCATAACTAGGCACCCAAATCCTTCCGGCAAAATATCGGAGTCCGGTTTCCTTAGTTTCGAATCGAGAGACGGGAATGTTCAAGAGCTCGTGTGAAACATTTTCATCCTTGAGAGCCTCATCTTGGGCTACCCGGATTTGGCTATTAAGGTTGGTTTAGATGGTGTTGTTTAAGGCTCGGACACAAAGAGGCACCGCTCTTTCTTTTCGACTTAAGGCATCGGCTACTACATTTGCCTTCCCGGGATGGTAACGAAGCTCGCAATCGTAATCGTTTAAGGTTTCAATCCACCTTCGTTGTCTCATGTTTAGTTGCTTTTGGTCGAAGATGTGTTGGAGACTTTTGTGATCGGTAAAGATAGTACTCTTGGTTCCATAAAGATAGTGTCTCCACATTTTAAGTGCAAAGACAACGGCTCCGAGTTCGAGATCATGTGTCATGTAGTTTCGTTCATGAATTTTGAGTTGTCGAGAAGCATAAGAAATGACTTTTGTTCGTTGCATCAACACACACCCAAAACCATGTTTCGAGGCGTCGCAATACATAACAAAATCGTCATTGCCTTCGGGAAGTGACAAGATAGGAGCGGTGGTTAGCTTTGTTTTCAAGATTTGAAATGCGGATTCTTGTTCGGTCGCCCAATTGAATTTCTTTCCCTTGTGAGTTAAAGCGGTTAGAGGACGAGCAACCAAAGAGAAATCTTTGATGAATCTACGGTAGTATCCGGCGAGACCCAAGAATTGACGAATGTGAGTAGGAGTAGTAGGAGTCTCCCATTTACTAATGGCTTCGATTTTTGTTGGATCGACTTTAATACCTTGGTCACTTACAACATGACCAAGAAATTGAACTTCCTTTAACCAAAATTCACACTTGGAGAATTTGGCATAGAATCGTCCTTGTCTTAAAAGTTCAAGCACAAGTCAGAGGTGTTCCTCGTGTTCTTCTTCGCTTTTTGAATAGACCAAAATATCATCGATGAACACGATAACAAATTTGTCAAGATACGGTTTGCACACGCGGTTCATAAGATCCATGAACACTGCCGGTGCGTTAGTGAGACCAAATGGCATTACAAAAAATTCATAGCTACCATAACGAGTTCAGAAAGCGGTTTTGGAGTCATCTTCCCCCTTAACCCTTAATTGATGATAACCCGAGCGGAGATCGATTTTTGAATATACACAAGACCCTTGTAGTTGATCAAAGAGGTTATCGATGCGAGGAAGAGGATAGAGGTTCTTAACCGTCAATTTGTTTAATTTACGATAATCAATGCACATTCGTAGGAATCCGTCTTTCTTTTTAACAAACAAAATCGGAGCGCCCCAAGGTGAATGGCTAGGTTGGATAAAACCACGATCAAGTAGTTCTTGGATTTGACTTTGCAATTCTTATATTTCGGATGGAGCGAGTCTATATGGTGCACGTGCTACGGGCGCGGCTCCCGGAATAAGATCGATTTGGAATTCAACCGGTCGATGAGGTGGAAGACCCGACAATTCATCGGGAAATACATCGGAATAGTCACTAACAATTAGCACATCATCGATGTGCTTCTCATCGGACTCAACTTTCTTAACGTGAGCAAGGATCGCAAAACAACCCTTACGAAGTAGTTTTCTAACTTTAATGCATGAAACGAGGTTGTGTC
Source organism: Rutidosis leptorrhynchoides (assembly GCF_046630445.1). Classification (NCBI taxonomy): domain Eukaryota; kingdom Viridiplantae; phylum Streptophyta; class Magnoliopsida; order Asterales; family Asteraceae; genus Rutidosis; species Rutidosis leptorrhynchoides. The sequence continues at coordinate 187,591,201 of NC_092341.1, forward strand.
CGGTGCAACTCTTATCGCCATAGACGATCAAAGGTTCACCATTCTCGATAGGAATTCGGATTGCGTTAAGATCACAAAGGATGTGAGATTTCGTTTTGGCTAGCCAATTCATACCGATTATTACATCGAAGCTTCCTAGTTCCATGGGTATCAAGTCAATTTCAAACTCATTACCCAAAATGTTTAACGTACACTCCCGGTAATATGTGTCGGCACTCAATAGTTTTCCGTTGGCCACTTCAATGGTATAAGTGGTATCTAGTGGAATGGTGGAGTATTAAAAGAATGAGTCAAAGTCTTGGATACAAAACTCTTATAGGCACCCGAATCGAATAAACAAGTAACATAAGTGTTGTTGAGGAGAAACGTACCCGTGACTAATTCATTGTCATCTCGGGTTTCCTCGGTGTTGATGTTGAAAGCTCGACCGCGTGTGTTGGGGTTGGCTTTCTTCTTTGGACATGCATTTCTAAAATGACCCGTTTGGCCACATTCATAACAAGTACCCGATTTTGGTGCATTTGGCACCTTTTGAGCGACGGGGGCGGCACTTCTACAATCGTTGGCCACATGACCACCCCTTTGGCACCGATGGCAAAATAGATTGCTACATTCACCATAGTGGTGTTTGTGGCATTTGTTGCAAAAGGGTTTATTTCCACCATAACTTTTCTTGGCGTCAGAGGTGAAAGGCTTTTTGGTGAAGTTGTTGTTGTAGTTGTTGCTTGATTGGGGGGCTTCCCATTTTCTTTTGTTGCCGCCCGATTTATCCTCGGCCTTAGGAGCCGGAACTACGATTTCGTCAACCGTTTCGATCAATTGGCGGGCCATGTTCAAAGCTTGTTGTAGGTTAGCGGGTTTGGAGGACATCACTCCTTGTTTGATGCTCTTTGGAAGACCATCCATATAGAGTTCAACCCTTTGAGATTCGGGGTTCACGAGGTTGGGACACATCAAGGATAGCTCGGCGTATCGTTGATTATAGGCCTTGAGATCGTTTCCAACTGCCTTTAAAGTTCTTAGCTCTTGTTCGAGCTTTCGGGTTTCTTCACGAGGGAAAAATTCGACGATCATCCTTTCCCTCAAATCAGCCCAAGAGAGGGCGTGAGCTTCATCGGTACCCACCGATTGTACATACGTGTTCCACCACGTGAGGGCGATACCGGCAAAGGTGTGGGTGGAATATTTGACTTTATCTTGGTCTCGAAAACCGCTTATGCTAAAAACGGCTTCCGTTTGTTCGAACCATCGAGTGAGTACAACCGGTCCCCCGGTTCCATCAAAAGTGTGAGGTTTGCACCCCATGAAGGCTTTGTAGGAGCACCATTCGCTTGAGTTACCGGCCCCTTGATTGTTGTTGTTGTGGTTGTTGTTATTGTTCGAGGAGTGATCGGCCATGGCCGCTTCCACGGCGGTGGCTACCATTCGTTGTAGAGCTTGTTCGGGAGTCTCATGGCATGGCACACGACGAGGAGGCATTGTTCCTTCAAAACACAAGAATATCGTTGATTAGTATTCTTAATAATACTAACCATGATATGGAATAAGGATAGAGTGAAATTTTCCTTGACTCGCCTTAAATTCTTTATGTCATAATGTCGAAATGTTCATATGAGTCACCGTAATATAATCCCGGAAATTATATTACCCTAATTCATATGTGCATTCGACACTAATTCATATAGTCAAGGTGGCGCGTCAATTAAATCAAGTAACGTGAGATTAAGATTGAATAAGAATTAGATATGATAGACGAGTTCGAGTATAATGCACAAGTAGTCAAGTAATTCCTACTTCAACTCTATATGCCGGTTGTAGTCTAGACTCACTAATGTACCCTATGATCGGGGTTGACACCAATGACTCTAAATCCCTACAACCAACGCGCTGATACCATCTGTAGCGACCCGACCAAATCATGTTTGACGGCGCCGACTACTTAGGTCCCGTTGTGTGGTCATAAGTCTTTATCATGACGTTTGACCAAAATATGTGAAATGTCCCGTTCTTATTGATTAAAAACGTTCCATATTAATTGATTTCGTTGCGAGGTTTTGACCTCTATATGAGACGTTTTTCAAAGACTGCATTCATTTTTAAAACAAACCATAACCTTTATTTCATAGATAAAGGTTTTAAAAAGCTTTACGTAGATTATCAAATAATGATAATCTAAAATATTCTGTTTATACACGTCCATTACATAATGGTTTACAATACAAATATGTTACAACAAAATAAGTTTCCTGAATGCAGTTTTTACACAATATCATACAAGCATGGACTCCAAATCTCGTCCTTATTTAAGTATGCGACAGCGGAAGCTCTTAATAATCACCTGAGAATAAACATGCTTAAAACGTCAACAAAAATGTTGGTGAGTTATAGGTTTAACCTATATATATCAAATCATAATAATAGACCACAAGATTTCATATTTCAATACACATCCCATACATAGAGATAAAAATCATTCATATGGTGAACACCTGGTAATCGACATTAACAAGATGCATATATAAGAATATCCCCATCATTCCGGGACACCCTTCGGATATGATATAAATTTCGAAGTACTAAAGCATCCGGTACTTTGGATGGGGTTTGTTAGGCCCAATAGATCTATCTTTAGGATTCGCGTCAATTAGGGTGTCTGTTCCCTAATTCTTAGATTACCAGACTTAATAAAAAGGGGCATATTCGATTTCGATAATTCAACCATAAAATGTAGTTTCACGTACTTGTGTCTATTTTGTAAATCATTTATAAAACCTGCATGTATTCTCATCCCAAAAATATTAGATTTTAAAAGTGGGACTATAACTCACTTTCACAGATTTTTACTTCGTCGGGAAGTAAGACTTGGCCACTGGTTGATTCACGAACCTATAACAATATATACATATATATCAAAGTATGTTCAAAATATATTTGCAACACTTTTAATATATTTTGATGTTTTAAGTTTATTAAGTCAGCTGTCCTCGTTAGTAACCTACAACTAGTTGTCCACAGTTAGATGTACAGAAATAAATCGATAAATATTATCTTGAATCAATCCACGACCCAGTGTATACGTATCTCAGTATTGATCACAACTCAAACTATATATATTTTGGAATCAACCTCAACCCTGTATAGCTAACTCCAACATTCACATATAGAGTGTCTATGGTTGTTCCGAAATATATATAGATGTGTCGACATGATAGGTCGAAACATTGTATACGTGTCTATGGTATCTCAAGATTACATAATATACAATACAAGTTGATTAAGTTATGGTTGGAATAGATTTGTTACCAATTTTCACGTAGCTAAAATGAGAAAAATTATCCAATTTTGTTTTACCCATAACTTCTTCATTTTAAATCCGTTTTGAGTGAATCAAATTGCTATGGTTTCATATTGAACTCTATTTTATGAATCTAAATATAAAAAGTATAGGTTTATAGTCGGAAAAATAAGTTACAAGTCATTTTTGTAAAGGTAGTCATTTCAGTCGAAAGAACGACGTCTAGATGACCATTTTAGAAAACATACTTCCACTTTGAGTTTAACCATAATTTTTGGATATAGTTTCATGTTCATAATAAAAATCATTTTCTCAGAATAACAACTTTTAAATCAAAGTTTATCATAGTTTTTAATTAACTAACCCAAAACAGCCCGCGGTGTTACTACGACGGCGTAAATCCGGTTTTACGGTGTTTTTTGTGTTTCCAGGTTTTAAATCATTAAGTTAGCATATCATATAGATATAGAACATGTGTTTAGTTGATTTTAAAAGTCAAGTTAGAAGGATTAACTTTTGTTTGCGAACAAGTTTAGAATTAACTAAACTATGTTCTAGTGATTACAAGTTTAAACCTTCGAATAAGATAGCTTTATATGTATGAATCGAATGATGTTATGAACATCATTACTACCTTAAGTTCCTTGGATAAACCTACTGGAAAAGAGAAAAATGGATCTAGCTTCAATGGATCCTTGGATGGCTCGAAGTTCTTGAAGCAGAATCATGACACGAAAACAAGTTCAAGTAAGATCATCACTTGAAATAAGATTGTTATAGTTATAGAAATTGAACCAAAGTTTGAATATGATTATTACCTTGTATTAGAATGATAACCTACTGTAAGAAACAAAGATTTCTTGAGGTTGGATGATCACCTTACAAGATTGGAAGTGAGCTAGCAAACTTGAAAGTATTCTTGATTTTATGAAACTAGACCTTTTGGAATTTATGAAGAACACTTAGAACTTGAAGATAGAACTTGAGAGATCAATTAGATGAAGAAAATTGAAGAATGAAAGTGTTTGTAGGTGTTTTTGGTCGTTGGTGTATGGATTAGATATAAAGGATATGTAATTTTGTTTTCATGTAAATAAGTCATGAATGATTACTCATATTTTTGTAATTTTATGAGATATTTCATGCTAGTTGCCAAATGATGGTTCCCACATGTGTTAGGTGACTCACATGGGCTGCTAAGAGCTGATCATTGGAGTGTATATACCAATAGTACATACATCTTAAAGCTGTGTATTGTACGAGTACGAATACGGGTGCATACGAGTAGAATTGTTGATGAAACTGAACGAGGATGTAATTGTAAGCATTTTTGTTAAGTAGAAGTATTTTGATAAGTGTATTGAAGTCTTTCAAAAGTGTATAAATACATATTAAAACACTACATGTATATACATTTTAACTGAGTCGTTAAGTCATCGTTAGTCGTTACATGTAAGTGTTGTTTTGAAACCTTTAGGTTGACGATCTTGTTAAATGTTGTTAACCCAATGTTTATAATATCAAATAAGATTTTAAATTATTATATTATCATGATATTATCATGTATGAATATCTCTTAATATGATATATATACATTAAATGTCTTTACAACGATAATCGTTACATATATGTCTCGTTTAAAAATCATTAAGTTAGTAGTCTTGTTTTTACATATGTAGTTAATTGTTAATATACTTAATGATATATTTACTTATCATAGTATCATGTTAACTATATATATATCCATATATATGTCATCATATAGTTTTTACAAGTTTTAACGTTCGTGAATCACCGGTCAACTTGGGTGGTCAATTGTCTATATGAAACATATTTCAATTAATCAAGTCTTAACAAGTTTGATTGCTTAACATGTTGGAAACATTTAATCATGTAAATATCAATCTCAATTAATATATATAAACATAGAAAAGTTCGGGTCACTACAGTACCTACCCGTTAAATAAATTTCGTCCCGAAATTTTAAGCTGTTGAAGGTGTTGACGAATCTTCTGGAAATAGATGCGGGTATTTCTTCTTCATCTGATCTTCACGCTCCCAGGTGAACTCGGGTCCTCTACGAGCATTCCATCAAACCTTAACAATTGGTATCTTGTTTTGCTTAAGTCTTTTAACCTCACGATCCATTATTTCGACGGGTTCTTCGATGAATTAAAGTTTTTCGTTGATTTGGATTTCATCTAACGGAATAGTGAGATCTTCTTTAGCAAAACATTTCTTCAAATTCGAGACGTGGAAAGTGTTATGTACAGCCGCGAGTTGTTGAGGTAACTCAAGTCGGTAAGCTACTGGTCCGACACGATCAATAATCTTGAATGGTCCAATATACCTTGGATTTAATTTCCCTCGTTTGCCAAATCGAACAACGCCTTTCCAAGGTGCAACTTTAAGCATGACCATCTCTCCAATTTCAAATTCTATATCTTTTCTTTTAATGTCAGCGTAGCTCTTTTGTCGACTTTGGGCGGTTTTCAACCGTTGTTGAATTTGGATGATCTTCTCGGTAGTTTCTTGTATAATCTCCGGACCCGTAATCTGTCTATCCCCACTTCACTCCAACAAATTGGAGACCTGCACTTTCTACCATAAAGTGCTTCAAACGGCGCCATCTCAATGCTTGAATGGTAGCTGTTGTTGTAGGAAAATTCTGCTAACGGTAGATGTCGATCCCAACTGTTTCTGAAATCAATAACACATGCTCGTAGCATGTCTTCACGTGTTTGTATCGTCCTTTCGCTCTGCCCATCAGTTTGTGAATGATAGGCAGTACTCATGTCTAGACGAGTTCCTAATGCTTGCTGTAATGTCTGCCAGAATCTTGAAATAAATCTGCCATCCCTATCCGAGATAATAGAGATTGGTATTCCATGTCTGGAGACGACTTCCTTCAAATACAGTCGTGCTAACTTCTCCATCTTGTCATCTTCTCTTATTGGCAGGAAGTGTGCTGATTTGGTGAGACGATCAACTATTACCCAAATAGTATCAAAACCACTTGCAGTCCTTGGCAATTTAGTGATGAAATCCATGGTAATGTTTTACCATTTCCATTCCGGGATTTCGGGTTATTGAAGTAGACCTGATGGTTTCTGATGCTCAGCTTTGACCTTAGAACACGTCAAACATTCTCCTACGTATTTAGCAACATCGGCTTTCATACCCGGCCACCAAAAATGTTTCTTGAGATCCTTGTACATCTTCCCCGTTCCAGGATGTATTGAGTATCTGGTTTTATGAGCTTCTCTAAGTACCATTTCTCTCATATCTCCAAATTTTGGTACCCAAATCCTTTCAGCCCTATACCGGGTTCCGTCTTCCCGAATATTAAGATGCTTCTCCGATCCTTTGGGTATTTCATCCTTTAAATTTCCCTCTTTTAAAACTCCTTGTTGCGCCTCCTTTATTTGAGTAGTAATGTTATTATGAATCATTATATTCATAGATTTTACTCGAATGGGTTCTCTGTCCTTCCTGCTCAAGGCATCGGCTACCACATTTGCCTTCCCCGGGTGGTAACGAATCTCAAAGTCATAATCATTCAATAATTCAATCCACCTACGCTGCCTCATATTCAGTTGTTTCTGATTAAATATGTGTTGAAGACTTTTGTGGTCGGTATATATAATACTTTTGACCCCATATAAGTAGTTCCTCCAAGTCTTTAATGCAAAAACAACCGCGCCTAATTCCAAATCATGCGTCGTATAATTTTGTTCGTGAATCTTCAATTGTCTAGACGCATAAGCAATCACCTTCGTTCGTTGCATTAATACACAACGGAGACCTTGCTTTGATGCATCACAATAAATCACAAAATCATCATTCCCTTCAGGCAATGACAATATAGGTGCCGTAGTTAGCTTTTTCTTCAATAACTGAAACGCTTTCTCTTGTTCATCATTCCATTCAAATTTCTTCCCTTTATGCGTTAATGCAGTCAAGGGTTTTGCTATTCTGGAAAAGTCTTGGATGAACCTTCTGTAGTAACCAGCTAGTCCTAAAAACTGTCGTATGTGTTTCGGAGTTTTCGGGGTTTTCCACTTTTCAACAGTTTCTATCTTTGCCGGATCCACCTTAATACCTTCTTTGTTCACTATGTGACCGAGGAATTGAACTTCTTCCAACCAAAATGCGCACTTTGAAAACTTAGCGTACAATTCTTCCTTCCTCAATACTTCTAACACCTTTCTCAAATGTTCACCGTGTTCTTGGTCATTCTTTGAGTAAATAAGTATGTCATCAATGAAAACAATGACAAACTTGTCAAGGTATGGTCCACACACTCGGTTCATAAGGTCCATGAACACAGCTGGTGCATTAGTTAAACCAAACGGCATGACCATAAACTCGTAATGACCGTAACGTGTTCTAAAAGTAGTCTTTGGAATATCATCTTCTTTCACCCGCATTTGATGATACCCGGAACATAAGTCAATCTTTGAATAAACAGACGAGCCTTGTAGTTGATCGAATAAGTCATCAATTCTCGGTAGTGGGTAGCGATTCTTGATGGTAAGTTTTTTCAACTCTCGGTAGTCGATACACAACCTGAATGTACCATCTTTCTTCTTGACAAACAAAACAGGAGCTCCCCACGGTGATGTGCTTGGTCGAATGAAACCACGCTCTAAAAGTTCTTGTAATTGGCTTTGCAGTTCTTTCATCTCGCTGGGTGCGAGTCTGTAAGGAGCACGAGCTATTGGTGCAGCTCCTGGTACAAGATCTATTTGAAATTCAACGGATCGATGTGGGGGTAATCCCGGTAATTCTTTCGGAAATACATCGGGAAATTCTTTTGCAATGAGAACATCATTGATGCTCTTTTCTTCAGTTTGTACTTTCTCGACGTGTGCTAGAATAGCATAGCAACCTTTTCTTATTAGTTTTTGTGCCTACAAATTACTAATAAGATGTAGCTTCGTGTTGCCCTTTTCTCCGTACACCATTAAGGGTTTTCCTTTTTCTCGTATAATGCGAATTGCATTTTTGTAACAAACGATCTCGGCTTTCACTTCTTTCAACCAGTCCATACCGATTATCACATCAAAACTCCCTAACTCTACTGGTATCAAATCAATCTTAAATGTTTCGCTAACCAGTTTAATTTCTCGATTCCGACATATATTATCTGCTGAAATAAATTTACCATTTGCTAATTCGAGTAAAAATTTACTATCCAAAGGCGTCAATGGACAACTTAATTTAGCACAAAAATCTCTACTCATATAGCTTCTATCCGCACCCGAATCAAATAAAACGTAAGCAGATTTATTGTCAATAAGAAACGTACCCGTAACAAGCTCCGGGTCTTCCTGTGCCTCTGCCGCATTAATATTGAAAACTCTTCCGCGGCCTTGTCCATTCGTGTTCTCTTGGTTCGGGCAATTTCTAATAATGTGGCCCGGTTTTCCACATTTATAACAAACTACATTGGCATAACTTGCTCCGACACTACTTGCTCCGCCATTACTCGTTCCGACACCATTTGTTCCTTTCGTTCTGTTAACCCCTGGTCCGTAGACATCACACTTCGCCGCGCTATGACCATTTCTTTTACACTTGTTGCAAAATTTGGTGCGGAACCCCGAGTGATACTTTTCACACCTTTGGCATAGCTGCTTCTGATTGTTGTTGTTGTTGCGGTTATTATTATTGTTAAGATGATTGTTGTGGTTGCTGTTGTTGTTGTTGTTGTTGTTGTTGTTGTTGTTGTTGTTGTTGTTGTTGGGTCGTTTGTTGTAGTTGCGATTGATGTTGTGATTGTTAGGATAGTTGTTGCGATTATTGTTATAATTGCTGTTGTTGTTGTATTGGTGATTCTTATCACCGTTTTCCTCCCACTTTCTTTTGACTTGTTTCACATTGGCCTCTTCAGCCGTCTGTTCTTTAATTCTTTCTTCAATCTGGTTCACTAGTTTGTGAGCCACTCTACATGCCTGTTGTATGGAGGCGGGCTCGTGTGAACTTATATCTTCTTGAATTCTTTCCGGTAATCCTTTCACAAATGAGTCGATCTTCTCTTCCTCATCTTCGAATGCTCCCGGACACAATAGGCACAATTCTGTAAATCGTCTTTCGTACGTGGTAATATCAAATCCTTGGGTTCGTAACCCTCTAAGTTATGTCTTGAGCTTATTGACCTCGGTTCTGGGACGGTACTTCTCGTTCATCAAGTGCTTGAATGCTGACCACGGTAGTGCGTATGCATCATCTTGTCCCACTTGCTCTAGATAGGTATTCCACCATGTTAACGCAGAACCTGTGAAGGTATGCGTAGCGTACTTCACTTTGTCCTCTTCAGTACACTTACTTATGGCAAATACCGATTCGACCTTCTCGGTCCACTGTTTCAATCCGATCAGTCCTTCGGTTCCATCAAATTCCAAAGGTTTGCAGGCAGTGAATTCTTTGTAGGTGCATCCTACACGATTTCCTGTACTGCTAGATCCAAGGTTATTGTTGGTATGTAGCGCAACCTGTACTGCGGCTATGTTTGAAGCTAGAAAAGTACGGAATTCCTCTTCATTCATATTCACGGTGTGTCGAGTAGTCGGTGCCATTTCCTTCAAAATAGTTAAATGGAACAAGTTAATCATACAGAATATTAAGAGTAGTTAATAGTATTTCGTAGCATAATATGAACTCATTTATAAAAGCTTTTTCTTCATATTAGCGTTTTATAAGTTTAAATTCGGGTAGTACCTACCCGTTAAGTTCATACTTAGTAGCTAATATACAATTCAACTACTACAATTCTATATGAAAAACTGATTATAATAATATTTCGCGTTCAAACTTTTACACAATATTTTACAAACTTACAATACCGCTTATTTTACATATAGCATGAAATATAGCACACAATAAATTTGATACAAGATGGTTGTGAAGATAATTCTAGCTAGTACACAAGTCGTTCAGCAAAGGCAATAAAGACACGTAATTCATACGTCCAGAAACAAGTCATGCATTCTGGTTTTACTAGGATTACTTCCCATCCTTGGTCTTGTGGAACATAACCGTTATGGCTGTTGATAAGACAGTGTGTTGTAATGTCGTCAAAGGGACGAGGGTTACGTAATGTCCAACAGTCCCGTAACAATCTAAAAACCTCATTTCTTACCCCAATTACCGACTCCGTCACTTGTGGGAACGTTTTGTTTAATAGTTGTAGCCCGATGTTCTTGTTCTCACTTTGGTGAGAAGCGAACATTACTAATCCGTAAGCATAACATGCTTCTTTATGTTGCATGTTAGCCGCTTTTTCTAAATCACGAAGTCCAATATTCGGATATATTGAGTCAAAATAATTTCTTAACCCATTGCGTAAAATAGCATTTGGGTTCCCCGCAATATATGCGTCAAAATAAACACATCGTAACTTATGGATTTCCCAATGTGATATCCCCCATCTTTCGAATGAAAGCCTTTTATAAACCAAGGCATTCTTGGAACGTTCTTCGAATGTCTTACAAACTGATCTCGCCTTAAATAGTTGTGCCGAAGAATTATGACCGACTCTAGACAAGATTTCATCAATCATGTCTCCGGGTAGGTCTCTTAAAATATTGGGTTGTCTATCCATTTTGTGTTTTTATACTGTAAAATATACAAGAGTTAGATTCAGAAAAAAAAATACTTATTAATACAAGCAATTTTTACATATATCATAAAGCATAAGCACACTATATTACATATATTACACCACACGAATACAACTATCTTATTCCGACTCTCTTGTTTCTTCTTCGGTTTTGGTTCGTTTTGCCAAGTTTCTAGGGATATATGATGTTCCCTTAATACGAGCCGTCGTGATCCACACTGGTTTAGAAAAACCTGGTGGTTTAGATATTCCCGGGTCATTGTTACAACTTAAGGACTTCGGGGGTTGACGATACATATAAAGTTCATCGGGGTTGGAATTAGATTTCTCTATTTTTATGCCCTTTCCCTTATTATTTTCTTTTGCCTTTTTAAATTCAGTTGGGGTAATTTCTATAACATCATCGGAATTCTCGTCGGAATCCGATTCATCGGAGAATTGGTAATCCTCCCAATATTTTGCTTCCTTGGCGGAAACACCATTGACCATAATTAACCTTGGTCGGTTGGTTGAGGATTTTCTTTTACTTAACCATTTTATTATTTCCCCCACCGGTTCTATTTCTTCATCCGGTTCCGATTCTTCTTCCGGTTCCGATTCTTCTTCCGGTTCCGACTCTTCTTCCGGTTCCTCTTCGGGAACTTGTGAATCAGTCCACGAATCATTCCAATTTACATTTGACTCTTCATTATTATTAGGTGAGTCAATGGGACTTGTTCTAGAGGTAGACATCTATCACATAATATCAAACGCGTTAAGAGATTAATATATCACATAATATTCACATGTTAAAAATATATAGTTTCTAACAAAATTTGTTAAGCAATCATTTTTCAAGTAAACACGGTCGAAGTCCAGACTCACTAATGCATCCTAACAAACTCGATAAGACACACTAATGCAAAATTCTGGTTCTCTAAGACCAACGCTCGGATACCAACTGAAATGTTCCGTTCTTATTGATTAAAAACGTTCCATATTAATTGATTTCGTTGCGAGGTTTTGACCTCTATATGAGACGTTTTTCAAAGACTGCATTCATTTTTAAAACAAACCATAACCTTTATTTCATAGATAAAGGTTTTAAAAAGCTTTACGTAGATTATCAAATAATGATAATCTAAAATATCCTGTTTACACACGACCATTACATAATGGTTTACAATACAAATATGTTACAACAAAATAAGTTTCTTGAATGCAGTTTTTACACAATATCATACAAGCATGGACTCCAAATCTCGTCCTTATTTAAGTATGCGACAGCGGAAGCTCTTAATAATCACCTGAGAATAAACATGCTTAAAACGTCAACAAAAATGTTGGTGAGTTATAGGTTTAACCTATATATATCAAATCATAATAATAGACCACAAGATTTCATATTTCAATACACATCCCATACATAGAGATAAAAATCATTCATATGGTGAACACCTGGTAACCGACATTAACAAGATGCATATATAAGAATATCCCCATCATTCCGGGACACCCTTCGGATATGATATAAATTTCAAAGTACTAAAGCATCCGGTACTTTGGATGGGGTTTGTTAGGCCCAATAGATCTATCTTTAGGATTCGCGTCAATTAGGGTGTTTGTTCCCTAATTCTTAGATTACCAGACTTAATAAAAAGGGGCATATTCGATTTCGATAATTCAACCATAGAATGTAGTTTCACGTACTTGTGTCTATTTTGTAAATCATTTATAAAACCTGCATGTATTCTCATCCCAAAAATATTAGATTTTAAAAGTGGGACTATAACTCACTTTCACATATTTTTACTTCGTCGGGAAGTAAGACTTGGCCACTGGTTGATTCACGAACCTATAACAATATATACATATATATCAAAGTATGTTCAAAATATATTTGCAACACTTTTAATATATTTTGATGTTTTAAGTTTATTAAGTCAGCTGTCCTCGTTAGTAACCTACAACTAGTTGTCCACAGTTAGATGTACAGAAATAAATCGATAAATATTATCTTGAATCAATCCACGACCCAGTGTATACGTATCTCAGTATTGATCACAACTCAAACTATATATATTTTGGAATCAACCTCAACCCTGTATAGCTAACTCCAACATTCACATATAGAGTGTCTATGGTTGTTTCGAAATATATATAGATGTGTCGACATGATAGGTCAAAACATTGTATACGTGTCTATGGTATCTCAAGATTACATAATATACAATACAAGTTGATTAAGTTATGGTTGGAATAGATTTGTTACCAATTTTCACGTAGCTAAAATGAGAAAAATTATCCAATCTTGTTTTACCCATAACTTCTTCATTTTAAATCCGTTTTGAGTGAATCAAATTGCTATGGTTTCATATTGAACTCTATTTTATGAATCTAAATAGAAAAAGTATAGGTTTATAGTCGGAAAAATAAGTTACAAGTCGTTTTTGTAAAGGTAGTCATTTCAGTCGAAAGAACGACGTCTAGATGACCATTTTAGAAAACATACTTCCACTTTGAGTTTAACCATAATTTTTGGATATAGTTTCATGTTCATAATAAAAATCATTTTCTCAGAATAACAACTTTTAAATCAAAGTTTATCATAGTTTTTAATTAACTAACCCAAAACAGCCCGCGGTGTTACTACGACGGCGTAGATCCGGTTTTACGGTGTTTTTCGTGTTTCCAGGTTTTAAATCATTAAGTTAGCATATCATATAGATATAGAACATGTGTTTAGTTGATTTTAAAATTCAAGTTAGAAGGATTAACTTTTGTTTGCGAACAAGTTTAGAATTAACTAAACTATGTTCTAGTGATTACAAGTTTAAACCTTCGAATAAGATAGCTTTATATGTATGAATCGAATGATGTTATGAACATCATTACTACCTTAAGTTCCTTGGATAAACCTACTGGAAAATAGAAAAATGGATCTAGCTTCAATGCATCCTTGGATGGCTCGAAGTTCTTGAAGCAGAATCATGACACGAAAACAAGTTCAAGTAAGATCATCACTTGAAATAAGATTGTTATAGTTATAGAAATTGAACCAAAGTTTGAATATGATTATTACCTTGTATTAGAATGATAACCTACTGTAAGAAACAAAGATTTCTTGAGGTTGGATGATCACCTTACAAGATTGGAAGTGAGCTAGCAAACTTGAAAGTATTCTTAATTTTATGAAACTAGAAATTTTGGAATTTATGAAGAACACTTAGAACTTGAAGATAGAACTTGAGAGAGATCAATTAGATGAAGAAAATTGAAGAATGAAAGTGTTTGTAGGTGTTTTTGGTTGTTGGTGTATGGATTAGATATAAAGGATATGTAATTTTGTTTTCATGTAAATAAGTCATGAATGATTACTCATATTTTTGTAATTTTATGAGATATTTCATGCTAGTTGCAAATGATGGTTCCCACATGTGTTAGGTGACTCACAGGGGCTGCTAAGAGCTGATCATTGGAGTGTATATACCAATAGTACATACATCTTAAAGCTGTGTATTGTACGAGTACGAATACGGGTGCATACGAGTAGAATTGTTGATGAAACTGAATGAGGATGTAATTGTAAGCATTTTTGTTAAGTAGAAGTATTTTGATAAGTGTATTGAAGTCTTTCAAAAGTGTATAAATACATATTAAAACACTACATGTATATACATTTTAACTGAGTCGTTAAGTCATCGTTAGTCGTTACATGTAAGTGTTGTTTTGAAACCTTTAGGTTGACGATCTTGTTAAATGTTGTTAACCCAATGTTTATAATATCAAATGAGATTTTAAATTATTATATTATCATGATATTATCATGTATGAATATCTCTTAATATGATATATATACATTAAATGTCTTTACAACGATAATCGTTACATATATGTCTCGTTTAAAAATCATTAAGTTAGTAGTCTTGTTTTTACATATGTAGTTCATTGTTAATATACTTAATGATATATTTACTTATCATAGTATCATGTTAACTATATATATATATCCATATATATGTCATCATATAGTTTTTACAAGTTTTAACGTTCGTGAATCACCGGTCAACTTGGGTGGTCAATTGTCTATATGAAACATATTTCAATTAATCAAGTCTTAACAAGTTTGATTGCTTAACATGTTGGAAACATTTAATCATGTAAATATCAATCTCAATTAATATATATAAATATGGAAAAGTTCGGCTCACTACAATATGTCGCATTCATTTCATAAGAAAAAGGATGTTTCAAGTTTACAAATGTAGTTCAAAAGACTAGTTACATCACAATGTTTAACGTACGAATGAAACCTATGCGACACAATTTAAAGTAGTCAAAAGACGCTCCTACTATGCATGTATACTCGACATCCAAGAAAGTATCAAAAAGAGTGCGGAAGCATGTATCAAGTAGCTTTCAAGGACCTGAGAAAACATATAGAAAACTGTCAACGAAAACGTTGGTGAAATCATAGGTGTTTTAGTAAACATTGCATTTGAACCACAAGATTTAATATAATATGATTATCTAAATCATTTGCATTCCAAAGTTGTTATTTGTTTCGCGGGCACCCAATTATCAAACTTAACTGTTTTGCACCCTTTGCGTAGTGTTAGAACATACACTAGACCCAAAAATATATTTCATCTGCTAACGGTAGCGAACCGTCCGAATGAGGCTCGTCAAGCCCATGTGATCACATAATATAAGTTCACGTTTACACCCTGCAAGTGTAACTAATGATAATTGAATTGAGGATTTTCGTTCAAACCCGACTTTTCACCTTGAGAAACACAAAACAAAAATCGTAAACACTTATGACTCGCACCTTATGTCGTTGGAAAGCTCTTTTAACAAGGAAGACAACTAACCACATTTCACCAACCGAAAACATTAAATGCAATAACCGACTTTTCAATTCGAATGATCAATCAATGCACACATTTAATACTCAAATTTGATAAGTGCACATTTATGATTTGGGCATTTAATGCATACTTACAACACGCCATTTTGTAGGTAATCGAGAATACAATACAACTAACTATTTACTAACAATAATTCATGGCATTCAATGCATCAAATATTCATTTCGAGCTTATCAAACCCTAACCCAAATTCACCAAAAGCACTAATCAAGTTTATGGAGTTTTCTCAAGCAACCTACACATGAAATTGAAGCTAGTGATGTTAGGAACACATTTAATACATGCATTTATGGCATTTAATATCATTCAATCAACCAAATCACCAAATCAAACGCACCAAAGTTTATGTTCATGCTAGTTACTTCAAATAACAAAATCGAACATATAAATCATATATTCATGTTAGACTTGAGCCATAGACACTAATTAACAACTTTTATAAGTTCAAAACATCAAGAACACAAAATCTAGTAATTTTAGAAAGTTATCCAAATGTAATGAAATCGGTATGGAATCGAAGAGGAAGTTGCAAGGATTCCAAATATGTAATTTGTTTTGGTTGAAGCTTGATCGATTTGTTTTAGATGATGAATTCTTGTTTGAAGATTTGAGAGAAAGTTTGAAAGTAATTAGAGAAAATGGAAAAGAAATGGAAAAGAAATGGGGAGGTAGGTTTGACTAGTCAAAAGCTAGTCACCACTTTGGCATTTTGGCGAAACTAGTCCCTCGAGTTCGGTTGCGGGTGCGTGAATTACCTATACGAGATATTTTTAAAACGCGTATTAACGAGGGATGTCATAATCATATAACGGAATTTAAATAGTTAAACGGAAAAGTAAATGGAAAAAGGCGGGATATTACACATTAATGGTCCCAAATATGATTTACGATATAACACATTATTTTCAAGTACATACATGGGTGCTCTTTCGCGTACCAAACGAGCCTCCTTTTTATCTTCTGGCAACGTACCATTTCGCAGATAATTGACAATAGGATCCATCCAATTTGGTCCAACTTCTTCTATAACAGCAACAAATAAATTTCCATCAATGGACTTATTAGGAAGTTCTTCCACCCACACCTGTTTTTGAAAGTGCGAAAACGCTAATGCAGCAAGTTTGCTTAACGCGTCTGCTTTTTTATTTTGACTTCTCGACACTTGTGATAATTCAAAGAACTCAAACTTTTCTGCAGATTCCTTTACAAGTTTCAAATACTTCTGCATGGTTAACTCATGTGCTTCAAAAGAGCCATTGAATTGATTTGCCACCAGTTGCGAATCAACATATGCGCGCAGATGCGTTATATTCATCTTACGTGCCAAATTCAATCCCGCAAGCAATGCTTCATATTCAGCCTCATTGTTAGTCACATCAAAATTAAAGTGCAGTGCGTACGTGTGCTCTTCGCCACTTGAATTTGTCAACACTAGACCCGCACCTGCCCCTTTACAGATGTACGCGGTATATATGATATTTCAAATGCTCCAAGCTCAATCGCCCATTGGGCAAGTCTTCCAGATACCGCAGGTTTGTTCAACACATTTTAACCAAAAAATCAGTTAAAACATGTATTGGATGACCTTGAAAGTATCTGCACAATCGCCGTGAAGTTAAAACTAACGCGTAAATAAATTTCTCTATCGGCGCATAATTTATTTCACTTCCCGCAAGCGCCTTGCTAACAAAATAGACTGGCTTTTGAACCTTGTTCCTTTCCGTGACAAGTACTGAGCCAAATGCTTAATTCGCGACCAAAATGTAAAGATATAATATTTCACCATCAACAGGCGCAATCAATGTAGGTAATGCAGCAAGCAATTGCTTCATTTCTTGAAATGCCTTATCAGCCTCTTCAGTCCATATCCATGCAAAGTTCTTCAGCTTTAAACATCCTTTAAGAGTGGGAAAGAAAGGCAACTGTCATTCCACGGCCTTCGAAAGAAATCTAGTTAAAGCCGCGATTTTTCTAGTTAGACTTTGCACTTCTTTAACGGTTTTAGGCGCAGTCATGTTTTCGATTGCAGCAATTTTTTTAGGATTTGCTTGTATGCCCTGCTAAGTGACATAGTATTCCAGAAATTTGCCTTCCCTTTCTCCGAAACTGCACTTAGACGGATTCAACTTCATGTTTATTTTCCGCAAACTTTCAAATGTTTCTTGCATATCTACCAAAATACTTTCTTGCGTTTTACTTTTTATAACAAGGTCATCAACATAAGCTTCCAGATTGCGGCCTATCTGACCTTCAAATGCTTTATCAATTAACCGCTGATAAGTGGCTCCCGCATTCTTCAAACCAAAAGGCATTTTGATATAACAATAAATGCCTTTTCCAGTATGGAATGCGGTTTTATCTTCATCTTCCAACGCCATTGGTATTTGATGGTATCCTTTTGCTGTAGAGACCCGTCCTAATCCATCTGGGCGAAGTCCATATCGATTATAAACGATTCACAACAGTTGATTACATCGCGAGGTACTTGACCTCTATATGATATATTTTACAAATATTGCATTCGTTTTTGAAAAGACAATCTTTCATTACATCGAAAGTTGACGGCATGCATACCATTTTATAATATATCTAACTATAATTGACTTAATAATAATCTTGATGAACTCAACGACTCGAATGCACCGTCTTTTGAAATATGTCATGAATGACTCCAAATACCATCTTTAAAATGAGCAATTTCACAGCGGAAGACTTCTTTCATACCTGAGAATAAACATGCTTTAAAGTGTCAACCAAAAGGTTGGTGAGTTCATTAGTTTAACATAAATAATCATTTCATAATTTTATTAGACCACAAGATTTCATATTTCCATTTCTCAAAAACGTACGTCCCATGCATAGAGACAAAAATATCATTCATATGGATTGAACACCTGGTAACCGACATTCACAATATGCATATAAGAATATCCCCATCATTCCGGGATCCTCCTTCGGACATGATATAAATTTCGAAGTACTAAAGCATCCGGTACTTTGGATGGGGCTTGTTGGGCCCGATAGATCTATCTTTAGAGTTCACGTCAATTAGGGTGTCTGTTCCCTAATTCTTAGATTACCAGACTTAATAAAAAGGGGCATATTCGATTTCGATCATTCAACCATATAATGTAGTTTTGATTACTTGTGTCTATTTCGTAAAAACATTTATAAAAATTGCGCATGTATTCTCAGCCCAAAAATATAAAGGGTAAAAAGGTAAATGAAACTCACCTAATGTATTTTGTAGTAAAAATACATATGACTATATTGAACAATGCAGGGTTGGCCTCGGATTCACGAACCTATATCATTTGTATATATATTAACACGTATAATATTAATCAAGTACGTTTATAATTTATTAAGATTAATTTTTATATATATAATCATATTACTATCTATATTGTATAATATATTTAAATATTAAGTATCACTTAATCAAAATAATATTTTTTTTAAAAATATAACTATGTAATATTAGTATAGGTATGTAATAAATATATTTTATATAAATAATATTTGTTGTAATAATAATAATAATATTAATAGTGATATTAATAATAATAATGATAAAAATAATACTAATTATGATAAAAATCATGATAATTCTAATAATAATAATAATAATAATAATAATGATAATTTTAATATTAATGATAAAGATAAAGATAGTACTAATTATAAAATTGGTTTGTAATGATAATACTAATAACGTTTAATGATAATACTAATAATTATGATATAATTTTGTTAATAATAATAAATAATCTAACAATACTAACAATAATAATAATAATAATAATAATAATAATAATAATAATAATAATAATAATAATAATAATAATAATAATTAATAATAATAATAATAATAATAATAATAATAATAATAATAATAATAATAATAATAATAATAATAATAATAATAATAATAATAATACCTAATATAAAGAACACTCGTTTAATTAGGGTTTCCCTAATTCAGATCGAGATAACAGAGGTGATCCACAGGGAGAAAGCTTCATCATCGAGCAATTGATCAACTATCATTATCATCCTCATCATCATCATCATCTTCACCTCCGTATCATAACCAACATCATTCAAGCACCCAATTTTCTATCGGTACAGTTCAATAGTTCAAAATCAGATTTCAATTCCTCTTAAGTCCGTATGATTTTGTCTAACCCTAACTATAATTTATTATGAATCTATTTGTAGTCAAGGTTTTCAAGTGGATTCTGTTGAATGGTGGGTGCATTGAAGCTATTTCATAGTAGAAGAATCTCGTTCTGGTATTCGACGACTCCGACAGTACACAGTTAGAGTTACCTCATTTGACGCCAATTTTCACCGCCACATCATAGACTGTTTGTATCATCACCATTGAGTATCGTATTGTTACAAATGTAGCTAATTAATTATTAACTCATATTCCACATTTGTAAGTTCTGTTTTATCTAACTTTGTTATTAATCAATTGCTTAGGATATGAACAATAATCTTGTATGTGTAGTAGCAATAGTTGTAGGAATTTAATTGTTTGTGTGTGTGGTAATGTTTGTCTAGTGATGGTGGGGTGTTGATCAAATGAATAGCAAGCAATGATTGAAGATGCTTCATTGTAATAGTCGACTGAATCAGTAGTATGTAACAAGCTCTTGTTTGTGTGATCTTTGTATAGGACAGAAATAGAGTAGGTAGATATAGGACGATAGTGATGAATGTGGTAATATCTCGATGGTGATGATGATACCGTTGGTGAGTGATTCGATTTAGCAGTAGAAATAGTGATGACTAATTATTATATGTGTGTATTTGTATTTGTATTTGTGTTCTTGTATTTGCAGCAGGTTTATCAAATCACAAAAAAAAAAAATGGCAGTGGTAGCTTGAAGTTTAGTGGTGGTTCAAGGGGTGAAGTGATGGTCGTGTACAGCTGAAACAGAAGCGAGAACATCAGCTCTTTCAGTGATCGAGAAAAATTTAAAGAGGAAACATAAGGTGACGGTTATGATGGTTGTTTTGTTAGGATAGAAATAGAAACGAAAGCATTGTAGCAGCAGCTAGTAGATTAAATGGAATTTCGATGGTTGGTTGTTTGTAACAGTACACAGAAACAGATGGTATGTAGCGAGTGGTGATGGCTGTGGTGTTATTTGAGGTGGTGAGGCTGCATCAACATAACCAAAACTATAGTATAATTGGTAGGTTTGGTTGGTGTTGCTCGATCAACAGAAATAAAATGTTAAACAGTACAGTGGCGATTGATGGATGGTTATGGTGGTGTTTGCAGCAAAACAGAAACTAAAGTGTCGTGGTAGTGGGGGTGTTTGGACAGAAAATCAGAAATAAGAATGGTAATAACAATAATGGGTATCGATTGGTTTCGAAATAGGATGAAAGGAAGTAGCAGTTAAAAGACTAGTAGAGTTATTGTGAGTTGCTCAAGGTAGTTTAAAGTTATGGTGGAGATTCGAAACAGCAACCAGAATTTTAAGAGGGAGAGAGGGTCGATTAAAGAGAGGGAGGTAATTCATGTAAATGTGTTTGGTTTATGTATTTATCTAAATCTATTTACACTTGTATACATATATATATAAGTTAGATAGAAAAGAAACAAAATAGTTATCAATCATAACTCAATTATGTGCCTATTGTGAAGATAAATTCTTATCAAATAAAAGAGACAAGACTAGTGGGAATTTTATCAAGGAGACGGGGAGTAGTGGATATTAGTTGTATCATGTAACAATTTTCAACAAAACAACCATAATACAAATTAATAATCTAACAAGTTGGAACACGTGGGCTGTGAATTGTAATGGTAATTCTATATTGAATAATTCCATCAATAAAGGAACTGTACACTACATAAATGTAGTGACCCAAACTTTTCCATGTTTATACATATTAATTGAGATTGATATTTACATGATTAAATGTTTCTAACATGTTAAGCAATCAAACTTGTTAAGACTTGATTAATTGAAATATGTTTCATATAGACAATTGACCACCCAAGTTGACCGGCGATTCACGAACGTTAAAACTTGTAAAAACGACATGACGATATATATATGGATATACATATGGTTAACATGAGATTATGATAAGTAAGTATCTCCATAAGTATATTAACAATGAGTTATATACATATAAACAAGACTACTAACTTAAGGATTTCGAAACGAGACATATATGTAACGATTATCGTTGTAACGACATTTAAATGTATATATATCATATTAAGATATATTAATATATCATAATATCATGATAATATAATAATTTAACATCTCATTAGATATAATAAACAATGGGTTAACAACATTAATTGAGATCGTTAACTTAAAGGTTTCAAAACAACACTTACATGTAACGACTAACGATGACTTAACGACTCAGTTAAAATGTATATACATGTAGTGTATTTAGATGTATTAAAATACTTTTGAAAGACTTCAAGACATATATCAAAACACTCATACTTAACGAAAATGGTTATAGTTACTTTTCCATTCTTTTCTTTCATCAAGAATTCTAGTCGTATTCTTACCCGTATTATACACAGCTTCAAAACGTACTTACTATGAGTATATACCAATAGGAACTAGCATGGGATTCTACTCTTGATTATGTCATGTATGACTAATCAATTTAAACTTCTACCATGAGCTAGTCAACTAACTAGAACTCCTTTTAACCCCACTCACCACTCACCAATTACCACTCATCATTCACTCCATTTCACTTCCAATTCTCTTTCTAATTCTCTCTCAACACACACACACTATTATGAACGTATTTTTCCAGTAGTTAATCATCATCTTCATCAAAAATCACTTCAAGAATCAAGCTATAATCATCATAGGAAGAACACTTCAAGAACACTTCAAAAATCCCTTCAAGTTTACTAATTTACTTCCAAGCTTTCTAATCCATTCCAAGTAATCATCTAAGATCAAGAAACCTTTGTTATATACAGTAGGTTATCTTTCTTATTCAAGGTAATATTCATATTCAAACTTTGATTCAATTTCTATAACTATAAACTATCTTAATTCGAGTAAAAATCTTACTTGAACCTGTTTTTGTGTCATGATCCTACTTCAAGAACTTTCAAGCCATCCAAGATCCTTTGAAGCTAGATCATTTCTTGTCACTTCCAGTAGGTTTACCTACTAAACTTGAGGGAGTAATGATGTTCATAACATCATTCGATTCATATATATAAAACTATCTTATTCGAAGGTTTAAACTCGTAATCACTAGAACATAGTTTAGTTAATTCTAAACTTGTTCGCAAACAAAAGTTAATCATTCTAACTTGACTTTTAAAATTAACTACACACATGTTCTATATCTATATGATATGCTAACTTAATGATTTAAAACCTGGAAACACGAAAAACACCGTAAAACCGGATTTACGCCGTCGTAGTAACACCGCGGGCTGTTTTGGGTTAGTTAATTAAAAACTATGATAAACTTTGATTTAAAAGTTGTTATTTAGAGAAAAGGATTTTTATTATGAACATGAAACTATATCCAAAAATTATGGTTAAACTCAAAGTGGAAGTATGTTTTCTAAAATGGTTATCTAGACGTCGTTCTTTTGACTGAAATGACTACCTTTACAAAAATAACTTGTAACTTATTTTCCCGACTATAAACCTATACTTTTCTGTTTAGATTCATAAAATAGAGTTCAATATGAAACCATAGCAATTTGATTCACTCAAAACGGATTTAAAATGAAGAAGTTATGATTAAAACAAGATTGGATAATTTTTCTCATTTTAGCTACGTGAAAATTGGTAACAAATCTATTCTAACCATAACTTAATCAACTTGTATTGTATATTATGTAATCTTGAGATACCATAAACACGTACACAATGTTTCGACCTATCATGTCGACACATCTATATATATTTCGGAACAACCATAGACACTCTATATGTGAATGTTGGAGTTAGCTATACAGGGTTGAGGTTGATTCCAAAATATATATAGTTTGAGTTGTGATCAATACTGAGATACGTATACACTGGGTCGTGGATTGATTCAAGATAATATCTATCGATTTATTTCTGTACATCTAACTGTGGACAACTAGTTGTAGGTTACTAACGAGGACAGCCGACTTAATAAACTTAAAACATCAAAATATATTAAAAGTGTTGTAAATATATTTTAAACATACTTTGATATATATGTATATATTGTTATAGGTTCGTGAATCAACCAGTGGCCAAGTCTTACTTCCCGACGAAGTAAAAATCTGTGAAAGTGAGTTATAGTCCCACTTTTAAAATCTAATATTTTTGGGATGAGAATACATGCAGGTTTTATAAATGATTTACAAAATAGACACAAGTACGTGAAACTACATTCTATGGTTGAATTATCGAAATCGAATATGCCCCTTTTTATTAAGTCTGGTAATCTAAGAATTAGGGAACAGACACCCTAATTGACGCGAATCCTAAAGATAGATCTATTGGGCCTAACAAACCCCATCCAAAGTACCGGATGCTTTAGTACTTCGAAATTTATATCATATCCGAAGGGTGTCCCGGAATGATGGGGATATTCTTATATATATGCATCTTGTTAATGTCGGTTACCAGGTGTTCACCATATGAATGATTTTTATCTCTATGTATGGAATTTGTATTGAAATATGAAATCTTGTGGTCTATTGTTACGATTTGATATATATAGGTTAAACCTATAACTCACCAACATTTTTGTTGACGTTTAAAGCATGTTTATTCTCAGGTGAATATTAAGAGCTTCCGCTGTTGCATACTAAAATAAGGACAAGATTTGGAGTCCATGTTTGTATGATATTGTGTAAAAACTACATTCAAGAAACTGATTTCGATGTAACATATTTGTATTGTAAACCATTATGTAATGGTCGTGTGTAAACAGGATATTTTAGATTATCATTATTTGTTAATCTACGTAAAGCTTTTTAAACCTTTATTTATGAAATAAAGTTTATGGTTTGTTTTAAAAATGAATGCAGTCTTTGAAAACGTCTCATATAGAGGTCAAAACCTCGCAACAAAATCAATTAATATGGAACGTTTTTAATCATTAAGAACGGGACATTTCAATAAACTATAATCACAGTTGTCTTATCTAAGGATATATATATCTAGCAACATTTTAGATAGTGGAAAAAGATCATACAAGTTGATGATAAGAGTAGATATGAAAATAAGCGTGTGAACTTATCTTAGAACCATAAATTTGTAATCTTATGTTTCGACATATATATTAGAGATATTATTTCATAATAGAAATATATATTAAAAGTTTCAACACATAATATTTATATCTCTATACATAACTATCATTATATATATATATATATATATATATATATATATATATATATATATATATATATATATATATATATATATATATATATATATATATATATATATATATAAACTCATTTTTAATTACACTTAGTTATTTTGTATCTTATTTTATATATTTAATTCAAATGTTTAAATTCTATTTTATAATTTCAAATTATTATATATATATATATATATATATATATATATATATATATATATGCATATTTATTTGCAAACAATGGTTCGTGAATCGTCGGAGATGGTCAAAGTCAAATGCATTCATGGAAATAGTTCAAACATTATGAGACTCAGTTTAATAGACTTTGCTTATCGTGTTGAAATCATATAAGATTAAGTTTAAATTTGGTCGAAAATTCCCGGGTCATCACAGTACCTACCCGTTAAAGAAATTTCGTCCCGAAATTTGAGTGAGGTGGTCATGGCTAACAATAAAAATGTTTTCATGACGAATATGAGTTGATAAATAGAGTTTTATCACTGTTGAGCAATATGGATAAGATAATTTGATTACTCAAAGAGTACAAGTGAAGCTATCACTGAATAGTGAAATGAGAAAGACATGTTTCATCATAACTTTTGACTAGTCATGGTTGAATTTAGAAAATAAAGTTTGTCTTAACTTTTGACGTTGTCTAGATTGAATTCCAGAATTCAAGGAATTTTAAGAAAATTTTCGAAATCTAAAAGATTTAATTCTTCGGCGAATAAGGAAATTAAGATCTTTATAATTAAATACGGTGATCCGCCTCGATTACTCTGTCTGATATTCCCATTATAAATTAAGCTCTTCCGTCCCCTTATTTTCACCATTTCTATACAATCCCCAAATTTAAAAGATTATAAAAATGCTTAATCCAATTCTAAACCCTGATATTTTCCTAATTATAATTTCTGCCATCCTTCTTTTTTTAATCTTCCACCAGAATATCTGTTTACTTTAATATAACCTTGGGGTGATACTATTCTTTAATTATACCGTATCTTTATATTGTTATTCCTATCAATATCCACGGTTTGTAACCTCCGATTTTTGATTGAGCTTTATATCTTCTCTTACATTTTGGAGCTCTTTGCCTTTTTATTCTCTTCTCGACCTCTAGTAAAGCGAGTAATGGTTCAGACTTACAAGTATGGAGTTTCGAATGATTATAGTATTCTAAGCAGAAAGGAATGTATTAGCACCATTTGATTTGTCAAATTACCCGAATCACTGAGAATAGAACTATCAACAATATATTCTCTTGATATGTTCGGAAGTTTAAGCAGAATGAAATAGTTATGTAACATGGCACATGATGACGTTAGGGTCTGTGAATCATCACGTTTCATTAGAAACTCAGCATGACTTACTGTAATATAATCACGTTGATCAAGTGTCATTATATTATACTAACTCATGCATCAGTTCCCAACATTACTTCAATAACATTTATATTTTAAGCTCGAAAGTTTACAGAATATAGAAACTAACAGTTTCTATATGATGTAATACTGATAGCACGAAGATATTAATGATTTCAGATAAGAATAGTTATAAAAAATATCTCCAGGAATATGAAGGATATTTATAATGAAAGATACGATAATATCTCGGAATATCTAAGATCAGAGGATGATAGAAACTATTGTCTTCAAGAGTTTAAAGTAAGGAGCAAGATATTCACTAAAGACTTTAGCAGACATTGAATCATTTGGATTCTTTGAAGTCAAACTTATTCTTTGTGATTTATCCACGGCTTTCTTCATAGTTTCGCATAATCTGCTTTTCGGTACTAAATTTTCTATTGAATGTTTACAATATAATGATACACAGGAAGCACAAAGAGGTATATAATTTCAGACGAGAATATTTATGAAAATATCCTCAGAAATATCGAAGATATTGATGATGATATATTGGAATTTCTAAGTTCGATGGTTGATGGAGAAAGATTTTCCGCAAGATTTTAACATGACTTCGGAGCAAGATATTCTCTAAAGATTTCAAAGGATCTAGAATTATCTGGATTCTTTGAATATTGGGTATGGTCCTTGTATTTGTCCTTGGTCTCCTTCATGATTAACTCTATCCGTTTTCCAGTTCCAACGTTTCTGAGCTTTTCCAACATATTATTCTTTATCATCAAACTTCTGACGACTAAGGTCGTTTATGGTTGCCTAGAGTTTCTGCTGCTTCATTCAGCTTTTTCAACATTTAGAGTATCGATTTGTAAACTGGGTGCCTTTTCAAAATTTTAGAATTGAAGATCGTAATTCTAGGAGATAATTGTTATATGTATACATATAACTGTTGATGTAGACATGCTGCGAGATTTCAAAATACTGATTGCTAAACCCTGGTAATTGGTATGGCAATTTTCGTTACAAGATATGGATGAGTATATGATAGGGTTTCAATGAACATAATGATTCTTTGGAAGGTCAGAGATCAATGAAATTGCAGGTAAATTTACAGCTAAGGTGGTGAAATATAAACGATTCTCCGGTAACGATGACGAAAGGTAACTTATATAATCAAGATTATAATAAGGCTAATCCGAATGAAAGTCGAAGTTGATTTGCTGAAGCTGTGACAAAATTGGCTACTTTGAAGAGGGATTGTAAAGTTATTTTCGGTAATAACAATGCCAAAGGAGCTATCACAGATACTTGTTAAACGTTTACTCAGGTTCCGAGAGTTTTCAAGTGCATAACTATATGTATCAATCTCTTGTTACGTAGATGAAGTACTGTTGGTTCATTCTCTCGATTGAGGTGTTTTCAAGAATTACGAAAGATTTGAACGCAGATTGTAATTGTTAAGATACAAATGAGGTTTAAGATGAAATCAAGTGGCAAACTTGAAGAAAGGTTTAGTTTCATATGTTATAACCAATATTTTAATTCATTTTAATTGTCCAATGTTATTAGTCCACAGTCGATAGTCCACAGTTAACAGTCCAATAATTCATATATAGCTTAATATATAATATTTGAATTAATTAATACGTATCGTGACCCGTGTACATGTCTCAGACTCGATCACAACTCAAACTATATATATTATTGTAGAATCAACCTCAACCCTGTATAGAGAACTCGATCATTACTGCATATAGAGTGTCTATGGTGATTCCAAATAATATATATAGATGCGTTGATATGATATGTCAAAACCCCATATACGTGTCCCGATATTTAAAGTGCGTAAAATAAATAACCGAAAATAAATGACGATAAATAAAGTGCGTAAAGTAAATAACAGAAATTAAATGACGTTAAATAAAATTGCGAGAATTAAAATTGCGATAAAATAAATTGCGATAATTAAATTGCGATAAATAAAATGTAATATGGAATTAACAGTTAGCTAGGAACAGATAGCTAGGATTTTGTTAGCGTGGTTTCTTAACAAAATTTCATATTGTCAATTAGTCTGTTTCTAATCAATTTTTATTGTGTCCATTATTTCTTCATTATGCCACTTGTTGGATTCTGATAGGTCAAAATCCAAATATAAAATTGAATGAAAATGGTTATTTTGTGGTGAACGGATTTGTATAGCTGTGGTTGTAAGTAGGATAGTAAATAGCAGTTGAATCAGCTTCGTAGAATGTACAATATAACTTATTAATGCGAAATCTAAATATTCATCGGGTATTACCTGAAATGTCCCGTTCATATTGATTATAAACATTCCATATTAATTGATTTCGTTGCGAGGTTTTGACCTCTATATGAGACGTTTTTCAAAGACTGCATTCATTTTTAAAACAACCATAACCTTTATTTTATCAATAAAGGTTTCAAAAGCATTACGTAGATTATCAAATAATGATAATCTAAAATATACTGTTTACACACGACCATTACATAATGGTTTACAATAGAAATATATTACATCGACATATGTTTCTTGAATGCAGTTTTTACATAATATCATACAAACATGGACTCCAAATCTTGTCCTTATTTTAATATGCAACAGCGAAAGCTCTTAATATTCACCTGAGAATAAACATGCTTTAAACGACAACAAAAATGTTGGTGAGTTATAGGTATAACCTATATATATCAAATCGTAACAATAGACCACAAGATTTCATATTTCACTATACATCCCATACATAGAGATAAAAATCATTCATATGGTGAACACCTGGTAACCGACATTAACAAGATGCATATATAAGAATATCCCCATCATTCCGGGACACCCTTCGGATATGATATAAATTTCAAAGTACTAAAGCATCCGGTACTTTGGATGGGGTTTGTTAGGCCCAATAGATCTATCTTTAGGATTCGCGTCAATTAGGGTGTCTGTTCCCTAATTCTTAGATTACCAGACTTAATAAAAAGGGGCATATTCGTTTTCGATAATTCAACCATAGAATGTAGTTTCACGTACTTGTGTCTATTTTGTAAATCATTTATAAAACCTGCATGTATTCTCATCCCAAAAATATTAGATTTTAAAAGTGGGACTATAACTCACTTTCACAGATTTTTACTTCGTCGGGAAGTAAGGCTTGGCCACTGGTCGATTCAAGAACCTATAACAAATATGTAGATATATATCAAAGTATATTCAAAATATATTTACAACACCTTTAATACATTTTGATGTTTTAAGTTTATTAAGTCAGCTGTCCTCGTTAGTAACCTACAACTAGTTGTCCAACGTTAGATGTACAGAAAAAAATGATATATATTATCTTGAATCATTCCACGACCCAGTGTATACACGTCTCAGGCTAGATCACAACTCAAAGTATATATATTTTTAGAATCAACCTCAACCCTGTATAGCTAACTCCCACATTACTGCATATAGAGTGTCTATGGTTGTTCCAAATAATATATACACATGGGTCGATATGATATGTCAAAACATTTGCATACGTGTCTATGGTATTCCAAGATTACATAATATATTAGAATACATGTATAATACAATATAAGTTAGCTAGGATATGATTAATATAGATTTGTTACCAATTTTCACGTTGCTACAACAAGAAAAATTATCCAATCTTGTTTTACCCATAACTTCTTCATTTTAAATCCGTTTAGAGTGAATCAACTTGCTATGGTTTCATATTGAACTCTATTTTATGAATCTAAACAGAAAAAGTATATGTTTATAGTTAGAAATATAAGTTACAAGTCATTTTTGTAAAGGTAGTGATTTCATTCGAAAGAACGACGTGTAGATGACAATTTTAGAAAACATACTTCCACTTTGAGTTTAACCATGATTTTTGGATATAGTTTCATGTTCATAAGATAAATCATTTTCCCAGAAGAACAACTTTTAAATCAAAGTTTATCATAGTTTTTAATTAACTAACCCAAAATAGCCCGCGGTATTACTACGACGGCGTAAATCCGGTTTTACGGTGTTTTTCGTGTTTTCAGGTTTTAAATCATTAAGTTAGCATATCATATAGATATAGAACATGTGTTTAGTTGATTTTAAAAGTCAAGTTAAAAGGATTAACTTTTGTTTGCGAACAAGTTTAGAATTAACTAAACTATGTTCTAGTGATTACAAGTTTAAACCTTCGAATAAGATTGCTTTATATGTATGAATCGAATGATGTTATGAACATCATTACTACCTCAAGTTTTCTGGATAAAGCTACTGGGAATGATAAAAATAGATCTAGCTTCAAAGGATCCTTGGATGGCTTGAAAGTTCTTGAAGCAGAATCATGACACGAAAAACAAGTTCAAGTAAGATTTCCACTCGAAATAAGATTGTTATAGTTATATAAATTGAATCAAAGTTTGAATATGAGTATTACCTTGTATTAGAAAGATATCTTACTGTAAATAAAAAAGATTTCTTGAGGTTGGATGATCACTCTACAAGATTGGAAGTAAGCTAGCAAACTTGGAAGTATTCTTGATTTTATGAAACTAGAACTTGTAGAATTTATGAAGAACACTTAGAACTTGAAGATAGAACTTGAGAGATATCAATTAGATGAAGAAAATTGAAGAATGAAAGTGTTTGTAGGTGTTTTTGGTCGTTGGTGTATGGATTAGATATAAAGGATATGTAATTTTGTTTTCATGTAAATAAGTCATGAATGATTACTCATATTTTTGTAATTTTATGAGATATTTCATGCTAATTGCCAAATGATGGTTCCACATGTGTTAGGTTGAAATGTCCCGTTCTTATTGATTAAAAACGCTCCATATTAATTAATTTCGTTGCGAGGTTTTGACCTCTATATGAGACCTTTTTCAAAGACTGCATTTATTTTTAAAACAAACCATAACCTTTATTTCATAAATAAAGGTTTAAAAAGCTTTACGTAGATTATCAAATAATGATAATCTAAAATATCCTGTTTACACACGACCATTACATAATGGTTTACAATACAAATATGTTACATCGAAATCAGTTTCTTGAATGCAGTTTTTACACAATATCATACAAACATGGACTCCAAATCTTGTCCTTATTTTAGTATGCAACAGCGGAAGCTCTTAGTATTCACCTGAGAATAAAATGCTTTAAACGTCAACAAAAATGTTGGTGAGTTATAGGTTTAACCTATATATATCAAATCGTAACAATAGACCACAAGATTTCATATTTCAATACACATCCCATACATAGAGATAAAAATCATTCATATGGTGAACACCTGGTAACCGACATAAACAAGATGCATATATAAGAATATCCCCATCATTCCGGGACACCCTTAGGATATGATATAAATTTCGAAGTACTAAAGCATCTTTAGAATTCGCGTCAATTAGGGTGTCTGTTCCCTAATTCTTAGATTACCAGACTTTATAAAAAGGGGCATATTCGATTTCGATAATTCAACCATAGAATGTAGTTTCACGTACTTGTGTCTATTTTGTAAATCATTTATAAAACCTGCACGTATTCTCATCCCAAAAATATTAGATTTTAAAAGTGGGACTATAACTCACTTTCACAGATTTTTACTTCGTCGGGAAGTAAGACTTGGCCACTGGTTGATTCACGAACCTATAACAATATATACATATATATCAAAGTATGTTCAAAATATATTTACAACACTTTTAATATATTTTGATGTTTTAAGTTTATTAAGTCAGCTGTCCTCGTTAGTAAGGTACAACTAGTTGTCCACAGTTAGATGTACAGAAATAAATCGATAAATATTATCTTGAATTAATCCACGACCCAGTGTATACGTATCTTAGTATTGATCACAACTCAAACTATATATATTTTGGAATCAACCTCAACCCTGTATAGCTAACTCCAACATTCACATATAGAGTGTCTATGATTGTTCCGAAATATATATAGATGTGTCGACATGCTAGGTCAAAATATTGTATACGTGTCTATGGTATCTCAAGATTACATAATATACAATACAAGTTGATTAAGTTATGGTTGGAATAGATTTGTTGCCAATTTTCATGTAGCTAAAATGAGAAAAATTATCCAATCTTGTTTTACCCATAACTTCTTCATTTTAAATCCGTTTTGAGTGAATCAAATTGCTATGATTTCATATTGAACTCTATTTTATGAATCTAAACATAAAAAGTATAGGTTTATAGCCTAAAAAATAAGTTACAAGTCATTTTTGTAAAGGTAGTCATTTCAGTCGAAAGAACGACGTCTAGATGACCATTTTAGAAAACATACTTCCACTTTGAGTTTAACTATAATTTTTGGATATAGTTTCATGTTCATAATAAAAATCATTTCCTAGAATAACAACTTTTAAATCAAAGTTTATCATAGTTTTTAATTAACTAACCCAAAACAGCCCGCGGTGTTACTACGACGGCGTAAATCCGGTTTTACGGTGTTTTTCGTGTTTCCAGGTTTTAAATCATTAATTTAGCATATCATATAGATATAGAACATGTGGTTAGTTGATTTTAAAAGTCAAGTTAGAAGGATTAACTTTTATTTGCGAACAAGTTTAGAATTAACTAAACTATGTTCTAGTGATTACAAGTTTAAACCTTCGAATAAGATAGCTTTATATGTATGAATCGAATGATGTTATGAACATCATTACTACCTCAAGTTCCTTGGATAAACCTACTAGAAATGATAAAAATAGATCTAGCTTCAAAGGATCCTTGGATGGCTTGAAAGTTCTTGAAGCAGAATCATGACACGAAAACAATTTCAAGTAAGATTTCCACTCGAAATAAGATTGTTATAGTTATAGAAATTGAATTAAAGTTTGAATATGATTATTACCTTGTATTAGAAAGATAACCTACTGTAAGTAACAAAGGTTTCTTGATCTTGGATGATTATTTGGAATGGATTTAGAAAACTTGAAAGTAAACTTGCAATCTTGGAAGTATTCTTGATTTTATGAAACTAGAACTTTTGGAATTTATGAAGAACACTTAGAACTTGAAGATAGAACTTGAGAGAAATCAATTAGATGAAGAAAATTGAAGAATGAAAGTGTTTGTAGGTGGTTTTGGTCATTGGTGTATGGATTAGATATAAAGGATATGTAATTTTGTTTTCATGTAAATAAGTCATGAATGATTACTCATATTTTTGTAATTTTATGAGATATTTCATGCTAGTTGAAAAATTATGGTTCCCACATGTTTTAGGTAACTCACATGGGCTGCTAAGAGCTGATCATTGGAGTGTATATACCAATAGTACATACATCTAAAAGCTGTGTATTGTACGAGTACGAATACGGGTGCATACGAGTAGAATTGTTGATGAAACTGAACGAGGATGTAATTTTAAGAATTTTTGTTAAGTAGAAGTATTTTGATAAGAGTATTGAAGTCTTTAAAAAGTGTATGAATACATATTAAAACACTACATGTATATACATTTTAACTGAGTCGTTAAGTCATCATTAGTCGTTACATGTAAATGTTGTTTTGAAACCTTTAGGTTAACGATCTTGTTGAATGTTGTTAACCCATTGTTTATTATAACAAATGAGATGTTAAATTGTTATATTATCATGATATATGATATATAATATATCTTAGTATGATATATATACAGTTAAATGTCGTTACAACGATAATCGTTACATATATGTCTCGTTTCGAAATCATTAAGTTAGTAGTCTTATTTTTACATATGTATTTCATTGTTAATACACTTAATAATATATTTACTTATCATTTAACATAATTAACCAAGTGTATCAATATCTTAATATGATTCATATGTACCTAGTAAGACGTTGTTATAACGATAATCGTTATATATATCGTTTTCGAGTTTCTTAAATTAATAGTCTCATTTTTATGTATATAATTCATTGTTAAAATACCTAATGAGATACATACTTATAATAAAATCATGTTAACTATATATATAACCATATATATGTCATCGTATAGTTTTTACAAGTTTTAACGTTCGTGAATCACCGGTCAACTTGGGTGGTCAATTGTCTATATGAAACCTATTTCAATTAATCAAGTCTTAACAAGTTTGATTGCTTAACATGTTGGAAACACTTAATCATGTAAATAACAATTTCATTTAATATATATATAAACATGGAAAAGTTCGGGTCACTACAGTACCTACCCGTTAAATAAATTTCGTCCCGAAATTTTAAGCAGTTGGAGGTGTTGACGTATCTTCTGGAAATAAATGCGGGTATTTCTTCTTCATCTGATCTTCACGCTCCCAGGTGAACTCGGGTCCTCTACGAGCATTCCATCGAACCTTAACAATTGGTATCTTGTTTTGTTTAAGTCTCTTAACCTCACGATCCATTATTTCGACAGGTTCTTCAATGAATTGAAGTTTTTCATTGATTTGGATTTTGTCCAACAGAATAGTGAGATCTTCTTTAGCAAAACATTTCTTCAAATTTGAGACGTGGAAAGTGTTATGTACAGCCGCGAGTTGTTGAGGTAGCTCCAGTTGGTAAGCTACTGGTCCGACACGATCTATAATCTTGAATGGTCCAATGTACCTTGGATTTAGTTTCCCCCGTTTACCAAATCAAACAACGCCTTTCCAAGGTGAAACCTTAAGCATGACCATTTCTCCAATTTCAAACTCTATATCTTTTCTTTTACTGTCCGCGTAGCTCTTTTGTCGACTCTGGGCGGTTTTCAATCTTTGTTGAATTTGGATGATTTTTTCGGTAGTTTCTTGTATTATCTCCGGACCCGTAATCTGTCTATCCCCCACTTCACTCCAACAAATCGGAGACCTGCACTTTCTACCATAAAGTGCTTCAAACGGCGCCATCTCAATGCTTGAATGGTAGCTGTTGTTGTAGGAAAATTCTGCTAACGGTAGATGTCGATCCCAACTATTTCCGAAATCAATAACACAAGCTCGTAGCATGTCTTCAAGCATTTGTATCATCCTTTCGCTCCGCCCATCAGTTTGTGGATGATAGGCAGTATTCATGTCTAGACGAGTTCCCAATGCTTGCTGTAATGTCTGCCAGAATCTTGAAATAAATCTGCCATCCCTATCAGAGATAATAGAGATTGGTATTCCATGTCTGGAGATGACTTCCTTCAAATACAGTCGTGCTAACTTCTCCATCTTGTCATCTTCTCTTATTGGCAAGAAGTGTGCTGACTTGGTGAGACGATCAACTATTACCCAAATAGTATCATTACCACTTGCAGTCCTTAGCAATTTAGTAATGAAATACATGGTAATGTTTTCCCATTTCCATTCTGGGATTTTAGGTTGTTGTAGTAGACTTGATGGTTTCTGATTTTTAGCTTTGACCTTAGAACACGTCAAACATTCTCCTACATATTTAGCAATATCGGCTTTCATACCTGGCCACCAAAAATGTTTCTTAAGATCCTTGTACATCTTCCCCGTTCCAGGATGTATTGAGTATCTGGTTTTATGAGCTTCTCTAAGTACCATTTCTCTCATATCTCCAAATTTTGGTACCCAAATTCTTTCAGCCCTATACCGGGTTCTGTCTTCCCGAATATTAAGATGATTCTAAGATCCTTTGGGTATTTCATCCTTTAAATTTCCCTCTTTTAAAACTCCTTGTTGCGCCTCCTTTATTTGAGTAGTAACGTTAGTGTGAATCATTATATTCATAGATTTTACTCGAATGGGTTCTCTGTCCTTTCTGCTCAAGGCGTCGGCTACCACATTTTCCTTCCCCGGGTGGTAACGAATCTCAAAGTCGTAATCATTCAACAATTCAAT
The DNA here is from genome assembly GCF_046630445.1 of Rutidosis leptorrhynchoides. NCBI lineage: Eukaryota > Viridiplantae > Streptophyta > Magnoliopsida > Asterales > Asteraceae > Rutidosis > Rutidosis leptorrhynchoides. Next base: position 187,627,610 of record NC_092341.1, read on the forward strand.
CCACCTACGCTGCCTCATATTCAGTAGTTTCTGATTAAATATGTGTTGAAGACTTTTCTGGTCGGTATATATAATACTTTTGACCCCATATAAGTAGTGCCTCCAAGTCTTTAATGCAAAAACAACCGCGCCTAATTCCAAATCATGCGTCGTATAATTTTGTACGTGAATCTTCAATTGTCTAGACGCATAAGCAATCACCTTCGTTCGTTGCATTAATACATAACCGAGACCTTGCTTTGATGCGTCACAATAAATCACAAAATCATCATTCCCTTCAGGCAATGACAATATAGGTGTCGTAGTTAGCTTTTTCTTCAATAATTGAAACGCCTTCTCTTGTTCATCCTTCCATTCAAATTTCTTCCCTTTATGCGTTAATGCAGTCAAGGGTTTTGCTATTTTGGAGAAATCTTGGATGAATCTTCTGTAGTAACCAGCCAATCCTAAAAATTGTCGTATATGCTTCGGAGTTTTTGGTGTTTCCCACTTTTCAACGGTTTCGATCTTTTCCGGGTCTACCTGGATACCTTCTTTGTTCACTATGTGACCGAGGAATTGAACTTCTTCCAACCAAAATGCACACTTTGAAAACTTAGCGTACAATTTTTCTTTCCTCAATACTTCTAGCACTTTTCTCAAATGTTCTTCGTGCTCTTGATGATTCTTTGAGTAAATAAGTATGTCATCGATGAAAACAATGACAAACTTGTCAAGATATGGCCCACACACTCAGTTCATCAGGTCCATGAACACAGCTGGTGCGTTAGTCAATCCAAACGGCATAACCATAAACTCGTAATGACCATAACGCGTCCTAAAAGCAGTTTTTGGAATATCATCCTCCTTTACTCGCATTTGATGATATCCAGAACGTAAATCGATCTTCGAATAAACCGAGAGCCTTGTAGTTGATCAAATAAGTCGTCAATTCTCAGCAGTGGATAATGGTTTTTGATGGTAAGTTTGTTCAACTCTCTGTAGTCAATACACAACCTAAATGTACCATCCTTCTTCTTGACAAACAAAACAGGAGATCCCCATGGTGATGTGCTTGGTCGAATGAAACCACGTTCTAATAATTCTTGCAGTTGGCTTTGTAGTTCTTTCATCTCGCTGGGTGCGAGTCTATAAGGAGCACGAGCTATTGGTGCAGCTCCTGGTACAAGATCTATTTGAAATTCAACAGATCGATGTGGAGGTAGTCCCGGTAATTCTTTCGGAAATACATCGGGAAATTCTTTTGCGACGGGAACATCATTGATGCTCTTTTCTTCAGTTTGTACTTTCTCGACGTGTGCTAGAACAGCATAGCAACCTTTTCTTATTAGTTTTTGTGCCTTCAAATTACTAATAAGATGTAGCTTCATGTTGCCCTTTTCTCTGTACATCATTAAGGGTTCTCCTTCTTCTCGTACAATGCGAATTGCATTTTTATAACATACGATCTCTGCTTTCACCTTCTTCAAGCGAATGGACAAGTAGAAGTTACCAACAAGGAAATCATTGCTAGCATTAAGGCACGGTTGTGTCTGAGTCAAACTGGATGGGTGGATGAGCTGCCAAATGTATTGTGGGCACACCGGACGACGCCAAAGTAGAGCACGGGGGAAACACCTTTCAGTCTGGTGTATGGAACAGAGGCATTGATACCGGCTGAAATATGTGTGCCAACGCAACGCATTATGGCATTTGATGTTAAGGCTAATTCTGAGGCGTTAAGAGAGAATCTCAACTTGTTGGAGGAAACAAGGTTGATGGCTGCCATCCGGCAAGCAGATCACAAGCATAAAATGGCAAAATATTATAACAAGAAAGTACAGCATGTGCAGTTTGAAATAGGTGATTTAGTATTACGTGATAATGAGGCAAGCAGGCAAATCAAATTTGGAAAGCTAGCCCCAAAATGGGAAGGACCTTATAAGGTCACGAAAGTAAATCAGAATGGATCATACATGCTTGCTGCGCCTTTCGGCGAGAAATATGAAAGAGCTTGGAATGCAATGAATTTAAAGAAATTTTATGCGTAGCACTATATGCATGGACAGCTTGATCAACTATCAAATGCATGAGATATAGTCATAAATGTAAAAGTTTCTTTAAAAATATGAATAATAGCAATTATTCTTATGGCAATATTTTTCACAAATTTTATCCGACCAAGGATTTTTTAGCCCAGGTGTCACATAGCTGTGTGTCATCCCTACCCGCAGAAAGAAAGAAAGAAAGCCTTTCGGTGGTAGAAGTACAATCATACTCAAAATGGTTGTATCGATAGTGAGACATGTAGAACTCACTAAAGCATCGAAGCGATGAAACGAATCTACAAAAAATGTCATGACACAACTTATATACACAAAATGCAGAGCACAACGAAAAACGGATCTTAGTGTCCAGCAAAAAATATAAAAGCGAAACTAATTCATAACTTTTCCTCATGAATTTCATGACGGAAGGCGTATGACGGAGAATATAATTTTGATATTCATAACTATAATGATTGCAAAGTGCAATCTCCATATCTTGCACATTGTTCATTACCACAATCTTACTAAGTTACAGCATATATTTCTAATATACATAACCAAGTGAGATATTAAGTATTATGTAAAAGCAGATGTATAACAACATAGTGTTTTATTCATCCTGTGGAGTATAATTCAATACATCATCTATTGTTGCATCTGGCCTTTTACAAAGATTTTTAAGATCAGAAAATCTCATATTTTCTATTGAGGCACCGGCTGCTTCAGCTTCTAATTCGGCATTTTCATTAATCTTTGATGTAATTACCTCAGGCAGAGGATTTGGAAGTTCTGGTAGTTTTCTTTTCATAAAATTGAAAAACTTTAACAGTTCAACAGATTTGGCAAGGCGGACAAACTCATGGATTCTGTGAGATAGTGCCTGACAGTTAAAGATATGCTATACAAGTGCAGGAATTCCAGTTATTATTCGTCTTTCGTTCTCCTCTTTGGCTTTAAGCCGCTCTTTCAACATGTTATTTTGCTCAAGCATTTTTTCGTTCTCCTTTACTAGTTCATCAATTTTGCTCAAATGCCGCTTTTCTCTGAAAGATAGTTCTTTGACTTGCTCCTTATACTCCGCCCTCTGACTGTTGCAATTTTCATAGTGCCTCTTCATTGTCTCGTATTCCCTCTTTATCTCTGTGGCTATTCGTTCAGTCTTGGCTACTTTCTCCTTTTCAGCAGAAAGCTCCTTATTTGTAGTGACTTCACTATTTTGCAAGTCAGATAGGCGTTGAAGGTCATTCAAACCAGAAGCAATGTTCAGAATGATACTTTGTGCCTTAACCTTCTTGGCATCTGCATCAGATAATTTGCTGAAGAATTGAGCTAGTGAAGGACACACCATGGCATTCAAAAAAGTCACGAAATCTTCGTACGAGTGTGGTGGTCCTTTTAAAAGGGAGGAAAGCATGTTTGTGTCAAGATTGGGAAGTGTAATTTGTTGTTGAGAAGAACTAGGGCCAGCTCCTTGTTGAGCGGATGACGGAGGAATTTGACCAGTTCTTCTCCTCTTGGCAGAAGGCGGAAGAGTTGTTAATGTAGTATCTTGATGTGCTGCACTAGCTGTTGTTAAAAGAGTTCCAATATGCTTCACAACATTTCAAAGGTGGCATAAAGTATAACGCAGGGTTTGGATTATAAAATCCACCAGTGCTGGGTATGCAAGAAAACAAGTACAGGTTTTGGTATGGAATTTTGCATAATTCAGTGTTGTCATTTTCATTACCCGAGGTACGACGTTCTCTAGAGGCAACTCGATTCATACCTATGTCTTCTTCTGCTTCTTCTTCATTTTCCTCCTCCCTCATTACATCTATTTTAGGGGTATCATCAATAATTTTTTCGGTGGAAAAGGTAAGCTGTGAATACGATGATAATCGCATGGCGGTAAGCGGAGTAATTTCTGCAAAAATTAAAAAGTTACAGTGATTAAATGGATAAATAAAGAAGAACATTTTATTTAAGCATATGTAGCAAAAGTAAATGCTTACTCTTTTTCCCAGCAAGAACATAGGCATAGCCTTGTGAGATATCCCAATCGTGGCTCATGGATGTTAACGAAAGCATGTGTTCTCCATATTTAATATCATTGATTTCTTCAGCTTTAATCCTTTTAAACAAAAGGTTTTCTTTGGTGACGAGTTTTGGAAAGGTAACAGATACGGTATGCGAGTATTTGCGCCATACTCGAGTAGCTGAGTATTGTTTATCAATGGCATCTTCATTAATAAAGATAAATGAAGCATACCAATTGTCGCCAGGATGATCAAGTGCAGGTTTCAGAAACCCATGAACTTTATTGAAAGTGAACCAACCATTTTCATGGCGTGCTATACGTACCAAATGGCAAAATATTCGAATTGATGGTTCAATGCCCCTTGCGTGACAATACATTTCAAAAATCAAGATCTTTCGAATTGATGCTGGTTCGAATTGACCAACAGCAACACCGTAAAATTTGCAAACTTCTAAGAAGAAGGGTGTAAATGGCAGACGTAAGCAAAATTTGAAGAATGAATGGCCATAAATAGCAACCTTGACAGGGGGCGGTGAGCAGGCTCTGGCATTAATTGCAGGAATCACTGGTTCAACACCAGCTAATCTAGGAAAATGTTGTAGTAGCTCGCTTAAATATCTCTCATTTACTCTGCTAGGAATAGCTGCAACATCCTTTATGGCTTCCATTAATGATCTAATGAAACAGGAGGTAACGAAGGTATTGATGGAAGAAGATGAATACTGTAGAAGAAAGTTGTAAAAGTAAATGATCGGTTAGGATTTATGGTGGTTAAAAAGCAAAAGATATAACAGCTGTAATCGGTGGTGATTTTGGGGGTTTTGTTTTCAGCCACACACGTGTAAGGACAAGATAAAAAGGTGAGTACATCGAAAAGTCTTTTTACAGCTAGAGGCGCGTGCGATATAAGCAATCATCATCATGTCAGTAAAAATCACCTATCATTTAATGCCTGTGATGTTCTTCCCAATGCAAAAAGGAAAATGTGAAGACTTGGTTGGCATGCGTTATTCTAAGTTTAACAACTTAATCAGTTTTCAAATGCTTAAGTCATTAAACTAGGGGGACTTAATGGTGTATCCTATCGTATACACGCATAAAAGGCATAACGGTTGCATAAAAGTAGCATCAGGAAGGCTGGAAACAACAGTTTTGTGGAGTTAACCGTCCAACGTTCTCCGTTGTACAGGCTGCTCCGTTATGCGTAAGCCCTGAAGGCCGCCTAGCGCGTAAGCCCTATCTGGAGAACACCACCTTCAGCATAAATTTCGGATCACAAGTAACAGAACGTATCATCATCTGACACGTGTCCCCAAGCAATCTGGTGGATCTGACACTATAAATAGACCCCTTGGGTCGTCATTTTACACAGTTCAGACATTCTGACAACTTTGAGAGCTGAGACTTCACTTCTCTTTATCTCTCTACTTTCTCTTACTAGAGGTTATCCGGCTAGCATTCTTACGCTCTACGGACGACAGATTGTTTAAGCCACCCCATAAGTTTCTACACTTGTGAACCGGGTCTGCAGGGATTATTTACCGAGGGTAAAAATCAATCAGCAACACTCCGCCCTCTTAAAGGTAGATTACTTCTAGTATCTTGTTATCACACTAAGCCTTACCTCATAAGGAAATAGGTGTTAACAATATACATTTTAACTGAGTCGTTAAGTCATCGTTAGTCGTTACATGTAAGTGTTGTTTTGAAACCTTTAGTTTAACGATCTTGTTAAATGTTGTTAACCCAATGTTTATAATATCAAATGAGGTTTTAAATTATTATATTATCATGATAATATGATGTATGAATATCTCTTAAGATGATATATATACATTAAATGTCGTTACAACGATAATCGTTACATATATATCTCGTTTCAAAATCATTAAGTTAGTAGTCTTGCTTTTACATATGTAGTTCATTGTTAATATACTTAATGATATGTTTTCTTATCATAATATCATGTTAACTATATATATATCTATATATATTTCATCATATAGTTTTTACAAGTTTTAACGTTCGTGAATTACCGGTCAACTTGGGTGGTCAATTGTCTATATGAAACCTATTTCAATTAATCAAGTCTTAACAAGTTTGATTGCTTAACATGTTGAAAACACTTAATCATGTAAATAACAATTTCATTTAATATATATAAACATGGAAAATTTTGGGTCACTACAATACCTACCAGTTAAATAAATTTTGTCCCGAAATTTTAAGCAGTTGGAGGTGTTGACGTATCTTTTGGAAATAAATGCGGGTATTTCTTCTTCATCTGATCTTCTCATTCCCAGGTGAACTCGGGTCCTCTACGAGCATTCCATCGAACCTAAACAATTGGTATCTTGTTTTGCTTAAGTCTTTTAACCTCACGATCCATTATTTCGACGGGTTCTTCGATGAATTGAAGTTTTTCGTTGATTTGGATTTCATCTAACGGAATAGTGAGATCTTCTTTAGCAAAACATTTCTTCAAATTCGAGACGTGGAAAGTGTTATGTACAGCCGCGAGTTGTTGAGGTAACTCAAGTCGGTAAGCTACTGGTCGGACACGATCAATAATCTTGAATGGTCCGATATACCTTGGATTTAATTTCCCTCGTTTACCAAATCGAACAACGCCTTTCCAAGGTGCAACTTTAAGCATGACCATCTCTCCAATTTCAAATTCTATATCTTTTCTTTTAATGTCAGCGTAGCTCTTTTGTCGACTTTGGGCGGTTTTCAACCGTTGTTGAATTTGGATGATCTTCTCAGTAGTTTATTGTATTATCTTCGGACCCGTAATCTGTCTATCGCCCACTTCACTCTAACAAATTGGAGACCTGCACTTTCTACCATAAAGTGCTTCAAATGGCACCATCTCAATGCTTGAATGGTAGCTGTTGTTGTAGGAAAATTCTGCTAACGGTAGATGTCGATCCCAACTGTTTTTGAAATCAATAACACATGCTCGTAGCATGTCTTCAAGCGTTTGTATCGTCCTTTCGCTCTGCCCATCAGTTTGTGGATGATAGGCAGTACTCATGTCTAGACGAGTTCCTAATGCTTGCTGTAATGTCTGCCGAAATCTTGAAATAAATCTGCCATCCCTATCAGAGATAATAGAGATTGGTATTCCATGTCTGGAGACGACTTCCTTCAAATACAGTCGTGCTAACTTCTCCATCTTGTCATCTTCTCTTATTGGCAGGAAGTGTGCTGACTTGGTGAGACGATCAACTATTACCCAAATAGTATCAAAACCACTTGCAGTCCATGGCAATTTAGTGATGAAATCCATGGTAATGTTTTCCCATTTCCATTCCGGGATTTTGGGTTGTTGAAGTAGACCTGATGGTTTCTGATGTTCAGCTTTGACCTTAGAACAAGTTAAACATTCTCCTATGTATTTAGCAACATCGGCTTTCATACCCGGCCACCAAAAATGTTTCTTGACATCCTTGTTTCCCCGTTCCAGGATGTATTGATTATCTGGTTTGATGAGCTTCTCTAAGTACCATTTCTCTCATATCTCTAAATTTTGGTACCCAAATCCTTTCAGCCCTATACCGGGTTCCATCTTCCCGAATATTAAGATGCTTCTACGATCCTTTGGGTATTTCATCCTTTAAATTTCCCTCTTTTAAAACTCCTTGTTGCGCCTCCTTTATTTGAGTAGTAAGGTTATTGTGAATCATTATATTTATAGATTTTACACGAATGGGTTCTCTGTCCTTCCTGCTCAAGGCGTCGGCTACCACATTTGCCTTCCCTGGGTGGTAACGAATCTCAAAGTCGTAATCATTCAACAATTCAATCCACCTACGCTGCCTCATATTTAGTTGTTTCTAATTAAATAAGTGTTGAAGACTTTTGTGGTCGGTATATATAATACTTTTGACCCCATATAAGTAGTGCCTCCAAGTCTTTAATGCAAAAACAACCGCGCCTAATTCCAAATCATGCGTCGTATAATTTTGTTCGTGAATCTTCAATTGTCTAGACGCATAAGCAATCACCTTCATTCATTGCATTAATACACAACCGAGACCTTGCTTTGATGCGTCACAATAAATCACAAAATCATCATTCCCTTCAGGCAATGACAATATAGGTGCCGTAGTTAGCTTTTTCTTCAATAACTGAAACGCTTTCTCTTGTTCATCCTTCCATTCAAATTTATTCCCTTTATGCGTTAATGTAGTCAAGGGTTTTGCTATTCTGGAAAAGTCTTGGATGAACCTTCTGTAGTAACCAGCTAGTCCTAAAAACTGTCGTATGTGTTTCGGAGTTTTTGGGGTTTCCCACTTTTCAAAAGTTTCTATCTTTGCCGGATCCACCTTAATACCTTCTTTGTTCACTATGTGACCGAGGAATTGAACTTCTTCCAACCAAAATGCACACTTTGAAAACTTAGCGTACAATTCTTCCTTCCTCAATACTTCTAACACCTTTCTTAAATGTTCACCGTGTTCTTGGTCATTCTTTGAGTAAATAAGTATGTCATCAATGAAAACAATGACAAACTTGTCAAGGTATGGTGCACACACTCGGTTCATGAGGTTCATGAACACAGCTGGTGCGTTAGTCAATCCAAACGGCATAACCATAAACTCGTAATGACAGTAACGCGTCCTAAAAGCAGTCTTTGGAATATCATCCTCCTTCACCCGTATTTGATGATATCCAGAACATAAATTGATCTTCGAATAAATAGACGAGCCTTGTAGTTGATCAAATAAGTCGTCGATTCTCGGTAGTGGGTAGCGGTACTTGATGGTAAGTTTGTTCAACTCTCGGTAGTCGATACACAACCTGAATGTACCATCTTTTTTCTTGACAAACAAAACAGGAGCTCCCCACGGTGATGTGCTTGGTCGAATGAAACCACGCTCTAAAAGTTCTTGTAATTGGCTCTGAAGTTTCTTCATTTCTCTAGGTGCGAGTCTGTATGGAGCACGAGCTATTGGTGTAGCTCCCGGTACAAGGTCTATTTGAAATTCAAAGGATCGGTGTGGAGGTAGTCCCGATAATTCTTTAAGAAATACATCGGGAAATTCTTTTGCGATGGGAATATCATTGATGTTCTTTTCTTCGGAATTGACTTTCTTGACGTGTGCTAGTACCGCATAGCAACCTTTTCTTATTAGTTTTTGTTCCTTCAGGTTACTAATAAGATTTAACTTCGCGTTGCTCTTTTCTCCTTACACCATTAAGGGTTTTCCTTTTTCTCGTATAATGCAAATTGCATTTTTGTAACAAACGATCTCTGCTTTCACTTCTCTCAACCAGTCCATACCGATTATCACATCAAAACTCCCTAACTCTACTGGTATCAAGTCAATCTTAAATGTTTCGCTAACCAGTTTAATTTCTCGATTCCGACATATATTATCTGCTGAAATTATTTTACCATTTGCTAATTCGAGTAAAAATCTACTATCCAAAGGCGACAATGGGCAACTTAATTTAGCACAAAATTCTCTACTCTTATAGCTTCTATCCGCACCCGAATCAAATAAAACATAAGCAGATTTATCGTCAATAAGAAACGTACCCGTAACAAGCTCCGGGTTTTCCTGTGCCTCTGCCGCATTAATATTGAAAACTCTTCTGCGGCCTTGTCCATTTGTGTTCTCCTGGTTCGGGCAATTTCTAATAATGTGACCCGGTTTTCCATATTTATAACAAACTACATTGGCATAACTTGCTCCGACACTAGTTGCTCCGCCATTACTCGTTCCAACACCATTTGTTCCTTTCGTTCGGTTAACCCCTGGTCCGTAGACCTCACACTTCGCCGCGCTATGACCATTTCTTTTACACTTGTTGCAAAATTTGGTGCAGAACCCCGAGTGATACTTTTCACACCTTTGGCATAGCTGCTTCTGATTGTTGTTGTTGTTGCGGTTGTTATTGTTGTTGGGATGATTGTTGTAGTTGTTGTTGTTGTTGTTGTTATTGTTGTTGTTGTTGTTGTTGTTGGGCCGTTTGTTGTAGTTGCGATTGATGTTGCGATTGTTGGGATAGTTGTTGCGATTATTGTTGTAATTGCTGTTGTTGTTGTATTAGTGATGCTTATCACCGTTTTCCTCCCACTTTCTTTTGACTTGCTTCACATTGGCCTCTTCAGCCACCTGTTCTTTAATTCTTTCCTCAATCTGGTTCACTAGTTTGTGAGCCATTCTATATGCCTGTTGTATGGAGGCGGGCTCGTGTGAACTTATATCTTCTTGGATTCTTTCCGGTAATCCTTTCACAAACGCGTCAATCTTCTCTTCCCCATCTTCGAACGCTCCCGGACACAATAGGCACAATTCTGTGAATCGTCTTTCGTACGTGGTAATATCAAATCCTTGGGTTCGTAACCCTCTAAGTTCTGTCTTGAGCTTATTGACCTCGGTTCTGGGACGGTACTTCTCATTCATCAAGTGCTTGAATGCTGACCACGGTAGTGTGTAAGCATCATCTTTTCCCACTTGCTCTAGATAGGTATTCCACCATGTTAACGTAGAACCTCTGAAGGTATGCGTAGCGTACTTCACTTTGTCCTCTTCAGTACACTTACTTATGGCAAACACCGATTCGACCTTCTCGGTCCACCGTTTCAATCCGATCGGTCCTTCGGTTCCATCAAATTCCAAAGGTTTGCAGGCAGTGAATTCTTTGTAGGTGCATCCTACACGATTTCCTGTACTGCTAGATCCAAGGTTATTGTTGGTATGTAGCGCAGCCTTTACTGCGGCTATGTTTGAAGCAAGAAAGGCACGAAATTCCTCTTCGCTCATATTCAAGGTGTGTCGAGTAGTCGGTGCCATTTCCTTCAAAATAGTCAAATGAAACGAGTTAATCATATAGAATATCAAGAGTAGTCAATAGTATTTCGTAGCGTAATATGAACTTATTTATAAATGCTCTTTCTTCATATTAGCGTTTTATACTCTTTAATTCGGGTAGTACCTACCCGTTAAATTCATACTTAGTAGCTAATATACAATTCAACTACTACAATTCTATATGAAAAACTGATTATAATAATATTTCGCGTTCAAACTTTTTCACAATATTTTACAAACTTACAATACCGCTTATTTTACATATAACATGAAATATAGCACACAATAACTTTGATACAAGATAGTTGTGAAGATAATTCTAGCTAGTACACAAGTCGTTCAGCAAAGGCAATAAAGACACGTAATTCATACGTCCAGAAACAAGTCATGCATTCTGGTTTTACTAGGACTACTTCCCATCCTTGGTCTTGTGGAACATAACCGTTATGGCCATTGATAAGACAGCATGTTGTAATGTCGTCAAAGGGACGAGGGTTACGTAATGTCCAACAGTCCCATAACAATCTAAAAACTTTGTTTCTCACCCCAACTACTGAGTCCATCACTTGTGAGAACGTTTTGTTTAATAGTTGTAGCCCGATGTTCTTGTTCTCACTTTGGTGAGAAGCGAACATTACTAACCCGTAAGCATAACATGCTTCTTTATGTTGCATGTTAGCTGCTTTTTCTAAATCACGAAGTCCTATATTCGGATATATTGAGTCAAAATAATTTCTTAACCCGTTGCGTAAAATAGCATTTGGGTTCCCCGCAATATATGCATCAAAGTAAACACATCGTAACTTATGGATTTCCCAATGTGATATCCCCCATCTTTCGAATGAAAGCCTTTTATAAACCAAGGCATTCTTGGAACATTCTTCGAATGTCTTACAAACTAATCTCGCCTTAAATAGTTGTGCCGAGGAATTCTGACCGACTCTAGACAAGATTTCATCAATCATGTCTCCGGGTAGGTCTCTTAAAATATTGGGTTGTCTATCCATTTTTGTGTTTTTATACTGTAAAATAGACAAGAGTTAGATTCATAAAAAAAATACTTATTAATACAAGCAATTTTTACATATATCATAAAGTATAAACACACTATATTACATATATTACACCACATGAATACAACTATCTTATTCCGACTCGCTCGTTTCTTCTTCTTCGGTTTTGGTTCGTTTTGCCAAGTTCCTAGGGATATATGATGTTCCCCTAATACGAGCCGTCGTTTTCCACATTGGTTTAGAAAAACCTGGTGGTTTAGAGGTTCCCAGGTTATTGTCAGAACTTAAAAAATACGGGTGTTGACGATACATATAAAGTTCATCGGGTTTGGAATCAAATTTCTCTATTTTTATGCCCTTTCCCTTATTGTTCTCTTTTGCCTTATTAAATTGTGTTGGGGTAATTTCTATAATATCATCGGAATCCTTGTCGGGATCCGATTCATCAGAGAATTGGTAATCCTCCCAATACTTTGCTTCCTTGGCGGAAACACCATTGACCATAATTAACTTTGGTCGGTTGGTTGAGGATTTTATTCTACTTAACCGTTTTATTATTTCCCCCACTGGTTCTATTTCTTCTTCCGGTTCTGATTCTTCTTCCGTTTCCGATTCTTCTTCCGGTTCCGACTCTTCTTCCGGTTCCTTTTCGGGAACTTGTGAATCAGTCCACGAATCATTCCAATTTACATTTGACTCTTCATTATTATTAGGTGATTCAATGGGACTTGTTCTAGAGGTAGACATCTATCACATAATATCAAACGTGTTAAGAGATTAATATATCACATAATATTCACATGTTAAAAATATATAGTTTCCAACAAAATTTGTTAAGCAATCATTTTTCAAGTAAACACGGTCGAAGTCCAGACTCACTAATGCATCCTAACAAACTCGATAAGACACACTAATGCAAAATTTTGGTTCTCTAAGACCAACGCTCGGATACCAACTGAAATGTCTCGTTCATATTGATTATAAACGTTCCATATTAATTGATTTCGTTGCGAGGTTTTGACCTCTATATGGGACATTTTTCAAAGACTGCATTCATTTTTAAAACAACCATAACCTTTATTTTATCAATAAAGGTTTCAAAAGCATTACGTAGATTATCAAATAATGATAATCTAAAATATACTGTTTACACACGACCATTACATAATGGTTTACAATAGAAATATATTACATCGACATATATTTCTTGAATGCAGTTTTTACATAATATCATACAAACATGGACTCCAAATCTTGTCCTTATTTTAGTATGCAACAGCGGAAGCTCTTAATATTCATCTGAGAATAAACATGCTTTAAACGTCAACAAAAATGTTGGTGAGTTATAGGTTTAACCTATATATATATATATATATATATATATATATATATATATATATATATATATATATATATATATATATATATATATATCAAATCGTAACAATAGACCACAAGATTTCATATTTCAATATACATCCCATACATAGAGATAAAAATCATTCATATGGGGAACACCTGGTAACCGACATTAACAAGATGCATATATAAAAATATCCCCATCATTCCGGGACACCCTTTGGATATGATATAAATTTCGAAGTACTAAAGCATCCGGTACTTTGGATGGGGTTTGTTAGGCCCAATAGATCTATCTTTAGGATTCGCGTCAATTAGGGTGTCTGTTCCCTAATTCTTAGATTACCAGACTTAATAAAAAGGGGCATATTCGATTTTGGTAATTCAACCATAGAATGTAGTTTTACGTACTTGTGTCTATTTTGTAAATCATTTATAAAACCTGCATGTATTCGCATCCCAAAAATATTAGATTTTAAAAGTGGGACTATAACTTACTTTCACATATTTTTACTTCGTCGGGAAGTAAGACTTGGTCACTGGTCGATTCACGAACCTATAACAAATATGTACATATATATCAAAGTATATTCAAAATATATTTACAATACTTTTAATACATTTTGATGTTTTAAGTTTATTAAATCAGCTGTCCTCGTTAGTAACCTACAACTAGTTGTCCAACGTTAGATGTACAGAAAAAAATTGATATATATTATCTTGAATCAATCCACGACCCAGTGTATACACGTCTCAGGCTAAATCACAACTCAAAGTATATATATTTTTGGAATCAACCTCAACCCTGTTTATATAACTCCCACATTACTGCATATAGAGTGTCTATGGTTGTTCCAAATAATATATACACATGGGTCGATATGATATGTCAAAACATTTGCATACGTGTCTATGGTATCCCAAGATTACATAATATATTAGAATACATGTATAATACAATATAAGTTAGCTAGGATATGATTAATATAGATTTGTTACCAATTTTCACGTTGCTACAACAAGAAAAATTATTCAATTTTGTTTTACCCATAACTTCTTCATTTTAATTCCGTTTTGAGTGAATCAAATTGCTATGGTTTCATATTGAACTCTATTTTGTGAATCTAAATAGAAAAAGTATAGGTTTATAGTCGGAAATATAAGTTACAAGTTGTTTTTGTAAAGGTAGTCATTTCAGTCGAAAGAACGACGTCTAGATGACCATTTTAGAAAGCATACTTCCACTTTGAGTTTAACCATGATTTTTGGATATAGTTTCATGTTCATAAGAAAAATCATTTTCCCAGAAGAACAACTTTTAAATCAAAGTTTATCATAGTTTTTAATTAACTAACCCAAAACAGCCCGCGGTGTTACTACGACGGCGTAAATCCGGTTTTACGGTGTTTTTCGTGTTTCCAGGTTTTAAATCATTAAGTTAGCATATCATATAGATATAGAACATGTGTTTAGTTTATTTTAAAAGTCAAGTTAGAAGGATTAACTTTTTTTTGCGAACAAGTTTAGAATTAACTAAACTATGTTCTAGTGATTACAAGTTTAAACCTTCGAATAAGATAGCTTTATATGTATGAATCGAATGATGTTATGAACATCATTACTACCTCAAGTTTTCTGGATAAAGCTACTGGAAATGAGAAAAATAGATCTAGCTTCAAAGGATCCTTGGATGGCTTGAAAGTTCTTGAAGCAAAATCATGACACGAAAAACAAGTTCAAGTAAGATTTCCACTCGAAATAAGATTGTTATAGTTATAGAAATTGAATCAAAGTTTGAATATGAGTATTACCTTGTATTAGAAAGATATCTTACTGTAAATAAGAAAGATTTCTTGAGGTTGGATGATCAATCTACAAGATTGGAAGTAAGCTAGCAAACTTGGAAGTATTCTTGATTTTATGAAAGCAGAACTTGTAGAATTTATGAAGAACACTTAGAACTTGAATATAGAACTTGAGAGAGATCAATTAGATGAAGAAAATTGAAGAATGAAAGTGTTTGTAGGTGTTTTTGGTCGTTGGTGTATGGATTAGATATAAAGGATATGTAATTTTGTTTTCATGTAAATAAGTCATGAATGATTACTCATATTTTTGTAATTTTATGAGATATTTCTTGCTAGTTGTAACATCCCGCGTTTTTCCGTTAAATTTATTTTAACACCGTCTTTTTTTTTAAAATAATATCTTTCGTTATTTAAATTCGTATTTTCCGTTGACTAACGTTCATAATATTCCCGTTATTTAATTATAACATCACTCGTTTACTCGAGCATTTTTAAAATATTCGTTTGGTTAATTCCCGTACCCGCTTTGAAACTTGAGGGACCGAACTTGCCAAGGGATCAAACTAGTTGACTAGGTCAACTAGTCAATCCCACCACCACCACTCATTATCCACCACTTTCTTTTTCCATTTTCTTAACACTTTCACCCTTTTCTCTCAAATCCTCTCAACAAAGATCATCATCCAAATCCAAATCAAGAAGCAAACATCAAAACAAATTACATATTCGTGATCCTCTCTTCATCCTCTACATTTTGGTACCAATTTCATCAAGTTTGGGTAACATTTCTAAAACTCTAGATTTTCTCTAAATTCGTGTTTTTATACTTGAAATGGTGTTAGTTAGTGTCTATGGCTCGTGTGTAACATGAATATATATTTTGTTTGCTCGATTTGTTGTTTTAAGTAACTAGTTTGAACATTTGAAATGGGTTTGCTTAATCTTGCATTTTGGAAGATTAAATGTTGTTTAAATGTTAAAGTTCATGTATCAAAAGTGTTACTAGCATCATTAGCTTCATTTTGATGTGTAAGTTGATTTAGAAAAGCTTCATTTACAAAATGGTTGAATTCATGATTTTGGTTAGGGTTTAATGAACTTTAAAACGAGATTTTGATGTATTGAATGCTTGTTAATGTTGTTAGTAAGTATTTAATTGTATTGTATGTTTCATTACCTTCAAAACGGCATATAATACATGTAAATTGGATTCCCGAATCATAAAATACGTTTTACGAACTTGAAACTTTGAAAATAAACCTTTCTTGATCAATTGACGAGTTTTTGGTTATTGTAATTAATGTTTTTGCTTGTGAAAGGTAGTTAATTGTATTCCTTGTCAAAAGAGATTTCCAATGATATAAGATGCGTATTCTAAGTGTTTACGGTTTGCGTTTTGTGCTAAATTGAATTTTGGATCAAGACTTGAACTTTTGAAACTGACCAGGTACCAGGCCACGCCTAATGTCGCGGCGCGACACCTCTGGCCGCGGCGCGGCAATAGCCGTGTTTGGGTTCTGACCTACTTTGTCAAATTTCGAAAAATGTTTGCTATGCTACGCACCTCCGATTAACATGTAACTTGGCCAACATGCTCATATATGACTTCTAAGCTTAGAAAAATAGTTTGGGACCCGACCCGAACGTGTTGACTTTTTCGTTGACTTTGACCAAGTTTGAATTTTAGTCAAACTTAACCAAACGTTTATGCAATCGTTCTAATCTTCTTTTATACTTGATTCTTGCATGAAACTTGACAACGTGATTCACATGCTATATTATTCGAGTCATAACGAGCCATAGGACTAATTGAACACATTTCGCCCGACCTTGTGTCGTAACCGGTTAATTGATACAACTTACTGGTTTAGGTCAAGGCTAAGCAACATTCATGCACACGTTTACTTTGTGAAGTACATTTATACTCGTGTACTCGAGGTGAGATCATAGTCCCATCTTTCAACAACTTTTATGCTTTAAACTATGGGATGAGAAACATATACGTATCATACTTTTACACTTGAACACAAGTTCGAAAACGAACATTCCACGTACGGGTTTGAACAAAAAGCCTCAATTCAATTATCATTAGTTACACTTGCAGGGTGTAAACGTGAACTTATATTATGTGATCACATGGGCTTGACGAGCCTCATTCGGACGGTTCGCTACCGTTAGCGGATGAAATATATTTTCGGGTCTAGTGTATGTTCTAACACTACGCAAAGGGTGCAAAACAGTTAAGTTTGATAATTGGGTGCCCGGGATACAAATAACAACTTTTGGAATGCAAATGATTTTGATAATCATCTTATATTAAATCTTGTGGTTCAAATACAACGTTTACTAAAACACCTATGATTTTCACCAACGTTTTTCGTTGACAGTTTTCTATATGTTTCTCAGGTTCATACTTGGGTATTTGATACATGCTTCCACGTACACTCATACTTGCTTGGGGTCAAGCATACACGCATACACTCTGATTTCTTTCTTGGGGTCAAGCATACATACATACATACATACGCTAGTGATAGCACCTTTGGATTCAAACATATCGTTTACATACTTACGCTATTTATAGCAACCGTGATTTTAAACTAATTATGTCGCAAGTTATCTCATTTATAATTTATACTTTTGCAAACTTAAAATTGTTGTCTAACGGTTTTGTAAACTAAACTTTGTAAGTTTTGTACGTTTCAAATGAATGCGACATAATTTTGGTCAAACGTGTCTCATATAGGGACTACGACCACGTAACGGGACCTAAGTTAATGGCGCCGTCAATGACGATTTTGTCGGGTCGTTACAGATGGTATCAGAGCATTGGTTGTAGGGAACTAGGATGTGCATTAGTGTGTCTGACAGAGTCGTTGGGACGCATTAGTGAATCTAGACTACAACCGGATAGTTAGCCATTGCATTCTGACATACATTTGCTATAGATAGCACTTACTTGACTACTTGTGCATTATACTTGAATCATTCTTAGGCAAACTTCTTGATGGTACCAAGCTTTCATCATACGAATCCGTATTCTGCCACTTTCTGGTAACACACGTAAATTCAAGATTCATACACGTATGGATGACGACGACTTCATTAGTCACACTTGTTCGGGAACTCTGTCTCCCGGATTGTTAATTGCCACCGTTTCAACTTACTATTGGTTTCCCACTGGTGTTTCTTACTATCTACTTTTTGGTGTTACTACCATCACTACTCTAGGTGAGTATCGTCATCAACATTTATCACTACGGTTGCGTGCTACTCGTTATCATGACTCGTTACTCTTTTCATACCTGAATACATTATTGTCTGACTCGAACCGCTTTGACGTGAACAAACATTTATACACTTCCCTCGGGGAACGCTTCTTTAGAGTTGCAGAAATTCTTTCGATTTAATACGAGTCACGTTTGAGACGTCGTTACACTTTGTTCATTCTAGATCTTCACAGTTACACGAACTTGATGTTATGGAGTGATGTGGGAATGGAGGTATGAGTTAGCGTTATATAACGACACTCGATCAACGTGGTTATATTACGGTAAGCCATACCAAAGTTCTAATGATTCGTGATGGTGATTGGACTCGATCAACCTAATCACCACCATGTGCCATGTACATGACTTCATTTTTCTTGTTTGAATATCCAAAAACTCCGAGAATGTTGATAACAACCATACCAGGGACACATCTTCGATTATTGTCGAACCATACCCATGCTTCCGAAGGAATGATAAATTCTTTCATTTTCAAACATACGTTACACGTGTATACTATCTCGTTTTCGTATAATTTTATCGACGAACTACAAATGCTTGGTATGCTCACATCGAGGCGGAAACCTCTCTCGCCTTACACTCGCACTTTTGTATAAGGAAATATTTATTTCAAATTCTCAATGGAGGGATAGACTCTTCACATTATACAAGTATTCACCACGAGGGTGAATAGTCCTAATGAACGTTTTTCAGAACCCGATACGAAACTTGCTCTAATAAACGTCTTCGAAAACCGATAAATTTTCCGCGGCGCGAAATTCTTGAGAAACAAAAACTTGTTCGAAATATATCTTGTGGAGATATACTTCGTTTCGGATCGAGATCCTCGTTTCACTTCTAGATTTCGAGGTGCCTTACAAAAAGCCTCGGGACCACGTTTAAACATGAGTACAACACATCAACCACAACCCGACGGACCGAGCAAACATACGATTCAAACCTTAGAAACCATAAAATGAATTTGCGTTATCAACTTCAATTTACTTGAGAAAAGTAGTTGCCTTTAGCCGAATTCTCTTACTACAATAATTTTCATTCGAGTATTAACGTCACACTTTTCGAGGACCCGTATAGCCGCAATTATCGTTTTCTTAATCGTTGAGCCGAAGTAGGTGACAAGCAAACCACCGGACCCGAACTCATTCATGAAACAACCGAAAAATTATTCAATTCCAAGAAGGGCTCAAGACGGCCCGTATTCGCCAAAAGAGCTACACCGATGTTAGACGTAAACATTTCAAATTCTAAGTGGGCAACCGCGTAATGTTAAAAGTCGCACCTTGAGAAGGTGCAATCCGTTTCGGGAAACATAGAAAGCTAAATCTGCGATACACAAAACCTTTTAGAATCCGGGGACGTTTTGAACCCGTTACTAGCCGTTTAGATTTTCCGACACGTTTGAGTCTCCGTTCATCCTACATTCTATGAATCAACTTACAGAAGTGTCTTGCGAAACAAGAACTTGTTATTCCTTGCGATGAACTTACTATCGATGACAAACTTCACTTCCTAGGAGGACCGGTTGAATTATAAATCGTGAAACCAAACTTTAAAACAACGTAAAATCCCAAATGTCAAGGTTCGTTGAAATACTCAAGGAAGTACCTTCACTTATTCGTAGAATCGGCAACACAACATTTCGAAGAAGAAACAACTACTACTTCCAACTAAATTTCGGGACGAAATTTCTTTTAAGGTGTAGGTAATGTAACATCCCGCGTTTTTCCGTTAAATTTATTTTAACACCGTCTTTTTTTTTTAAAATAATATCTTTCGTTATTTAAATTCGTATTTTCAGTTGACTAGCGTTCATAATATTCCCGTTATTTAATTATAACATCACTCGTTTACTCGAGCGTTTTTAAAATATTCGTTTGGTTAATTCCCGTACCCGCTTTGAAACTTGAGGGACCGAACTTGCCAAGGGATCAAACTAGTTGACTAGGTCAACTAGTCAATCCCACCACCACCACTCATTATCCACCACTTTCTTTTTCCATTTTCTTAACACTTTCACCATTTTCTCTCAAATTCTCTCAACAAAGATCATCATCCAAATCCGAATCAAGAAGCAAACATCAAAACAAATTACATATTCGTGATCCTCTCTTCATCCTCTACATTTTGGTACCAATTTCATCAAGTTTGGGTAACATTTCTAAAACTCTAGATTTTCTCTAAATTCTTGTTTTTATACTTGAAATGGTGTTAGTTAGTGTCTATGGCTCGTGTGTAACATGAATATATATTTTGTTTGCTCGATTTGTTGTTTTAAGTAACTAGTTTGAACATTTGAAATGGGTTTGCTTAATCTTGCATTTTGGAAGATTAAATGTTTTTTAAATGTTAAAGTTCATGTATCAAAAGTGTTACTAGCATCATTAGCTTCATTTTGATGTGTAAGTTGATTTAGAAAAGCTTCATTTACAAAATGGTTGAATTCATGATTTTGGTTAGGGTTTAATGAACTTTAAAACGAGATTTTGATGCATTGAATGCTTGTTAATGTTGTTAGTAAGTATTTAATTGTATTGTATGTTTCATTACCTTCAAAACGGCATATAATACATGTAAATTGGATTCCCGAATCATAAAATACGTTTTACAAACTTGAAACTTTGAAAATAAACCTTTCTTGATCAATTGACGAGTTTTCGGTTATTGTAATTGATGTTTTTGCTTGTGAAAGGTAGTTAATTGTATTCCTTGTCAAAAGAGCTTTCCAATGATATAAGATGCGTATTCTAAGTGTTTACGGTTTGCGTTTTGTGCTAAATTGAATTTTGGATCAAGACTTGAACTTTTGAAACTGACCAGGTACCAGGCCACGCCTAATGTCGCGGCGCGACACCTCTGGCCGCGGCGCGGCAATAGCCGTGTTTGGGTTCTGACCTACTTTGTCAAATTTCGAAAAATGTTTGCTATGCTAGGCACCTCCGACTAACATGTAACTTGGCCAACATGCTCATATATGACTTCTAAGCTTAGAAAAATAGTTTGGGACCCGACCCGAACGTGTTGACTTTTTCGTTGACTTTGACCAAGTTTGAATTTTAGTCAAACTTAACCAAACGTTTATGCAATCATTCTAATCTTCTTTTATACTTGATTCTTGCATAAAACTTGACAACGTGATTCACATGCTATATTATTCGAGTCATAACGAGCCATAGGACTAATTGAACACATTTCGCCCGACCTTGTGTCGTAACCGGTTAATTGATACAACTTACTTGTTTAGGTCAAGGCTAAGCAACATTCATGCACACGTTTACTTTGTGAAGTACATTTATACTCGTGCACTCGAGGTGAGATCATAGTCCCATCTTTCAACAACTTTTATGCTTTAAACTATGGGATGAGAAACATATACGTATCATACTTTTACACTTGAACACAAGTTCGAAAACGAACATTCCACGTACGGGTTTGAACAAAAAGCCTCAATTCAATTATCATTAGTTACACTTGCAGGGTGTAAACGTGAACTTATATTATGTGATCACATGGGCTTGACGAGCCTCATTCGGACGGTTCGCTACCGTTAGCGGATGAAATATATTTTCGGGTCTAGTGTATGTTCTAACACTACGCAAAGGGTGCAAAACAGTTAAGTTTGATAATTGGGTGCCCGGGATACAAATAACAACTTTTGGAATGCAAATGATTTTGATAATCATCTTATATTAAATCTTGTGGTTCAAATACAACGTTTACTAAAACACCTATGATTTTCACCAACGTTTTTCGTTGACAGTTTTCTATATGTTTCTCAGGTTCATACTTGGGTATTTGATACATGCTTCCGCGTACACTCATACTTGCTTGGGGTCAAGCATACATGCATACACTCTGATTTCTTGCTTGGGGTCAAGCATACATACATACATACATACGCTAGTGATAGCACCTTTGGATTCAAACATATCGTTTACATACTTACGCTATTTATAGCAACCGTGATTTTAAACTAATTATGTCGCAAGTTATCTCATTTATAATTTATACTTTTGCAAACTTAAAATTGTTGTCTAACGGTTTTGTAAACTAAACTTTGTAAGTTTTGTACGTTTCAAATGAATGCGACATAATTTTGGTCAAACGTGTCTCATATAGGGACTACGACCACGTAACGGGACCTAAGTTAACGGCACCGTCAATGACGATTTTGTCGGGTCGTTACACTAGTTGCCAAATAATGGTTCCCACATGTGTTAGGTGACTCACATGGGCTGCTAAGAGCTGATCATTGGAGTGTATATACCAATAGTACATACATCTAAAAGCTGTGTATTGTACGAGTACGAATACGGGTGCATACGAGTAGAATTGTTGATGAAACTGAACGAGGATGTAATTATAAGCATTTTTATTAAGTAGAAGTATTCTGATAAGTGTCTTGAAGTCTTTCAAAAGTGTATGAATACATATTAAAACACTACATGTATATACATTTTAACTGAGTCGTTAAGTCATCGTTAGTCGTTACATGTAAGTGTTGTTTTGAAACCTTTAGGTTAACGATCTTGTTAAATGTTGTTAACCCAATGTTTATAATATCAAATGAGATTTTAAATTATTAAATTATCATGATAATATGTTGTATGAATATCTCTTAATATGATATATATACATTAAATGTCGTTACAACGATAATCGTTACATATATGTCTCGTTTCAAAATCATTAAGTTAGTAGTCTTGGTTTTACATATGTAGTTCATTGTTAATATACTTAATGATATGTTTACTTATTATAATATCATGTTAACTATATATATATATATATATATATATATATATATATATATATATATATATATATATATATATATATATATATATATATATATCCATATATATGTCATCATATAGTTTTTACAAGTTTTAACGTTCGTTAATCACCGGTCAACTTGGGTGGTCAATTATCTATATGAAACCTATTTCAATTAATCAAGTCCTAACAAGTTTGATTGCTTAACATGTTAGAAACACTTAATCATGTAAATAACAATTTCATTTAATATATATAAACATGGAAAATTTCGGGTCACTACATTACCTACCCGTTAAAAGTGTTTCACTATTAGCAGTTTGTACAATAAATCTTTGAATTACAATCTTTATGAAAACATATATGCATATATATTTTCTTCAGACGTAATCATGGATTTAATGAGTCAATGTCATATTGAACTCATCAGATTTACGGCTAGAACTAGAGTACATAATCTCTAAAACATTAGGGATTACATAATCGCCATGAAGGACGAAGATAGTTTATGTAGAACGATTCGTAGAACGATGATTATGCTTGAGGTATAGGTTGCGAGGTTGAGACGTGTGATGAAGTTGTTGTTTGTTGGTACTGGTTATGCTGCTGGTGCTGCTGATGATGGTATTGTTGTTGTCGGTGCTACAAGTGTTGTTGGTGCTAAGGTTGGTGATGATGTTGATGTAGTAAGTATAGCTTGTAAATCACGCACCATTCTTGTCAGGGTTTCTATCCTACCCTCTATCATTTCTATCCATCCACTCATCTGATTCGATAGATCTTGATTACCAATTCGAAGTTCCCTAACTTCTTCTAATATTCCGTTTCGATTGGTATTCGGAAGTAGAGGTTGAATATTTTCTGAGATTGCAGTAATGCGACCTTCAAGGTGGAAAACTTTAGCAAGAAGGGTGAATACAGTATTGCGCATAGGTTCACCGGTGAGTACATCATATTCTCCGATGTTAAGAGGTAAGTTTGGTTCACGGTAGGGCTCACCTTCTTCATTTCTCCATTGAACGAGTAAGTCTCGGACCCATCCCCATCTCCTCCAGAAAGAAAAATAACTAAATGGTTGAGGCACTTCTGGTTCATTGACTTCGGAGTCTACTTCAATATACATCTCAAAATCGCTTTCGGAACTAATGTAATCCAAGCTAGGTGTAGGATTCATCTCTCACGATCAGTTAAAGGGTTTTGATATGAAATGATTTTTGAATATCGAATGATATTCTAACTATATATAGAATATCTATACATACTTCCAAAGATCCCGTGAATTACGGAGAAAATTAAGGAAACGTGTCAGATAAGGTCTACAGTGACAGATATGCTAAGATATGGATTTTTGTCTATACACTATTCATGCAATTATTGCAGTAAGATGTGTCTAGACTAAGAATGATAAGCAGGTAATTTCCTAAGGATGATAAACTGATGATTTCTGACAAAGATGATAAGCAAAATTTTTGACATGCAGACACGGTCGAAGTCCAGACTCGCTAATGCATCTTAACGACTATCAATTAGACATACTAATGCAAGACCTGGTTCGCTAAGACCACCGCTCTGATACCAACTGTAGATATAGTGGGGACAACCACCATCCCACCCAGTGCCTTCCCAACTAACTGCCTGGTGACCACTGAGTGTACCTCGGATACTGATTTTAGGGCCTGCCTCTCGGCTACTGCCAACCCTCGTAAGGGATCGCAAGGAGTAAGAGCCAATGCTTCGTCACAGGTAACACTGTGAGAACCGCCTTTACGACTAACCCGCCACACATGGACGGCGTTATACCAGCTCTGATACCAACTGTAGAGACCCACCCTAATCCATCCGGACGAAGTCCATATCGATTATAAACGATTCACAACAGTTGATCACATCGCGAGGTACTTGACCTCTATATGATACATTTTACAAATATTTCATTCATTTTTGAAAAGACAATCTTTCATTACATTGAAAGTTGACGGCATGCATACCATTTTATAATATATCTAACTATAATTGACTTAATAATAATCTTGATGAACTCAACGACTCGAATGCAACGTCTTTTGAAATATGTCATGAATGACTCCAAGTACTATCTTTAAAATGTGCAATTTCACAGCGGAAGACTTCTTTCATACCTGAGAATAAACATGCTTTAAAGTGTCAACCAAAAGGTTGGTGAGTTCATTAGTTTAACATAAATAATCATTTCATAATTTTAATAGACCACAAGATTTCATATTTCCATTTATCATAAACGTACGTCCCATGCATAGAGACAAAAATATCATTCATATGGATTGAACACCTGGTAACCGACATTCACAATATGCATATAAGAATATCCCCATCATTCCGGGATCCTCCTTCGGACTTGATATAAATTTCGAAGTAGTAAAGCATCTGGTACTTTAGATGGGACTTGTTGGGCCCGATAGATCTATCTTTAGAGTTCGCGTCAATTAGGGTGTCTGTTGCCTAATTCTTAGATTACCAGACTTAATAAAAAGGGGCATATTCGATTAAAATCATTCAACCATACAATGTAGTTTTGATTACTTGTGTCTATTTCATAAAAACAATTATAAAAATTGCGCATGTATTCTCAGCCCAAAAATATAAAGGGTAAAAAGGTAAATGAAACTCACCTAATGTATTTTGTAGTAAAAATACATATGACTATATTGAACAATGCAGGGTTGGCCTCGGATTCACGAACCTATATCATTTGTATATATATTAACACGTATAATATTAATCAAGTACGTTTATAATTTATTAAGATTAATTTTTATATATATAATCATATTACTATCTATATTGTATAATATATTTAAATATTAAGTATCACTTAATCAAAATAATATTTTGTTTAAAAATATAACTATGTAATATTAGTATAGGTATGTAATAAATATATTTTATATAAATAATATTTGTTGTAATAATAATAATATTAATAGTTATATTAATAATAATAATGATAAAAATAATACTAATTATGATAAAAATCATGATAATTCTAATAATAATAATAATAATGATAATTTTAATATTAATGATAAAGATAAAGATAGTACTAATTATAAAATTGGTTTGTAATGATAATACTAATAACGTTTAATGATAATACTAATAATTATGATATAATTTTGTTAATAATAATAAATAATCTATCAATACTAACAATAATAATAATAATAATAATAATAATAATAATAATAATAATAATAATAATAATAATAATAATAATAATAATAATAATAATAATAATAATAATTAATAATAATAATAATAATAATAATAATAATAATAATAATAATAATAATAATAATAATAATAATAATACCTAATATAAAGAACACTCGTTTAATTAGGGTTTCCCTAATTCAGATCGAGATAACAGAGGTGATCCACAGGGAGAAAGCTTCATCATCGAGCAATTGATCAACTATCATTATCATCCTCATCATCATCATCATCTTCACCTCCGTATCATAACCAACATCATTCAAGCACCCAATTTTCTATCGGTACAGTTCAATAGTTCAAAATCAGATTTCAATTCCTCTTAAGTTCGTATGATTTTGTCTAACCCTAACTATAATTTATTATGAATCTATTTGTAGTCAAGGTTTTCAAGTGGATTCTGTTGAATGGTGGGTGCATCAAAGCTATTTCATAGCAGAAGAATCTCGTTCTGGTATTCGACGACTCTGACAGTACACAGTTAGAGTTACCTCAGTTAATGCCAATTTACACCGCCGCATCATAGACTTTTTGTATCATCACCATTGAGTATCGTATTGTTACAAATGTAGCTAATTAATTATTAACTCATTTTCCACATTTGTAAGTTCTGTTTTATCTAACTTTGTTATCAATCAATTTCTTAGGATATGAACAATAATCTTGTATGTGTAGTAGCAATAGTTGTATGAATTTAATTGTTTGTGTGTGTGGTAATGTTCGTCTAGTGATGGCGGGGTGTTGATCGAATGAATAGCAAGCAATGATTGAAGATGCTTCATTGTAATAGTCGATTGAATCATTAGTATGTAACAAGCTCTTATTTGTGTGATCTTTGTATAGGACAGAAATAGAGTAGGTAGATATAGGACGATAGTGATGAATGTGGTAATATCTCGATGGTGATGATGATACCGTTGGTGAGTGATTCGATTTAGCAGTAGAAATAGTGATGACTAATTATTATATGTGTGTATTTGTATTTGTGTTCTTGTATTTGTAGCAGGTATATCAAATCACAAAAAAAAAAAAAAAAATGGCAGTGGTAGCTTGAAGTTTAGTGGTGGTTCAAGGGGTGAAGTGATGGTCGTGTACAGCTAAAACAGAAGCGAGAACATCAGCTCTTTCAGTGATCGAGAAAAATTTAAAGAGGAAACATAAGGTGACGGTTATGATGGTTGTTTTGTTGGGATAGAAATAGAAACGAAAGCATTGTAGCAGCAGCTAGTGGATTAAATGGAATTTCGATGGTTGGTTGTTAGTAACAGTACACAGAAACAAATGGTATGTAGCGAGTGGTGATGGCTGTGGTGTTATTTGAGGTGGTGAGGATGCATCAACATAACCAAAACTATAGTACAATTGGTAGGTTTGGTTGGTGTTGCTCGATCCACAGAAATAAAATGTTAAACAGTACAGTGGCGATTGATGGATGGTTATGGTGGTGTTTGCAGCAAAACAGAAACTAAAGTGTCGTGGTAGTGGGGGTGTTTGGACAGAAAATCAGAAATAAGAATGGTAATAACAATAATGGGTATCGATTGGTTTCGAAATAGGATGAAAGGAAGTAGCAGTTAAAAGACTAGTAGAGTTATTGTGGGTTGCTCAAGGTAGTTTAAAGTTATAGTGGAGATTCGAAACAGCAACCAGAATTTTAAGAGGGAGAGAGGGTCGATTAAAGAGAGGGAGGTAATTCATGTAAATGTGATTGGTTTATGTATTTATATAAATCAATTTACACTTGTATACATATATATATAAGTTAGATAGAAAAGAAACAAAACAGTTATCAATCATAACTCAATTATGTGCCTATTGTGAAGATAAATTCTTATCAAATAAAAGAGACAAGACTAGTGGGAATTTTATCAAGGAGACAGGGAGTAGTGGATATTAGTTGTATCATGTACCAATTTTCAACAAAACAACCATAATACAAATTAATAATCTAACAAGTTGGAACACGTGGGCTGTGAATTGTAATGGTAATTCTATATTGAATAATTCCATCAATAAAGGAACCGTACACTACATAAACTATAATCACAGTTGTCTTATCTAAGGATATATATATATCTAGCAACATTTTAGATAGTGGAAAAAGATCATACAAGTTGATGATAAGAGTAGATATGAAAATAAACGTGTGAACTTATCTTAGAACCATAAATTTGGTATCTTATGCTTCGACATATATATTAGAGATATTATTTCATAATAGAAATTTATATTAAAAGTTTCAACACATAATATTTATATCTCTTATATATATGTATATTACAATATATATATATATATATATATATATATATATATATATATATATATATATATATATATATATATATATATATATATATATATAATGATAGTTATGTATAGAAATCATATATATGTTTAAATTCTATTTTATAATTTCAAATTATTATATATATATATATATATATATATATATATATATATATATATATATATATATATATATATATATATATATATATATATATATATATATATATATGCATATTTATTTGCAAACTATGGTTCGTGAATCGTCGGAGATGGTCAAAGTCAAATGCATTCATGGAAATAGTTCAAACATTATGAGACTCAGTTTGATAGACTTTGCTTATCGTGTCGAAATCATATAAGATTAAGTTTAAATTTGGTCGAAAATTCCCGGGTCATCACATTTGCGGCATCCAAAAAGCATTTGTAGGGATAATCATGCAAAGATTCCACTTTAAGATCAATTTCAGGAAGTGGATAGTTGTCCTTCGAACAAGCTTTATTTATGTCCTTGAAATCTATACACATCCTCCACGAACCATCTGGCTTTTTTTACCAAAACAGGATTTGCAGCCCATGTTTGATATTTTACTTCGCGCAATATTCCCGCATTGACCAATTTAGCAACTTCCGCAGACAACCACTTCATGCGGTCTAGAGCCATTCCTCTGCGCTTTTGTACAATAGATTTTAACGCAGGATTGGCATTTAATCTATGCTCTGCAACATTACGCGGAACTCTGGTCATATCTTGCTCACTCCACGCAAATACATCCATATACGCGACCAGCAACTGCACAATCTTCTTTCTTATTTCTGCATTCAACTTGATCCCAATTTTAATTTTTTGATCAACATACTTAGGATTTATAACAACCATATTATCGTCTTCAATTTTATGCGGAACAATTGCATCTTTCGTGCTTATAGCCGCACAAATCGATGGCATAGCCATAGAATTTATCGTTGCCACACCCTTGCAGGTAGTGAATTTGACCATTCCATGTATTGTAGATGGCACTATCCCAAGCTTCCGTAATGCAGATCTTCCCAATAACATGTTATAACGCAAAGTAGCGCATATAACATAAAAATCTAACCGCGCTTGCCTTGTCAATTTTTCCTCTGTTTCATCACATAATTCAATTTCTAAGGATAACTGCCCCATAGGCCAAGCAGATTCACCCACAAAACCAGATAAGGATATCGCAGTCGGTTTTAGTTCCACTTTGATGCATTCTGGCAATTGGCAAAAACATTGCTCGTATATCAAATCAATACTACTGCCAGTATCAACATGAATTTTCATGATTGTGCTCCCTGTATTCGCAATTTTACACGATATGACCAACGGCATGTCATTCATTTCGCGACTTTGCTCAAATGGAAATGTAATGGGCGCGAATTGCCATTTTTCAAACATTTCTACTGCTTTTCACTTTTTAAATCCTTTTTTCTTATGTATTGTGCTTATTATTCTCGCATATTGTTCTTTGTTTAGTTTTGCTAGCGAGCTTTCGCTTACACAAGCTTTGTGCGCTTTACGCACTTTCAAATTCTCATTTACAACTTTCTTAGTAAACGAAAGCTTTTGTTGCTTCGTCATTTCGCTTTGCTTGCAACTGCTGTTGCATAAATTACTTATTCCTGCAATATAAGACAGAAAACAACACGATTAGAATTAAAAAATGAGTTGAATAGCTCGATTAAAACGAACGCGAATTTCTCATTTCAATTCTATTCGTGTCCCACGGATGTCGCCAATTGATCAATCCTAGATTATCCTATTACGGTTAATCAAGGATTGAGTGCAATGAGGGGGTATAGTGGATGTCGATTATGGTTTTGGGACCTTAGTGTCGTATTTCGTTAAGTGCTAAACGATCAACAACCATGTCCCGGTCTTCGCAAATTACCTTAACCAAACAATGATTTAGTCTCGGGCAAAGTCACGAGAGAAATCAATATGGCTAGGGCAACCCTTCCAGAATCAACAACAACCTAAAATGAGAGGCCAAGCTCCCTATTTATAGGTCCATGAGTTACGTGGAAGTAAGTTGTGCGGGCACTTAGACATTCCGCATAAACACTGCGAGAAGACTTCGCACTCTTTAATGTTCTGCGTAATCCCACCGTATTCACACTGCGGTTCAATTGTCTTGTGCTTTCGCCTTTAAATGGCCTTTCGCACTGAATATATACATATACATAAGTATGTATATGATCATCAACAAAAGTCAAAATCCCCATTTTAAGAACCCTAAAATTCAATAATTTGTGCAATCGTGTAATTCAACTAAGGTTCATGCGGATTTGCTACTGTATACTAGTAATTGAACTCTAAATCATCCCAATTTAAACAAGTAATGGTCATTTTTTTCGAAATCCCCAAATTCATGAAGAACCCAAATTTCTAAAGTAAATTTTTGGAGCAATTAGGCATGAAATTCGGTCATGAATAAGGATTAGTGACAACAATACAAGCATATAATGACCAAAACATGAGGATTTAAACATCCCTACACTTAGAACAAGCTAAATTCGAATTTGAGAATGAAGAACACAAGAACCATGAAGAAATGAAGATTAATCTTACCTTTCTCATGTTGATACAAGGATTAGATGCTCAAAGATGGGTTTAATTGGTTGATTTAGTGTTTAGAGGTGGAAACCTTGAGAGAAAAAGAGATGAAGTTCGGAGTTGTAGGTGAAAAAATGAGTAAAATTGATAAACTCCCGTATTTGTGCAAAATTTTAGGCAGACTCCCACATTCAGACACGGATGTGGTGCATCTGGCTCAGATGCGCTGCATCTGAAGCAGATGCGGCGCATCTGGTGGCCCAAAAGCGGCGCATGACCTTTTCTCGGCTTATCAAAAACTGTCGGCTTTTTTCTTGTCCTCAGATGCGGCGCATCCAGACTGGATGCGGCGCATCTGACTCTGTTTCATCAGTTTTTGCTATTTTTTCGCATTTTAAGCGTTGCGGAAGGTTCGTAAACAACTTAGTTCGTACTAAAGCTCGAAAAATCACTCAAATCACTCAAAAACAATAAATCCTAATAAACGAGATGCACGAATGAGACTATGTACACGTTGTGAAGTTTATTAGCGAGTCGTTCACGTGACTCCTTCCCAAGTTAATTAGCGTTGGGGGAGAAAGTGATGTCATCTTGAACCGTGGTATCAACTCCATCGAAATAGAGTTTTAATCGATGACCATTCACTTTAAAAGTATTCCCGTTTCCAAACAATTCAACATATCCCGATGGAAATGCTTGTTTCACCAAATAAGGTCCCGTCCATCGGGACTTCAACTTCCCGGGAGAAAATTTTAACCGTGAGTTAAAAACCAAAACCTTATCACCGGTTTTAAACTCCTTCACTTCTTCCAATCGGGCATCATGCCACCTTTTCATTTTCTCCTTATACGAGCTCGAATTCTCGTACTCTTCTAACCTCAACTCTTCCAATTCATGCATTTGCATGAATCGGTTTTCACCAGCCTTTTCCATGTCTAAATTACAAAGCTTCAATGCCCAGTATGCTCTATGTTCCACTTCAACCGGAAGATGGCACGCTTTACCATATACAAGTCTAAATGGTGTGGTACTGATTGGTGTTTTAAAAGCAGTCCTAAAGGTCCACAACGCATCATCGAACTTGCGTTGCCAAATCTTAGGGTTGTTATCAACCGTCTTCTCAAGTATGCGTTTCAAGGCACGATTCGTGTTCTCCACTTGACCACTCGTTTGCGGGTGGTACGGATTAGAGAAACGATGAGTTACACCATACTTCTTCAACACCTTTTCAAGAAGGTTGTTGGCAAAATGTGTTCCTCGATCAGATATGAGCGCCTTTGGGATTCCAAAGCGCGAGAAGAGATTTTTCAAGAAGTTCACCACCACCCTAGCATCATTCGAAGGTAAAGCTTTCACTTCAGCCCACTTAGATACATAGTCAATGGATACTAGGATGTACTTACACTTATGGGAACTTGGAAATGGTCCCATGAAATCGATTCCCCAAATATCAAAGATTTCACAAACTTGGATGCCGGTTTGAGGCATCTCATCCTTTTTTGTGATGTTACCCGTTCGTTGGCATGCATTACAAGTCCGAACGAAATTATGTGCATCTTTAAAGATCGTGGGCCAATAAATGCCCGAGTCAAGGATTTTTCTTGCGGTGTGGTTTGGTCCAAAATGACCGCCGGTGGGCCCTTGATGACAATGCTCAAGAATTTGTTGAGCCTCTTTTCTGTACACACAACGGCGAATCATTTGATCCGCACCAACACGAAAATAGGTCGGGATGTTCCCAGAAATAGGATTTCAAATCCGCAAAGAATTTCTTCTTTTGTTGATAAGAAAGTCCTTTTTGAAGAATACCTGACGCAAAATAGTTTGCAAAATGGGCAAACCATGGGATTTCAGATTCCTGGTCAACCCTCATTAGAGATTCATCAGGAAATGTGTCCTTGATGATTGTATCATCGAGTTTTTCTAATTCGGGGTTTTCGAGTCGGGATAAATGGTCGGCGGCTAGATTCTCGGCTCCTTTCTTATCACGTATCTCAATGTCAAACTCTTGAAGTAAAAGAACCCAATGTATGAGTCGATGTTTTGCATCTAGTTTCGAGAATAAGTACCTAAGGGCCGAATGGTCCGTGTAAACAATGGTTTTGGATAACACCAAATATGACCGAAATTTATCAAACGCATAAACAACCACCAAGAGCTCCTTTTCCTTGGTGGTATAATTAATTTGAGCTCCCATTAGCGTTTTGCTCGCATAATAAATTGGACGAAAATGATTATCGGGTCGTTGTCCCAAGACAGCACCTAAGGCATAGTCGCTCGCGTCACACATTAACTCAAAAGGCATACTCCAATCCGGAGATACGATAATGGGAGCTTGTGTGTGTTTTGACTTTAGAATGGAGAATGCATTCTCGCAATTTGAATCGAAGTCTAATGGAGCATCCTTTTCAAGAAGTTTGGTCATTGGGCGGGCGATTTTAGAAAAATCTCTGATAAATCGTCTGTAGAATCCCGCGTGACCAAGAAAGCTTCTAATGGCCTTGACATTCGTCGGTATAGGTAGCTTAGAGATAACTTCAATTTTAGCTTTATCTACCTCTATTCCCGCACGAGATATTTTGTAACCAAGTACAATGCCCTCCTTTACCATAAAGTGGCATTTTTCCCAATTTAGGACCAAGTTTGCTTTTTCACATCGGATAAGCATACGTTCAAGGTTAAAAAGACACGATTCAAAGGAGTCTCCAAACACGGAAAAGTCATCCATGAAGACTTCCATACAATCCTCTACCATATCATCAAAAATTACCATCATGCGCCTTTGAAAGGTTCCGGGTGCATTGCATAAACCAAATGGCATGCGACGATAGGCAAAGGTCCCGAAAGGACAAGTGAATGTGGTCTTTTCTTGATTGTTGGGATCAATTGGAATTTGGAAGTAACTGGAGAAACCATCTAGAAAGCAATAGTATTCTTTCCCCGCTAATCGTTCAATCATTTGATCAATAAAAGGTAACGGGAAATGATCCTTTCTAGTGGCATCATTTAGATGTCTGTAATCAATACAGACTCTCCAGCCGGTAACCGTTCTAGTTGGAACGAGTTCGTCTTTTTCATTTACAATAACGATTGTACCCCCCTTTTTGTGTACTACTTGTACTGGACTAACCCAAGGACTATCGGAGATGGGGTAGATTAACCCGGTGTCAAGAAGCTTGACTACCTCCTTTTTAACAACCTCTTTCATGTTGGAATTTAGCCTACGTTGTCTTTGTACTACTGGTTTGAAGTTGTTCTCAAGGAGAATTTTATGTGTACAATAAGACGGTTTTATCCCTGGAATGTCGGTCGTTTTCTAGGCTATATCCTTTTTATGGGTTTTCAAAACAGAGATTAATCTATCCTTCTCGTTACCAGAAAGATGTGAAGCAATAATTACCGGTAATTGAGATGTACCTTCGAGATAAGCATACTCTAAGTGTTTGGGTAGCTCCTTAAGCTCTAGTACGGGTGGTTCTTCCAAGGAATTCTTTATTCGGAATCTATCTTTATTTCTGATATCTTCAAATGATTCCTCTTCCTTGGGAATTTCCTCTTCCATGGTCTCATCATCCGTTACCACTTTCATCAACTCATCAAAAGCTTCATCAATATTGATATACTCACTTTCACTTACCGGGGCAAACCCCGATGTATCAATTTCAAGTAGCTCCTGCAATTCATCCTTAACACAAAGATTTATAACATCAATTTGAAAACAAGAGTCATCGATGGAAGTGGGTCTTTTCATTGCCTTGTCAATATGACAAATTATTCTCTCATTTTCCACACCTAGACTTAATTGTTCTTTTTAGACATTAATGATAGCATCTGCGGTGTTAAGGAAAGGACGTCCTAAAATGATAGGAACTTTTGTGTCCTCTTGCATTTCTAGAATAACAAAGTCGACGGGAAAGATAAGTGAGCCAACTTTTACAAGAATATCCTCGGCTATACCTATGGGAGTATCAAATGATTGATTTGCTAATCGAATACCCATCCGGGTTGGTTTCAAGTCTCCTAAGTCAAGTTTCAAATATTACGAGTAAGGCATTAGGTTAACACTTGCACCTAGGTCGGCTAGTACATCGTACACTACCGAATCACTCATCATACATGGGATGATAAAACTACCCGGATCTTCCAATTTTGAAGGTACATTTTGCTTTTTCAAGATGACTGAACACTCCTCATGGAGGAATGTGGCAGAAACATCGTGGTATTTACACTTCGAAGATATGAGATCTTTCAAAAACTTCCCGTAATGGGGCATACCCTTAAGAACCTCCGCGAGTGGCATGTTAATGCTGATTTGCTTGATCACATCCGTAAATTTCTGATATTGGCTCGCGAGTCTGTCTTTCTTCAATGCTTTTGGGTATAGAATAGGTGCCTTATACACCTTCACTGGTAGTTCTTCACTTTTCTTCGATATGATCTCTGGTGGATCATTTTTCTCTTGTTCTTTTTCAACATGCTCATCTACATCAACAGGTACCTGCAAAACAGAAGGAGACAAAGGAACTTTCGGGGACTTTGGAATCTTCGAGTTAGTGGTTAAACCACTTCTAGTAGTTATAGCATTTACATGCTCATTCCTTGTTTGATTGTTACTGGGATTCACTTGAGTATTTGAGGGGAGAGCACCAGGTGGTCTCTCTGCTAGTAACTGTGAGATCCTTCCAACATCCCTTTCTAAATTCTGAATCATAGCTTGTTGATTTCGAATTTGCTGAGTTTGAAGTTCCGCATTTTGCTCGTGTTTAACCATAAAATCTCTCAAAAGATCTTCTAAACCGGATTTCTTCTCGGGTTGTGGTTGTACATGTGCTTGTGGTTGTGGTTGATTGTGTTGGAAATTATTTTGGTAATTTCGTGGAGGTTGATTACGATTGTTTATGTGATTGTAACCCGGTGGTTCATTTTTTTGATTTTGATTTGGAAAATTTCGGTTATTTTGGTAACCTGAATTTCCCTCGTGGTAATTGTTGTTTGAACTTGAAGGTCCCCCTATTTGATAACTGTTGACAGGAGGGTACTTTCGGTTCATTGCATCAACCGCCGAGAAGTCGTCAAAATTCATTTCACCTTTACGCAAGTAACCTAAGCAATTTGCTTGCTCTTCCATTGTCGTTTGGTCGCAACCTCTAGTGAGATGGGGACCTTGGCACAATTCACACCCTACCCTGATAGCGTGCATTTCTTTGGTTACCTTCTCAATTTGCCTTGCTTGATTTGCCAATTGAACTTTTAATGCAGTGATTTCATCATTGCTTTCGACATTAGCAACTGTTGATGATATAGAGAAATCCATCTCTTGATGCCAATTGTGAGAATGGGCTGCTATATCGGCAATTATTGTGTGAGCGTCTTCGGGCATTTTTTTCATGATTGATCCTCTTGCTGCAACATCTATATCCTTTCGGGTAGCCACATTGACTCCTTTGTAGAATATTTGGACCTTTTGGAATGTATTCAACCCGTGTTGAGAACATACCCTAAGCATTTTATTAAATTGGGTCCAAGCTTCATAAAGAGTCCCGTTAGACTTTTTCTTGAAGTGATTTATATCACTTTGCAGCTTTGCTGCTTTCGAAGCAGGGAAGAATTCTGACAAAAATTAGTCCATCATGTCATTCCAATCTTCAAAATAACCTTCCGGTAATGAGTCTAGCCAATCTCTTACATCATCCTTTAGGGACCATGAAAAAATTTTAAACATGCAACTTCATCGGAGACATCTTTGATTTTCAAAAGCTTGCAAATGCTTACAAACTTACGAAGATGCTCGTTAGCATCCTCATTTGGGGCTCCACCGAATTGGCATGTATTAGTCACCATGTGGAGAAATTGCCCCTTTATTTCAAAACCATTAGTCATCGTAGGTTGAATAATTGTGTGGCCTTGTCCTATCCTTGTTGCCTTCATCAAAGCATCCATCGTTTGATTTGTAGCAATCATCTCTTCCTCTTCTTTAATGACTGGCTCGATGATTGGTTGAACAATTGGTTCAGAGTTAGAATCTAATGAAAGTGATTCTAAACCCTGAGCAAGAGATTCTACTTCTTGATCTCTTAAGCGTTCGTGAAGTTCTCTTTCAGGTTCAGGATATGAAGGAATTAAATTAGAGTTGGAAGAACGTAGATTCATGCACTAATTCCTATCCTGCAATCACAACACCACAAACAAACCAATTGCAAAAACATAAGCTTACAATAAAAAGTAACTTTTCTAGGAATTGATTTCCTACAAAAGGATCGAATAATTCAATGTTTATTAAAATCTTTTAACAAAACCGCCTCCCCAGCAGCGGCGCCAAAAAGTTGATGTGTCAAGACATAACCTTTAAAATGAAGACAATATGCTTAATAATTAACACATAATACAGGCAACTAAAACTCGATCATGCAGTAACTAGCAAGTAAATTGACCAGTTCAATCCACAGGGAGAAGTTTGTTTTTAAGATTTTACCACGATTAATTATTCTAAAAGGGATGTTTTGTGTTTGAAGTTGTATTTTCGTTTAACGAAACAGTAAATAAATATAGTAATTAACAAGAATGAGAATGCGGTGTTTGTAGTGACCCGAACTTTTCCATGTTTATATATATATTAAATGAAATTTTTATTTACATGATTAAGTGTTTCCAACATGTTAAGCAATCAAACTTGTTAAGACTTGATTAATTGAAATAGGTTTCATATAGACAATTGACCACCCAAGTTGACCGGTGATTCACGAACGTTAAAACTTGTAAAAACTATACGATGATATATATATATGGTTATATATATAGTTAACATGATTTTATTATAAGTATGTATCTCATTAGGTATTTTAACAATGAGTTATATACATAAAAATGAGACTATTAATTTAAGAAACTCGAAAACGATATATATAACGATTATCGTTATAACAACGTCTTACTAGGTAGATATGAATCATATTAAGATATTGATACACTTGGTTAATTATTTTAAATG